>NW_011494739.1:1307012-1317671 GCF_000754665.1 Bison bison bison
CGCCCCCTCCCTAGCCCTTCCCTCACTGCAGCCTCCTCAGCACGCGCCAGCCACGCCCCTACCCTGTCAGTCACTCAAACCCCGCCCCTCAATGCCCCTCCTCCTTCCCCTAGATCCGCCCCCGAGGCCCTGCCAGGTCTGCCACTCCCCTCCAGTGCGCGCCCGCTCGCGCTGACTGTCCCACCGGCTCACCCCGTTGATCCCCGAGGCCCCGCCCCCTCCAGCCTACTCAGGTCCTTCCCCCAACCAGGTGGTCCTTGAGGTGCAAGCTGGAGACCCCACGTTGCAGGCGATCGCAGAAGCAGAGTAGGTGAAGGCGTTTCCCTATCCCGGCACCGAGGCCCTCACACTCTGACCGCAGGAAGGGCGTCCGAACTCGCCTTGGGCCAGGAGATGGGGCGCGGGGGTGGGGTTTAGTCAGAACTTGCTGCATTGGAATCCCGGGGCCTAGGGTCCTGAGTCCTCCTCACCACCACCTGTGAGCTGGGCAGGTGTATACAAACGACATGCAAAGGACCCTGTGGTTAATATTAGGGGCGGTGAAACTGAGCGCTTGGGAGGCCCACTTCTGGGCTTCTAGTCTCAGATCCATTCTCTGCTGGTTTCAGCCCCTCTTCCTGACTGCCTCCATGGCCTTGGTTTCCATATTTCTGTAATGCCAATCACACCCAAGCTCTGCTTGGGGACCAGGAGGGTGAATGAGATGGTCTAAGTGGGAGCTTCTCTGAGAGGCACCCATGGCAGTGACAAATATAAACAGCATACTAAAAAGCAGATATTACTTTGCCAACAAAGGTCTGTATAGTCAAAGGTATGGTTTTCCAGTAGTCATGTATGGATGTGAGAGCTGGACCATAAAGAAAGCTGAGATGCTTTTGAACTGTGGTGTTGGAGGAGACTCTTGAGGGTCCCTTGGACTGCAAGGAGATCAAACCAGTAAATCCTAAAGGAAACCAGTCCTGAATATTCTTTGAAAGGACTGATGCTGAATCTGAAACGCCAATAACTTAGGCCACTTGATGCGAAGAACTGACTCACTGGGAAAGATCCTGATGATGGGAAAGATTGAAGGCAGGAAGAGAAAGGGACAACAGAGGACGTGATGGTTGGATGGCATCACCGACTCGATGGACATGAGTTTGAGCAAGCTCTGGGAGTTGCTGATGGACAGGACAGCCTGGCAAGCTGCAGTCCATGGGGTCACAAAGAGTCAGACATGATGGGTGGCTGAACTGAACTGAAAGCAGGGCTTTTCTGAGAGGCACCCATGGCTGTGACATATAAGCCAAGCTCTGGATGGAGCTATGGGCAGTGTGGACATTGGCTTGAGGTCCAGCCCAGTGCTCTGCTCTGACCATCAGAGAACAGTCCAACTTGGCAAAGGGCTGCAGCAGTGGGATCCTGGTGGTGCAGGGCGTCAAATCAACTCCAGGGTAGGCATTGGTCCCTTCAGATCCCAGTGGATCTGGGACCCACACTAACGTGGGCTCCACACTAATGTGGAATGGCCTTCAGCTTCTGTTCCTGATCTTCCAGGGCCAAAAGGAGGGTGCACAGGTCAGGCCGTAAGGGCCCCTGGCCATGTCCTGAACTCAAACTCACCAGTCTCACGGTCATGGGAATAAGCCCCCTCGTGTGGGCCGGCCTTTGTGGGGACAGCCTCTTGGCATCCTTTAACCTCCATTACCACCCACTGGCCTTCCAGTAATCTCCTTAACCTGATATTTAAGGTTCCCTCTGCCAAACTCCACAAATGGAGCCTCCTCATCAACTTCTCCTCCTCTCCCTTCACACTCCAGGCATGCTGGCCTTCAGTTCTCAGAACACACTCCACTCTTGCCCACGGCAGGGCCTTTGTAACTGTGCCTCCCTCTGCCGAAATGCTCCTCTCAAGAACAAGACTCATTTATTCCCACGTGCCTGTTTCCACGCAGGAAGGCCTTACTGGAGCAACACATCTCACTTCTCACCCGCAGACTTAGTCTATGGCCTACAAACAAGCGTCTCGATTATTGTGGCTTTAACAGTATCTCCAATGCCACATGCTCTCTTTACAATGTGACCTGGACCCTCTTGCCATCAAATGGTGGCATCTGTGTCCCCATCCCCTGAAGCTGAATGCACCTTTTTGACAGCCTTAAACATAGGACATGGTAAAAGTGATGCTGTGTGACTTCCAAAGCTGGATCATAAGATGCCATGGACTCTCTCAGGATACTCTGTCTTAAAACCTAGCCACCATGCCATGAGGAAGCCAAATTAACCCATGTGGAGAGAACATAGGGAGAAGTCATATGTCCGTGCTGAGGTGCCAGCCTACAGCCTTCTAGCCATGTACATTTTCAGACAATCCCAGTCCCTAGCCACCAAGTCCCGTTCAGCCATTGCGTCTTCCCAGCTAAGGTCCCAGACATTATGGGACACCTCTGCTGTGACCTTTCTGAATTCCTGACCCACAGAATCCATTAACGTCAGACAGCTGTTTTACACACTGTTTTCAGGTGGCTTGTCATGCAACAGTAGTAACTGGAACCGTAACCAAGTGTTATTTGGAATCAATATTTGCTGTTCAGTCTCTAAGTTGTGTCTGACTCTTTGCGACCCCATGGACTGTAGCGCACCAGGCTCCTCTGTCCAGGGGATTTCCCAGGCAAGAATACTGGAGTAGATTGCCATTCCCTTCTCCAGGGGATCTTCCAGACCCAGGGATCGAACCCGGATCTTCTGCATTGCAGGCAGATTCTTTAACTGTGTGAGCGACCACGGTTTCTTGAATCTGTAAATTTAAGTTTTTCACCAAATTTGAGAAATTTTAAGGCATCTTTAAAATTTTTTTTTGCATCTTTAAGGGTACAGAAATGACATGCATATTAAATCTTTTGATATTTCCCCACATGTCCGTAAGTCTGTTCAGTTTTTAAAATATTCACTCCTCTTTAGATTGGACCACTTCTGTTGATCTAGCTTCAGGTTTACTGAGTCTTTGCTTTGTCATCTCTCTTTACTATTGAGACTATCTTGTGCATTTTTAAGATCTGAGATATTGTATTTCTTACATTTTAAAATTGTCATTTGGTCATTTGATCCTTTTGGGGGTTTTTTAGTATAATTCAATGATTCTTTTGAAAATCGTTTTGTTAAGGTATAATTGACATACAGAAAGCTACAGATATTTAGTGTATACGATTTGATGAGTTTGAAGGTAAGTATGCACCCCTGAAACCTTCACCACAGTAATCAAGGCCATAAATTTATCCATCACCTCCAAAAGTTTCCTCCTGCCCTCCCCCCACCAAAATATTGATTTCCTCATTGTGGTAAGAGCGATTAACATAAGATCTACCCTTTCAGCAAGTTTTTAAGTATACAAAACAACATTAACTACAGGTCCTGTGCTGTACAGCTCTCCAGAACTTGTTGGTCTTGTGTTATGGAGGCTTTGTACCTTTGACCAACACCGTCTGTTTTTTGGTCTTTTTAAATGTCTTTTATTTCTCTGCTGAGAACGTCTGTTTTCCCATTCATTCTAAAGTATCCATTTTCCCTTCACAGTGTGCTCTTATAATAGCTGCTTTGAAGTCTCTGTCTGACAATCCCAACATCTGGGTCTTTTCATGGTTGGAATCTACTGATTGTCTTTTGCTTTGAGAATTGGTTGGATGTGCCTTACTTTGTATTGTATCCTGAACATTTTCAATATTATGAGACTCTAGATACTGGTAAAAGTCTCTGGATTTTTTTTTTTTTTTAGTAGTACGCAAAATCGGATAGGTTCGGACTACGTGTTCTTTATCACCTTCTACTGGCAGTGATTCTAATATCAGTTTTACTTTCAAAGCTTTCCTATGTGGTTTGGTTCTGCCTGATGTAAAGTTTAGTCTGGGACTTGGGCAATGGTTTACATGGTGTCAATACTCAAAAGATTTTCTCACTCTTCTTAGGGTGTCTTCCACATAGGCTCAGCTTGGGGTTGAGCCCAGGACTTGTGCTGGTTCAACATAGAATTGGAGGATTTCCTTTATCCATTCTCTCGTCACCAGGATTATATGTACATTCTCTGGCTCCACAGACCTGTTTTTCTGGTCCTCTGGTCAGAAATATAAAGTTCTCTCAGAATGCTAACCACCAGCACTGTCATACAATTCCTCACCGCTGGGCTTACCTTCGGAGCAAAGCACCAAAAAACCAAAAGACAAAAAAAATGAAGATTTGCCCCACACTATTTACACTCAGCGGTTCTTTTCCAAGTTCTTTTCTCCAGGGGGTGGGTTTTCTCAGACTTTTCTCTCAAAGGCATTGGAACTGTAAAGCAGACTGGGGCTGCCCTGCAGCAGGGCCAGTTGAGAGCAATGATTAAACAAAAGTAATAACAAGGAGTTTCATTACACCCTCCAGCTTCTGGAGGCCCATTTTTCCTCTTCTCTGACCAGAGTGCTGGGCTTCTCTGTGGGAGTGTGTGCTGCCTGTATCAGATGTGGGGTTTTCTGATTTAAAGTATCCTGGGTCTAAGCAAGAAGATACAGGAAAAAAATTTACCAGGAAACTCACCTGGTAGTGAGTTTTCACTCACCTGCTTTGTGGGTTATTCTTCGGATTTTGACTTTTCACTCCAATCTGCTTTTATTTACTTTACCATGTTCTCTTAAGTAGTTGCTTTTTAAAAATTTGTCCAAAAAAAAAAAAAAAAGAAAAAAAATTTGTCCAGAGTTTTTAGTTGTAACCAGTGGGAGAGATGGGCTGTAGGAGGCTTATTTTAGCTTAGCCTTCATTCTCCCTCTTTATTTTAAGGTGTTTTTTTTCCCTTCCTTTTGAGGTAATTTTAGACTTACAGAAGTTGCAAAAATAGTACAGAGTTCCCGTATGTCCTTCTCCCAGCTTTCCCTTTTGTCAACGTCTTACATAATGATAGAACCCTTATCAGAACTAAGAAATTAACCTCGGTTTATTACTATTAACTAAAGTTATAACAACAGAAGTCATTTAGGTTTCATCCGTTTGCCTGTTAATGTCCTTTTTCTGTCCTGGAATTCAGTGCAGGAAGAATCCCATTCAGTTGTCGTGTCTCCTTAGTCCCCTCTGTGATCTGTGACAGTTCCTCCTCCCTTCCATCTCTTTTATGGTCTTAACACATCTGAAAAGTACTAGCCAGCTCTTTTATAGAATGTCCATCAGCGTGGGCTTCTCTGAGGTTTTCTCATGATCATATTGAGGTTATGCATTTTCAGGGGGGAAACACCAGAGAACTGACATATGCTTTCCTCTATGCACTGCCCTCCCCCAGGACTTCATGAGGTTGATATGTTTAACTGGTAATGTCACCTTGACCACTGTCTAGGGTAGTATCTGTTGGATTGATACTAAAATTAATATTTTACTCTTTGTAATTGTTAAATACATTAAGGGAGATACTCTGAAACTGTGAAAATATCCCATTTCTGCTTAAATTTGACCCATTAAATTTAGCGTCCTTCAGTGGATCATTAGGGCTTCCCTTGTGGCTCAGATGGTAAAGAATCTGCTTACGTTACAGTCAGTACTTTAAGAAATTATAGTCATGATGATGACGGTGATGAATTGGATCCCAGAAGAGTACTTGCCAGTCATGTACCTGGAACCCGCTTTTCCTCTTGGAATCCCAGCTTTCTTCTTCATAAAGTGAGATGATTATGAATCTGACCTCACTGGATTGTGGAGGCGTTGAAATGAGATCCTGGCAGCAAAACAGCCAGCTGAGGTGTCTTGGGATGGGGCTGACATCAGAGGACTGAACTGTGGGAGAGAGGGCTGTGAGTGCTCCTTGGGAGATGACAATATAGAGCAAGGAGGTGCTCTGCAGGCACGGGGCGGGAATGATCCTAAGAGAAATTCCTGGAATTGTCTGTGATCAATAAGCAGTTGAGGGTACTTGTTTCTGTAGGTCAGGTAGACAGCCTGAGGAGAGTTCCCAAACTGGACCAATTTCGGGAGGAGGTGACTTCAGATGAAGGAGGCTTGGAAGATATATTGGAAGGAACTTACGCAAAGTCCAGAGGCTGGACCATAGAAGAGAGGTCAAGGTGGGTGAGCACTTAATGGAGAGGCCCTGATGCCCTAGTGGGCTTTGGTGACCAAAGCAACTCTCAGTACCCCCTTCCAGAGCTAGGAAGTGGGCTGCCAGGGGATGGTAGGAGCTTGGGTACCCCCTTCCCAATGCCAAGATATCCGTAGGATTGTCCCCAAAACCCCAGCCAGCAGGGTGAATGGAGCTCGAGCTGAGTGTACTGTGCATACATCTATTCATCCATGCTGTCATTTATTCAACAAGTATTTACTGAGCACTACTCTTTGCCAGGCTTTGTGCTGGACAATGGTCACACAGCAGAGAACAAAGCAGCCCATGGAACACCCATCCTAGAGAAAGGAGACACAATAAACAAGGAAACACAAGACACACAAGATTGCTTTGGTTTTATATTGTTTGGTAACAAATACTCCAAAACTTTGTGACTTAAAAACAATAGCCATTTTCTTACCTCTCACAGATTCTGTGGATCAGGAATTAAGCCACGACTTGGCTTGGCAACTGGGCAATTCTTCTGCTCCCTGTGGCATCATCAGTGGTCACTCAGTGGGACTCAGCTGACCGACAGATTAGTCCAGAGGATCCAAGACAGCTTCACACAGACCTGAATGACTGGCTGAGCTCAGCTAGAAGTGTCTTCAGGAGTACCTGCGCATGGCCTTGCCAGCTGGCCAGTCTCACAGCAGGCTTACCTGGCAGCTGCTCCCTCCAGAGTGAGCGCTCCAGGAGAACCAGACAGAAGCTGGCCTTTCGTGATACAGCCGCTGAAGTCATGTAGCATTACTTCCTATAAAATGTTGGTCAAAACAGCCACAGAATCCCATCTGGAGTCACAGGGATGGGACAGAGACCCACCTTTCGATGGAAGGAATAACAGTGACCATTTAAAAAAAAATGCCACAAGGATAAGTTGTTCTCAGTGCAACAAGTCCAGAGAGGTTCAGCAACTTTCCCCAAGGACAGTTACGGATATGAACGGTGCTAGGAAGGAAACAAAAAACAGGGTGAAAGGCAGAGAACGAAAGGAGATGGTGGGAAACCAGGACCTGCTGTATAGCAGAGGGAACTATATTCAGTATCCTGTGATAAACCATATGGAAAAGGATATTAAAAAATGAATGTACATATGTGTGTGACTCAGTCACTTTGCTGTACAACCGATACTGGCACAACTTTG
The DNA here is from genome assembly GCF_000754665.1 of Bison bison bison. NCBI lineage: Eukaryota > Metazoa > Chordata > Mammalia > Artiodactyla > Bovidae > Bison > Bison bison. The sequence continues at coordinate 1,314,251 of NW_011494739.1, forward strand.
TAAATCAACTGTACTTCAATAAAAAAAAAAAAAAAAAGGAGATGGTGGAAATTCCCTGGCAGTCGGATGATCAGGGCGCTGTACTTCCACTGCCAAGGGCCCGGCGGGTTCAGTCTCTGGTCAGGGAACAAAGATCCTGTAAGTGGAGTGGCCAAAAAACAGAAAGAAAGGAAGGAGGTGGTATGGTCAGGGAAGAAACGTCCTCTGAGGGACGTTTGGGCTGAGGCCTGAGTAACAAGAAGGCTTATTTGCAGGGCACAGAATTACAGGCTGCAGGCAAGCACATGCGAAGGCCTCCTAGATGGGGAAGAGTAACTGGAAGGTTACCAAGGTGACAGGGTGATCGTGAGGCGAGTGCAGGTGAGTAGCAGGGTGGATGCAGACAGGAGCCAGGCCTCACTGTGCCTTACGAGCCGTGGTACCAGGTTAGGATCTTATTTTAAGAGCAACTGGAAGGCACAGGAGACTTTTAAGCAGGGAAGTAATGTGTTCTGCCTACATTTTAGAATGATGTCTCTGCCTGCCATGTGGAGAATGGGTTTGGAGTTGGGGGCACAATGCTAGAAGCAGGGAAACCAATGAAGAGGTTACTGCAATGTCCAGGTGACAGATGATGGAAACCAGGGGGATGGGCAGAAGTGCAGGGATTGGGGATACATTCAGGAGTTAGAATTGGCAGTGCTTGGACATGGAGTAAATGTGTATATGTGTGTGTATCTGTGGAACAGTTTTCAAGGAGTATCCTTGTCTCTACTTTGTCCAGAATTCTAAAACCAGGCCAGAGGACAATTTTAAAGGTAAATGAATTTTGCTAATCCTCAAAATGGGAAGGAAATATGTTCTCCTCGCCCACGCCCAAAATTACTTCCTAAGTTGTGATCTTAGCCTGAGAGACCAAGGTCGGGGACTCTGGGCAAGTCACTTAAGGTCTCTGGGTTTTCCTTTTCTTATCTCTTACAGTGAGTGTGTTGGGTTAAGTGATAAGTAAGGGACCTCCAGGTCTGGACTCCTCTATTTAATCAGAATAGACTCCAGTCCAACCTAGCAGCATTTAAACTACACGCCCCGTGATGCAGCCATCTCACTGCTCCACACACAGCTTCCCTGGGAGACATGCACAAGGGCACTCAGAACAGTCCTGCTGATAACAGCAAAAACCATGAACCAACCCACAGGTCCATCAGTAGGGGACTGGGTACATAAGTCACATTACAGAGCACTGTATGCAGCGAGAAATGAGTGACCTCAGACCACACATCACTATGGATGGCGCTAATGAAATTTATGTTACCTGCGAAAAGCAAGTGCAGAAAACTGCACACAGTATGATCCCATGCATTTATTTTTTAGTGTGATTCTATTTATATAAAATACAAATGATTAAATAACACAAAGTTCTGAATAGTGATAACATCTTACAAGGAGAGGGGGGATTCTACTCAGAAGGGCACGGAAAGATTTAATATTCTATTTCTTACGCAGGGTGGCTGGTACCTGTGTTTACTATTGTCTTTAAACTGTATGCATTTGTGATATGTACCCTTTTGTGTGTAAAATACATTTTGCAATTTTTTTAAAGGTCAAAAATTTGCCTAAAATCTCCTCCTCTTGTGGACGAGGTCACGAGGCTCGGAGGGGGCTGTCATACAGCAAACGAAGATGAGACAATAGGGGAAAGAGTAGCTAAGGCCCTGATCAGAGCAGGAGCTGAGGGTGGTGATTTTTTTGATTCGTCGCTGTATACACATATACAGACATACAGTCACGTACCAGATACAGAAATAACTCATCCAGGACACTCAGGGTCTTCCCTGGTGGCTCAGAAAGTAAAGAATCTGCCTGTAATACAGGACAACCACGTTGACTCCCTGGGTCGGGAAGATTCCCTGAAGAAGGAAATGGCAACCCACTCCAGTATTCTTTCCTGGAGAATCCCATGGACAGAGGAGCCTGGTGGGTTACAGCCCATGGGATCTGAGTCGGACACAGCTGAGAGACTTTTAAGACACTCACAGCCCTGGGTGCAGTTCCCAGACAGTCCACTAGAGGCCTCAAAGGCACCAGCCTTCGCCGCCCTCAGGAATAAGGCCTGATTTCTCGCGGGCGCTAGCGCAGTTCCAAATCTCCCGGAAGGGGGCGCCAGTGGTCCGAGGAAGGCTGGAGATCGGCAGGGCGCCCAGGTTCGCTGTGCACAGAGTGAACTCAGCTGCACTGGAGCGCACTGATCCACAAAGCTCTTCCCTGCCGCTCAGAGCTGGGGCGTCTCATGCTGAAAAAACGAACAGCTGAGTATATATGATTCTGCACCCCTTCCAGCAGCCCTATCTTCAAGCTTGAATCTTATACAGGGGAGACTAAGTGTCAAGGGGCCTAGACCTTTGCAATCTAGGCACATCTTGCACATTTTACAAAAATAGTGGCTCAGACCATAGTCTACCAGCTATGCAGGAGACCTGGGTTCAATCCCTGGGTCAGGAAGATCCCTAGAGAAGGGAATGGCTACCCATTCCAGTATTCTTACCTGGAGAACTCCATGACCAGAGAAGCCTGGACAGAGAAGTCCAAGAAGTCCATGGGGTGTCAAGAGTCTGAAACAATTGAGCAACTAATACTTACACTTTTTCACACACACACACACACACACACGAAACCACCTCATTGCTGGAGATCTTTGGCTTGAAGTTTAAGCTTAAATTTTTTCAGGGTAAATCCACCTCCGATTATGCTTATGCATATTTATTTACTGTCTGTCTTCTTCTACTAGGAATGTATGTTTCAAGAGGGCACGGATTTTTATTTAAATTCTTAGCTTTTGCAACCCGCTCCTAGCATATGTAGAAATTTTGTAACTATAGTTGACCCTTTGAACAATGCATAGGTTAGGGACACTGACCCTATGCAGTGAAAACTTGCATAAAATTTATAGTCAGGCCATCTTATCCTGGGTTCTGATCCATGCTTCTGCATCAGTGGTTTCAGCCAACCCCACATCCGTGTGGTCCTATGCATTTGTGTGTGTGTGTGCTCAGTTGGGTCCGACTCTTCACGACCCCATGCACTGTAGCCCACCAGGCTCCTCTGTCCATGGGGTTTCTCAGGCAAGAATACTGGAGTGGGTTGCCATGCTCTCCTCCAGGGGATCTTCCAGACCCAGGGATCAAACCTTCCTCTCCTGCACTGGCAGGCATGATTCTTTACCACTAGCGCCACCTGGGAAACCCAGTCCTACGGTATTTACTATTGAAAAACATCCACTTATAAGTGAACCCAGTGCAGTTCAAACCCATGTTGTTCAAGAGCCAATTGTGTTTGCTGAATGAACTAGTTAGGGCTGGTACAGTTTTCCAGGTAGGGATGACTGAGGCCTGGCCTGGGTGGGGCTTGAGGAGTGGATGGGCCAAGGATGATGTCACTGAAACCT
>NW_011494739.1:1317771-1322624 GCF_000754665.1 Bison bison bison
CTGAAACCTCAGAACAGTGGCTGTGACGACCCATTTTAAAGCTAAAGATGCTGAGGTCCAGGGAGGTGGCAAGTGTCCGTGAGATGTGGCACTGGGCCTAGAATCTGAGTCTGCCTTCCCTTGCCCGCTCTTGGCCTGCAGCCACCACCCTCCCCGTCAGCTAGCCCTTGCACAAGGCTCTGATGCAACCCTGTAAGGCCCATGGCGCCTCTCTTGGGGGCATCGCTGGGAAACTGATTTTGCAAGAGTTGGGTCAGGAAGCACCAGCCAGGGTGGGTCCGGGGAAGATAAGAACGGCCCACCCCCTTGTGTGCCTCCAGGCCTTTTGATTTCCTCTCTTCCCTTCCCTTCCCTTTCCCGGAAAGCAGAGCCCAGACCCTGGCCCGGCCATGACTCACCTCCTTTCCCTCTGGCAGCCAGGCTGGGCTCCCAGGCCCGCCTGTCATTGGAAAGCCTTGCAGCCTGTGACCTGGACAGTGGGGAGCCCTCCCTGGGCGCAGTCCCTGGGCCTCAATAAGAGTAGCTGGTATGAAGAAAGGTTTCACCCTTGAGTCTTAGTCTCAGGAGGCAATGGGGTGGGGGAAAGGGGCTCCAGGAGCACTCTGAGGTCTGGGTGACTCAGATCGGCAGGTGTAAGGTTGGTGTTTGCCCATGAAGTCCCCTTGCCCCTTGTGGAGAGGGGCTTGTGCACCCAGAGGTCAGAGCCTAGTGATCCCTCAGCCACAGGTGTCCCTCAAGCAGATGTAGCCACAGTTCAGTTGGTCTCTACCTGCTTCAAGACCTGTGCCCGCTGTGCCACCTGACGTCTCAGAGCCAGGTCACATGGGACCTGGCCTAGGACCTCTTAGAGGACAAGAGAGCCTGGGCGAGTTCTATCTTTCTAGGCTCTTGCTAAGATTTTTTAAAATTAAGAAAAATGTAAATTGCAAAAATTGGGATATACATCGTGCCTTGCATTTTCCCAGTTTACGCATTTAAAACAAGCATACATAATGACCTGGTGTGATTTAAATTGGAAATAAGATGAAAAAGCTAGATTGGACCTCTTGTGGAAAGGTGCAACCCCTCAGAAGCTTAGTTTCCAGAAAGTTTAAGTCAGAGTTCCCACGTGGCCTTGTGTGGGTCACTTCACCTCTCCAAGGTCTCCCTTTTCTCATCTGAAAAGTAGGACTAGCAGTGGGTTTACACACCGAACCGGCTCATGAGCCAGTCCCCTTGGTGAGGGCTCAAACACTTTGCACAAACACGTAACCTAGAGTCTACACGGAGCCAGTCCTGGTGCCAAGCTTCCCATTTGCAGCCCTTCAATGGATCCCTGAGGCTGAGCTTCTGGAGCCCATTTCCCAGATGAGAAAGTGGAGGCTAAGACAGGCAAAGCCTCCAGGGAAGGGCCTCCCTTCCCAGCCTTCTCCTTCCCAGCCTGGGAAGCCTCCAGGCTGCTTCAGAGGCTGTGTTCTACCAGCCTGCCTACTAAAACGTTTATCTTCCCATTACTATTGTGCTGCTGTCGTTGCTATTATTAAAATGAGCATATGATAGCACTGCCCCCATACAGCTGTGAGTAGGCTTAACCAAATTAATTTTAAGAGTTTAGTATAGTACCCGGCACATAATAAGCGCTCTAGAAGTGTCTGTTAAAGAAAAAAGAAAAAAAAATCCTTTAGGTCTTGGGGCCCACAGTCTTGGAGAGGCAAGGTCCAGTGTGCAAGGAACTTTGTCCCGGTTTTTCTCTGCGGCCTTCCCCCCACCCAGCTCCTGCCGCGCCCGGTCCAACACAGTTAAGGAGTTAATGATTTCCCAAGCGGCGGCCCCAAAGGAGCAGGGTCTTGTGTGCAGCACACACGCACGCACACACGTGCACACACACCCTCTCGCTCTCACAACCCCCCACCCCGCGGCGGCCCCGTTCCCCCCTCGCCCCCTCCCTGCGCGGGGCCCGAGCCTCTTATGCAAGCCGCCGGCGCCCGCCCGTTCCCAGGCCCGGCTGCAGCTGCGGGCGGAGGGGCAGGGCGGGGGCGGCGCGCTGTTTGTCTAGCGCGGCCGTGCCAAAGGCGGCGGGCCCCAGACAGCCAGGCGCCTCCGTACACCTGGGGATGCTCAGGTTAAATAGCTCCGCATTCCTCGGGCCCAGCTGATGGAAACGCTCCCAGGCCGCCGCCGAGCCGGCCTCCAGATGGGCTGGGCCTGGGCCAAAGGGGAAAAGAGGGAAACGTGGAAGCCAGAGTGTGCCTGCTCGGGGGAGGAGGTGGTCCGCCTACCCCCGGCTCGGCACAGCCCCTTCCTCCCCTGGAAAAGGGCCCTGCCGTGAGGGGGTTCTCGCGGGGACACGCCCACGGCCCGGTGGGTGGGCGGCTGGGAAGGGGGCTCGAGGGAGGGAGTGCACACGTGTGACTCTGAGGACACTCCAAGGACGTACAGGCGACAATTAATAATGATAATTTATAGCTATCAAACACTGCGTGCTAAGTGCTCTATTTCATTTATTCTCTACAGCAGTTCTGTGAAGTTGATGCTGTCAAACAGCAGCCCGTGGTGAGCTGAGGGGGCAGTAGCAAAGCACACGATTTACCTTCAAATACTGTTCCCTTTGATAAAGTCTAGAATGTGCTCGGGGAGGAGGTGGTACCTGGCTTAGTGTTAGTGCTCAATAGGCAGTCTTCATTGTTATTGTTATTCGAAATCCTGCTGTTAGCTCCACAAGGATCCACAAAATCCTTTATGTAAACGGCTGGGCGTACAGTCAGGCTCATGGTGCTAGGTGCTATTTATTTTATTGACAAAACATATTAACAGTCCTTGCCCTCTCTGGGACAGGTTCTTTGCCCTTTCTGGGGCTGTTTCTCCCTGTGTAATGCCTGGCAGCTGCCTGGTAGGGGTACTGACTGTTGGTGTCCCCACGGGTCTAACAATTGCCCAGAAAGTTGGTACTTAAACTTCTGAGGAAGCGTTTGCCTATGAAAAGCTCCCCCTCACCGCTATCCCCAGATCAACAGAGACCCAGGAATGCCAGCCGATCTACAGAACACATTTAGACACCCCATGCGGTTCTTCAGTCCCCGGACGCTCACACCCAACCATCAAGCCGGATCCAGGCAGAGGTGCCACCATGCATTCCAGCAGAGCCCACAAGCCCAAACAGCTGGAGTTGGCTCACTTATCTGCAGAACACATGCGCTCACATTTGCCCTTCTGCACACATCCCCACGTGTATCTTCATCCACACCCCCAAGCCTGCACACCAACAGATGACCCAGCCCCACAGGGTAACTACCAGTTCACTCATGTCACACAGGCCCAGACACTCATGTGCACTCCCCCGTGAGTACAAACCCACACACATGTCCAGGCAGATAGGCCCTTGCCAACGACACCATTTTCTGGCTCAGGAGCTGTGGACTTACTCGCCCACTCCTCCTCAGAGCCCACACAGGAGCCCTGGGCTGCTGGCACAGCCTGGCCAGGGTGAGGGGGCAGAGTCCAGACCCGAGAGCAGGTGGCCCAGCAGCTGTGACTGGTCTGGTTCTGCCAACTTGCTCACCCACTTGGACAAAGCTGAAGCCCTGGGGCAGCCTGCTGGGATCCAGGGTTTGGTGGCCCAGGGGGGAGGCGCCTCCTCCTGGGGAATGGGGCAAGTTGGAAGTCTTGTCCCCGACAAGCTGAGGTTCTCACTATCTCCATTTAAGCCAACATGCAGGTCCAGTGACCTGGTTCTCCCAAGTAACCGACTTGCTGATACTCTTCAACCCAAAGGGGGCCTTGGCAGGTTGATCTGCATTTGACAACCTCCCCAGGTGACCCAGATGGCCCCAGGACCACTTTGAGAAACCCTAAAAGTCTGAAGGATTTAATTTTATGACACTGGGGAGCGGGGAAATAGCCAGGGATGGGGCGGGGTGGGGGGGAAGAATAGATTTTAAAGACACCGGAAACACTCATTTCAGGTCGGTAAAAGCGACGGTCCAGATGTGGCCTTCCCGTCCCCTCCCCCAGCAGCAGCTGTGAAAAGGGTCAGGGGTCACCGCCAGCCCAGGTCCCTCCCATCAATCCAAGAAGTCACTGCAGCTTTATCACCATCTAAAGTATTTGTTTAATAACAACAACCAAAAAAGAAAACACCCCACAGAACTATTGTAAAACAATATTCTCAGTCGGTGATCATTGTAATATACAATACAAAGCAATTAATTTCCTCAGAAATCTGAGAAGCACCAAACGTGACCATTTTTTAAATGTCCGCTTTTCAAAAAATAGAAACACACGAGGGGGACTCCCCCACGTCTCTGGTGGCTGGTGGGTGAGGAGGGAGGGTCAGCCTGCCCTGTCAGTCCCCCAGACCCGGGCTGGATCCTGCAAGCGCCCCGGTGGCCGCCAATCGTTCTTGTTCCTCCCCAGCTCCGGCGAGGCGCCTGGAAGGACCAGAGAGCACTTATTCCTCTCGCCCCCTGGAGGGCTGGGGTCTGCCGGCTCCCAAGGGCGGCGCTTCAGCGACACAGGATACGATCGTCCGCTGGAACACACGCCGCCTGTGAAAAGAGAGAGAAGAGTTGTTGTCGTTTTTTTAACTATCTATTTGGGCATCCTTGAGCACCTAGGTGCCCGAAAGGATGGGGCGAATATAGGGTCAAGCACTCCCTCCCGCTCTGAGCCTCAAGTGTCCCCTTCCGTAGAAGAAAAGTGATCTCCTACTCCAACTCGGACCTCACCTCTGCCGCCAGGGCGCCGATTTCGCCGTTGAGAGTGCTGAGCGGAGCCCGGGCGGGGAGCCCCCGGCCCCCGGGGGTCCCGACGTGGGATTCCGAGTTGAGCTCCAACTCCAGATCCCAGATGTAGTCGATGACGTGCTGGAGGATCTC
>NW_011494739.1:1322801-1340830 GCF_000754665.1 Bison bison bison
ATCTCAGCGCGCAGCTGGGGCCCGCGGCGGCCGCGGCACTGCCACTGGCGACCTTCATGATGCCGGCGTCGGGAGAAAACGAAGCGGACGGAGGAGGAAGAGGACGCCGGTAGTGGGGAAAAAAAGCCGCGGACGCGAAAAAGACTGCAGTGCAAAAGCGCAACTCGAGTTCCCCAACCCGACTTTTATAAAGATACCGCGCGCCTCCCCGCCCCTTGCTGGGGGGGCGGGCTCAGATGTTCAAAAACAGCCAATGGAAGGCTTAAGGGCGTGGCCTGGAGGGCTTCTGCGTCCCGCCTCCAGCTCCCCTAGAGCACCCTCACCCGCGTGGAAAAGCGACTTGAGTCGCAAGAACAGAGAGAGTGGGAGGCGGGGGACAAGATGGCTAGTGGAGGCGAGGGCTGCCCAGAAGGCGAAACCGGTTATTACTGATCACGAAAAGATTCCAAGAATCAGTTTTCTCAGGGATATGTTTTCATTTCTCCAGCCCCATTTTACAGATGAGGGAAACTGAGGTCCCGATGGAGAAGCAGCCTGGGCTTCTGGACCCTATTGGAAGATTACCTCTGGGACTCTGATCTTCCCAATATTTGAGCTGATATTTAAAGCTGGCCGTCCACACTCTGCCCACCCCCGGGAGGGGTTGGGGGCGTTCTCCTTTCCCAATTCCCAGAGAACGCTGCTGGTGACTGTTCCTGGGACAGGGCAGTCTTACCCAGGCACCTCAGGATGGAAGCAATTAATTCTGGAAAATCTTCCTCCACTACTGGAAGCTTGGGCCCCTGGGACCTGAGCAAGAAAAAGGCACCCAGAGTGGGCTGTCTTCCCTGATTTCTCCCCTGAATTTGCAGCCCCAAATCTGCATCATTAAGTGATTAATTTTCCCCCCCTTTTTGGTTTTTTTCCCCCAAAGACCGCTGGGATCAGGGTCTCCCTCCCACGGCGCGGCAGCTGCGGAGCTCTCGTCGTCCCTCTCCCACTCTTCCCCAACCCCCCACTCCCGGGGCTGCTCTGTGTCAGCGTCTGAACAAGCTGCTCAGACCGTTAGACGCCAGGCCCGTGACGTCACCCATTCATAAAACCCGGACGGGCTGTCAGGCTGGCGCCTTGAGGGCGGTCGCCATGGAGACGGCAAACCCGGCCTCAGCGCTCCCTAGCTACCCCCAGCCCGGCCAGTCACCTGCAGACCTCGGGTGGGAAGCCTGGGAATGCGCTCCTCGCGGGCGCGGTCGCTGAGCAAGGGTCACCTTACCTCCCGGCCCCACACCTGGGAATCTCTCCACCAGGCCCACAGCTCGGGCCGCTTGAGAGGTTTCTTCACCACCCCTCTTTCCACCTCTCTAGTTCCCCGCTCCCGCCTGGGGAAAGACTTCGGATTCCAACTTTGCTGCTGGGTGAATTTAGCTGAGTAACCCTCTCCGGCCCTCTCTGAGCCCTAATGTCTGCCTGGTATTTCGGTAATGATAAAGGTGATGAATTATTCCGTTCGTAAGAATAATATTCCCTTCCAGCCAGGCACTGGGTGAAGAGTTTGCTTTATCAAACTTACCCGATCCCGGCATCTTTATGTTGTTGTTGCTAAGTCGTGTCGGACTCTTTGTGACCCCATGAGCTGTAGCCCGCCAGGCTCCTCTGCCCATGGGGTTTCTCAGGCAAGAATACTGGAGTGGATTGCCATTTCCTTCTCCAGAGGATCTTCCCCATCCAGGGATGGAACTGGGGTCTCCTGCATGGCAGGCGGATTCTTTATGGCTGAGCTACCAGAGACACCTTTGGTTTCTTTATACAAAGAAGGAAACTGAGCTCAAAAAGCTTCCCAGGACCCTGAGCTGTTGTAATGGCTGCATTATGATAACAAGGGCACTTGATTGCCATGCAGTGCTTTCCTGCCAGGGTAGGCAGTCGGCCTCAAGAACCGTGAGTAGGCTAGAGGAGGAGAAACTGAGGCTTAGAATAGCCCTCCTAAGTCACACAGCATTAGCCAGGCTAAAATACTGTGCTCACAAAGGAGAGGATGATGTTATGGCCCCTTCTCCCCCTGCAATTAATTCACTAAGTATCAGCAAGTTTCCTCTTCCCACTGTTTTGGGGGGAGGGGCCGATAAACCAGCTCCCTGCCTCCACATCTGGAAACCAGGAAAACTGATCCCCGAGACCAGCTTCAAAGGAGAGAGATCACTAATTAATTAACTGGACCCCTCCATCCATCCCCTTAACACCCCACCACCACCACCACCACCGCCAAACTCTCCCAACTCCCTAGGTCTTGTTTGTGTGTGTGCGCTCAGTGATTCAGTCCTATCTGACTGTTTGTGACCCCACAGACTGTAGCCGACCAGGCTCCTCTGTCCATGGGGTTTTCTGGGCAAGAATACTGGACCTGGTTGCCATTTCCTACTCCAGGGCACCTTCCCCAACCCAGGGATCAAACTGTGTCTCCTGCATTGGCAGGCAGATTCTTTATCACTGTGCCACCTGGAACCCCCTCTAATGATTGGAGAGAACATTTTGCTATGCAAAAGAATTGCTAAAGAATTGGAAGGACCAACCAGAGGAAATTAGAATATTTATTCATTCAGTTCAGGTCAGTCGTTCAGTCGTGTCCGACTCTTTGCGACCCCACGAATTGCAGCACGCCAGGCCTCCCTGTCCACCACCAAGTCCCGGAGTTTACCCAAACTCAAGTGCATCGAGTCGGTGATGCCATCCCACCATCTCATCCTCTGTGGTCCCCTTCTCCTTCCTGCCCCCAATCCCTCGAAGCATCAGGGTCTTTCCCAATGAGTCAACTCTTCACATGAGGTGGGCAGAGTACTGGAGTTTCAGCTTCAGCATCAGTCCTTCCATTGAACACCCAGGACTGATCTCCTTTAGGATGGACTGGTTGGATCTCCTTGCTGTCCAAGGGACTCTCAAGAGTCTTCTCCAACACCACAGTTCAAAAGCATTAATTCTTTAGTGCTAAGCTTTCTTCACAGTCTAACTCTCACATCCATACATGACCACTGGAAAAACCATAGCCTTGACTAGACGGACTTCTGTTGGCAAAGTAATGTCTCTGCTTTTTAATATGCTGTCTAGGTTAGTCATAACTTTCCTTCCAAGGAGTAAGGCATCTTTTAATTTCATGGCTGCAATCACCATCTGCAGTGATTTTGGAGCCCCCCAACATAAAGTCTGACACTGTTTCCACTGTTTCCCCATCTATCATGAAGTGATGGGACCAGATGCCATGATCTTCGTTTTCTGAATGTTGAGCTTTAAGCCAACCTTTTCACTCTCCTCTTTCACTTTCATCAAGAGGCTTTTTAGTTCCTCTTCACTTTCTGCCATAAGGGTGGTGTCATCTGCATATCTGAGGTTATTGACACTTCTCCCAGAAATCTTGATTCTAGCTTGTGCTTCTTCCAGCCCAGCGTTTCTCATGATGTACTCTGCATATAAGTTAAATAAGCAGGGTGACAATATACAGCCTTGACGTACTCCTTTTCCTATTTGGAACTAGTCTGTTGTTCCATGTCAAGTTCTAACTATTGCTTCCTGACCTGCATATAGGTTTCTCAAGAGGCAGGTCAGGTGGTCTGGTATTCCCATCTCTTTCAGAATTTCCGACAGTTTATTGTGATCCACACAGTCAAAGGCTTTGGCACAGCCAATAAAGCAGAAATAGATGTTTTTCTGGAACTCTCTTGCTTTTTCCATGATCCAGCGGATGCTGGCAATTTGATCTCTGGTTCCTCTGCCTTTTCTAAAACCAGCTTGAACACCTGGAAGTTCACGGTTCACATATTGCTGATGCCTGGCTTGGAGAATTTTGAGCATTACTTTACTAGCGTGTGAGATGAGTGCAATTGTGCAGTAGTTTGAGCATTCTTTGGCATTGCCTTTATTTGGGATTGGAATGAAAACCGACCTTTTCCAGTACTGTGGCCACTGCTGAGTTTTCCAAATTTGCTGGCATATTGGGTGCAGCACTTTCACAGCATCATCTTTCGGGATTTGAAATAGCTCAACTGGAATTCCATCACCTCCACTAGCTTTGTTCGTAGTTATGCTTTCTAAGGCCCACTTGACTTCACATTCCAGGATGTCTGGCTCTATGTGAGTGATCACACCATCTTGATTATCTGGGCCATGAAGATCTGTTTTGTACAGTTCTTCTGTGTATTCTTGCTACCTCTTCTTAATATCTTCTGTTTCTGTTAGATCCATACCGTTTCTGTCCTTTATCGAGCCCATCTTTGCATGAAATGTTCCCTTGGTATCTCTGATTTTCTTGAAGAGATCTCTAGTCTTTCCCATTCTGTTGTTTTCCTCTATTTCTTTGCATTGATCTCTGAGGGAGGCTTTCTTATCTCTCCTTGTAATTCTTTGGAACTCTGCATTCAGATTCTTATATCTTTCCTTTTCTCCTTTGCTTTTTGCTTCCCTTCTTTTCACAGCTATTTGTAAGGCCTCCTCACACAGCCATTTTGCTTTTTTTGCATTTCTTTTCCATGGGGATGGTCTTGATCCCTGTCTCCTGTACAACGTCATGAACCTCCATCCATAGTTCATCAGGCACTCTGTCTATCAGATCTAGTCCCTTAAATCTATTTCTCACTTCTACTGTATAATCATGAGGGATTTGATTTAGGTCATACCGGTTTAGTGGTTTTCCCTACTTTCTTCAATTTAAGTCTGAATTTGGCAATAAGGAGTTCATGATCTGAGCCACAGTCAGCTCCTGGTCTTGTTTTTGCTGACTGTATAGAGCTTCTCCATCTTTGGCTGCAAAGAATTTATTCATTACCTAGTAGAAGGCAATGGCACCCCACTCCAGTACTCTTGCCTGGAAAATCCCATGGGTGGAGGAGCCTGAAAGGCTGCAGTCCATGAGGTCGATGAGGGTCGGACACAACTGAGCGACTTCACTTTCACTTTTCACTTTCATGCATTGGAGAAGGAAATGGCAGCCCATTCCAGTGTTCTTGCCTGGAGAATCCCAGGGATGGGGGAGCCTGGTGGGCTGCCGTCTATGGGGTCGCACAGAGTCAGACACGACTGAAGTGACTTAGCAGCAGTGTTTATTAATTGATCCAGCAATTCCACTTGCTGGAATCAATTCCAGAGAAACCTACACACAGGGGCACAAAGGATGTCTGTTGAACATGTTTCACTGAGGTGCTACTTACAAGGGGGGAAGCTGAAACAATGTAAATGTCCATCAACATGATACAAATTATGAATGAGACATCAAAGCAGTGACCTGGCTGTGCAGCAGGTGGGAAGCATCTAGAAATGTCTGAGACATTTCTAGATCTTACTGTTGGTGGAGAAAGCAAGTTTTAGACCAAGGGTCAAGGCAGGACCTCTTACTGATCCCAAGTACATGAGGATCTGGAAATGAATTTAAAACAAGAGAGAAAATTATGCTATAGAAAAAAAATTCAAACACAACATTGTGTGATTTCTTTTACATGAAGAATAGAATGGAATTGGCACAGTTAATCTAGAGGAAAGAAATCAGAACGGTGGTTGCCTCTGGGAGTGGAAAGTGAGAGATGCCAGGAATTTAGGGAATCTTTCTAGAGGAATGGAAATGGTCCATGTCATGCCGGTTACAGGTATAGGTTACACAGTGTATGTGTTAGTCAAAATACGTTAAATTATATACTTCTATGCATTTCACTCAATCCACCTCAATTAAAAAAATAAGAAAGTTAAAAAAATATATACTAAGGTAGACACTAAATTATTAAGATTACCTGAGAAGGGAAGGGAAGCAATATGAAATCAAAATTTCACTGTAACCTTCACAGAGATATTTCATCCTTTTTTGAATAAAATTTAAAAAAAAATGTTTTTTGCTTGTTGTTTGTTTGTGGTGTAGCACTCGGTTCGTGGGTCTTAGTTCCCCAACCAGGGCTTGATCCTGCAGCCTTGGCAGTGAAAGCGCCAGTCTTGACCACTGGACCTTCAAGAAATTCCCTAAAACAGTGGTATTGAAGTATAACTGACATACCCAAACTGCAAATATTTAAAGTATCCAATCTGATAAAGTCTGACATACACATAAACCCATGCATCATCACCACGTTTAGGAAAATTATATGCTTCATCCCCCCTAAAAGTTTTAATCTGCCGCTTGAAATCCCTCCCTCCTGCCTCTTCCACTCAGTGCCCAAGCACTCTATAGATCAGTTTGCATTTTCTAAATTTTATATACCCAAGTACAGTATATAATGTACACAGTATATACTCTAATTTCTTAAAGTGTTTTCAGCCCAGTTTCTTTAACTTGGCATAATTACTCTGAGAATGTTTATTGCTTCTTATTGCTGAGTAGTAAGTAGGCTGTGGATATACCAAATACTCCCCTGTTGATGAGCATTTGAGTTGTTTACAATTTGGGGGGTTTGGCTGCTTCTAGTCTTAGTTGCGGCAGGCAGGAATCTTCGATGGATTTTTCTTGTATTAATGCGGTTGTGGACTCTAATTGTGCGAGGGTTCAGTCCCTGTGGGGAGCTGCTGGCCTAGTTGCTCTGAAGCATGTGGGATCTTAGTTCCCTAACCAGGGATCCAACCTGTGCCCCCTGCATTGCAAGGCGGATTCTTAACCACTGGACCACCAGGGAGGTCCCTGTTTACAGTTTTTGGTTAGTACAAATAAAGTGGCAATGAACTCTTATATACATGTATTTCTATGAATCTATGCTTTCATTTCTTCTAGGTAGACACTTAGTAGTGAAATTAATGGGTTACATAGTAGATATTTATTTAATTTCATAAGAAGCTGCTGGGAATTCCTTGGCAGTCCAGTGTTAGGACTCTGCAGTTTTACTGCTGAGGGCATGAATTCAGTCCCTGGTCCAGGAACTAAGATCCTGCAAGCCTTGTAGCCAAAAAAAGAAAAGCAAAGATACTGCTAAACTCCATAGTGGTTGCATCATTTTATATTCCCATCAGTATCCCATTCCATTCATTTTCCTCCACATCTTCTCTAACAGTTGTATGCTTGTCCATGAGAACGGTTAATAAAAGCTAAAAGCCATTCCAAAAGATGAATTGTGGTGTTTCACTGTGGTATTAATTTGTATTTTCCTAATGACTAAAGATATTGAGCATCTTTTCATATGCCTATATGCTACCCATATATCTCCTTTGATGAAGATATTCATTTCTTTTGCTCATATAAATTATTTTTAGGTAAATGTAGATTCACATGCAATTGTAAGAAATAACAGAGACACCTTATATCCTTTACCCAGTTTCCCTAATGGGAAACTTGCCTACCTACAGTACAATATCACAACAAGATTTCACCTTATTTCTGGTGAGATTCAGATTTTACCTGATTTACATGCGCTGCGGCCATGAAATTAAAAGATGCTTGCTCCTTGGAAGAAACACTATGACCAACCTAGATAGCATATTAAAAGCGGAGACATTCAGTTCAGTTCAGTTCAGTTGCTCAGTCATGTCCGACTCTTTTCGACCCCATGAATTGCAGCACGCCAGGCCTCCCTGACCATCACCAACTCCCGGAGTTCACTCAAACTCACGTCCATCGAGTCGGTGATGCCATCCAGCCATCTCATCCTCTGTCGTCCCCTTTTCCTCCTGCCCCCAATCCTTCCCAGAATCAGAGTCTTTTCCAATGAGTCAACTCTTCACATGAGGTGGCCAAAGTACTGGAGTTTCGGCTTTAGCATCATTCCTTTCAAAGAACACTCAGGACTGATCTCCTTTAGAATGGACTGGTTGGATCTCCTTGCAGTCCATGGGACTCTCAAGAGTCTTCACTTTGCCAACAAAAGTCCATCTAGTCAAAGCTATGGTTTTTCCAGTAGTCATGTATGGATGTGAGAGTTGGACCATAAAGAAAGCCTAGCACTGAAAAATTGATGCTTTTGAACTGTGGTGCTCGAGAAGACTCTTGAGAGTCCCTTGAACCAGTCAGTCCTGAATATTCATTGGAAAGACTGATGCTGAAGCTGAAACTCCAATACTTTGGCCACCTGATGCAAAGAACTGACTTATCTGAAAAGACCCTGGTGAAAAGATTAAAGGCCAGAGGAGAAAGGGATGATAGAGGATGAGATTGTTGGATGGCATCACTGACTCAATGGACATGAATTTGAGTAAGCTCTGAGAGTTGGTGATGGACAGGGAAGCCTGGCGTGCTGCAGTCCATGGGGTCGCAAAGAGTCGAACATGACTGAGCAACTGGACTGAACATGCACTAATGTGTGTGTATTTAGTTCTGTGCATTTTTATTACATGTGTAGACTTGTGTGACCATCACCAGAGTGAATACACAGAGCAGTTCCATCATAAGGCTCCCTCATGCCACCCTTTCATTTTTGTCCATTTCTTTTAATTTGGTTGGTTGTTTTCATATTGTAGACTTTTGAGACTTCTTCATAAATTTTGAACACAGATTGTTTGTCAGATAAATGATTTATGAATGTTTTCTCCAGTGTGTGTCAAGGTTTTTCTATCCTCTTAATAATGTTTTTGGAAGAGCAGAAGTTTTAAATTTGATGTTCAATTTATCAATTTTTAATTATATGAGTCATGCATTTTTGTCTATTTTTTTAAAAATCTCTGCCTAATCGAAGATCACAAAGGTTTTCTCTTTTGTTTTCCCAGAAGTTTTATAGCTTTAGGTCTATGCATCCATTATACCAGGTATGTCTTATATTGACTTCCCTGGGGGCACAGATGGTAAAGAAACTGCCTGAAATGTGAGAGACCCAGGTCGGATCCCTGGGTCGGGAAGATCCCCTGGAGAAGGAAATGCTAACCCACTTCAGTCTTCTTGCCTGGAGAATTCCATGGACAGAGAGCCTGTCAGCCTACAGTCCACAGGGTCGCAAAGAGTTGGACATGACTAAGTGACTATCACTTTCACATATATGATTTTTTTTGGCTGGGTTGGGTCTTCCTTGTGGCATGTGGGCTTAGTTGCCTCATGGCATATAGGACCTTAGTTCCTTGACCAGGGATTGAACCCACATCCCCTGCATTGGAAGGTGGATTCTAAACCACTGGATCACTGGGGAAGTTCCCTTGAATATATTTTTAAACAGAAGTGTATTCATGTACTACTTTATGTAAGAAAAAAGCCAACTCCAAATGTTTAGTATATCTCCCTCTGACCTGACTGCTGATTAGGACGAGGTAGAATCTCAAAGATCCTTTGCAGACAAACAGAGGAGAGAAAGTCAAGAGACCATTAGGACTCCCAGTAGTTAAGTGTACCTCACATTCACGAGCGTCCTCCTCCTGCCAGGTTCTGTGTTAGCTGTATGGAGACTATATTATGCAAATTGCCTGCTATGTGCATTAGCTACACAAAGAAAGGATGAGTCCTATTTTGGAGGAAATCAGGGAGGCTTCCTAAAGGAGGTGACTTATCCTCTAGGCACTTTATGAGGGAAAAGCACAAGGAGATAAGGCCTGAATGAAGACGTGTAAGGGGCCTGTAAAGGTCTGATCACTTGAGGAGAGACAGTTGGCTACAGAATAGCGTAAAGGGCTAGGGCTTGGGGTCCAGCAGTTTAAGATTTAAACCTTGTTACACTGTGTGACCCGGACCAAGACATTTCACCTCTCTGAGCCTTTGCTTCCTCATTGGCAAAATGATAGAAGTTCCTAACTCCTTAGGCTATTTCTAGGACTCACTGAGATTAAGCTTTGCAAAGCTCCTACTGTGGTCTTGGTACAGAGCAGATGCTTACTATACAGTAGACAGTAATAGCATATTTTCAAGTCTAGGCCTGGCCTTCGGAACCGTTTGGCTGCAATTATGCTCCCAATTTTTTTATTTTTATTTTTTAATGTTTTGGCCATGCTAAAGGGCATGTGGGATCTTAGTTCCCTGACCAGGGATTGAACCCATGCCTCCTGCATTAGAAGCATGGAATCTTAACTGCTGGACCGCCAAGGAAGTCCTAGCTCCCAGCAGTTTTTAGTGAACTCTGGAAGATGGGCTTTCAGATCCCCCGAAATGTCCCCTTCACTGTGCTCCCTTCAGACTTGCCAGTTGAAATAATGACACTTCCCTATACACACACCTAGGCCTGTGGGGGCAAAAAAATCTGGCTTCATTTCACTCCAGAAAATTTTCAGTACTTCCAGACTTTGGTTTTTATCTCCAGCATTTTTAAGGTCTGACAAGGAGTTGGAATAAAGACTGCTTGTTTATATTTTTGCCAAATGGGCATTTTTTTGTCCCTCTCCTTGGTAGTGTGAATTAAGGGAGTATTTGCCTCCCAACCCCACTACCAAGCCAGCTCAGGAAAACAGACCCAGACCACTCTTTTGGCCAGAAAGCTTGGAGGACTCATTAAATGACCCCCCAACAGTCCCACCCCAGGGTTCCGCTACTAGTCCTTCAGTTCATTTCAGTTGCTCCGTGTGTCTCACTCTTTGAGACTTCATGGACTGCAGCACGCCAGGCTTCCCTGTCTATCACCAATTACTGAAGCTTACTCAAACTCATGTCCATCAAGTCAATGATGCCATCCAACCATCTCATCCTCTGTCATCCCCTTCTCCTCCTGACTTCAATCTTTCCCAGAATTGGGGTCTTTTCAAATAAGTCAGTTCTTAGCATCAAGTGGCCAAAGTATTGGAGCTTCAGCTTCAACAACAGTCCTTCCAATGAATATTCAGGACTGATTTCCTTTAAGATTGACTGGTTTGATCTCCTTGCAGTCCAAGAGACTCTCAAGAGTTTTCTCCAGAACCACAGTTCAAAAGCATCAATTCTTCAGTGCTAGGCTTTCTTTCAGAGAAGGCAATGGCACCCCACTCCAGTACTCTTGCCTGGAAAATCCCATGGATGGAGGAGCCTAGTAGGCTGCAGTCCATGGGGTCACTAAGAGTCGGACACGACTGAGAGACTTCATTTTCACTTTTCACTTTCATGCATTGGAGAAGGAAATGGCAACCCACTCCAGTGTTTTTGCCTGGAGAATCCCAGGGATGGCGGAGTCTGGTGGGCTGCCGTCTATAGAGTCGCACAGAGTTGGACATGACTAAAGCGACTTAGCAGCAGCAGCAGCAGCAGGCTTTCTTTATGGTCCAACTCTCATATCCATATGACTACTGGAAAAACCATAGATTAGACTAGATGGACTTTCGTTGGCAAAGTAGTGTCTCTGCTTTTTAATATGCTGTCTAGGTTGATCATGGCTTTTCTTCCAAAGAGCAAGTGTCTTTTGATTTCATGGCTGCAGTCATGATCTGCAGTGCTTTTGGAGCCCCCCAAAATAAAGTCTGTCACTAGTCCCTCAGAAAGCCTTTACACACACCTCTGAGTTTCACAGCTGCTCTCTGGGACTGGCAGCAGCTGTGTGAATATAGTACTCCATTTCACAGATGGGCATACTGGGGCCCAGAGAGGAGACGGGCCCAGCCCTTCACACCTTCAAATCTTGGCTCTTCCATTGATAAACTGTGCCTCAGTTTCCCCAAGTGTAAACTGGATCTAACCCTTGTCTCTGTGGAGCGATTATGAGAATGAAACAAGCTATTCCAGGAAGTGATGAATGGAGAGATCTTTTGTTATTATGTCTCTGTCACCACGGCTCCTTTTGTGCCTTTACTATCCTTCCTCTGGGTTCCAGGGCTCAAGGCAAATGGCTCCCATTTCTTAAGTGCTCACTCTGGGTGAGGACTGGTTCCAAGTTTAACCTGAGAGAGGGAGCTCAGGAGGGCAGGGACCACAGCTGTCACTGTCACTGCTGCAACCCAAAGCAGAGCGCAGTGCCTGGCACACAGGAGGCACTCACTGAGTATTTGTTGATGAGAGAAAAACAACTCATGATTTAGGTGGTAATACTATGTCCCCTTTATAGCTGAGGTCACTGGGGCCCAGAGAAGTTGAGTGCTTTGGATCACACAGCTGGGATGTGGCATTGAACCTAAGTGGTCTGGTTCCTAAAAGAGTGGCTGTGAGGGACTGAGGGACTTGTGTGCGTGTGTGTCTACACTGCCTGCGTGTCTACACTGCCTGCGTGTCTACACTGCAGGGTAACTCCTCAGGGATTTGTGTACAAGTCCGGCACATTCCCCACTGCCCCTCCCAGGAGTCTTGGCCTTGTAGGCTCCAGGGCGGGCCTGCCTGGGCCACGTGACCTGCTCTGGCCCTGGCCCGGCAGCTGTTCCCCAGATGTGCCCGCAGCACAGTCTTCCAGCCGCCAGGCCGGCGCCTCTGGGCTGGGGCTGCCGGAGCTGCGGGGGAGAGACCTTTGGCTCTGGTTGTCCCCGCCCCCCCGTAATGGGAGACTACAACCGTCCCCTGCACACTCTACCCCCAGAACCGTGTGCTCAGCCCACACTTCTCTCTGCCCATCATGCTGAGAAGAGAATCCAAGCTCCTCCTGGCCCGCAGCCCCTGACAGCACCACCAGCCCCACCAACGCATCTCTTGCCCCTCCCTTTGTCTCACCAGCCCCAGGGCCTCCTTTACTACCTAGTGTGGTCCTGCCTCAGGGCCTTTGCCTTTGCTCTTCCCTCTCACTTGAAGGCCCATCTAGATCTTTATAAGACTGCTCGTTCGTCAAGTCTCAGGTCAGAAGTCTCCTCTTGAGAGACCTTCTTAAAACCTCCCTGGGCTATTCACTTTCTTTCCTGTTCACCCGGTCTTCATCATTCATAGAACTTATTACCATCTGAAATGATCATTCTTTTCTTGGTAATTGTCCATCTTCTCCACACCCTTTCCAGACTGTGAGCTCCTTCAGTCACTGCTGTGTCCCTAGAGCTGAGCACAGGGCCTAACCCAGAGAGGGCAAGCGACTTGCTCAAGGTCACACAGCATAGTACTTAGAATAGCGTAATATTTAGAGTAATATCTGTCAAATGAATGGTTACCTTACAGTCCTCAGTTACCATGTGTGCAAAATGGAGACAAAAGTTGAACTTAGTCTACAAGGTTATGACATGTCAGTTGGAAAGCATTCAGAAATGGGAGCCAGAACACAGCTTTGTGTCTTTCCAGGGTCCTCAAGTTTTCAACCCTTCAAACCAGCAGGAGGCTGTGGATGGGTGCATGAGGGTGTGGGGACTTCGAGCTATCTGTCCTTAATAGCTGTGGAAGCCTCTGCCAGGTCCCGGTCCCACTCTGGACCTCAGTTTCCACATCTATAAAATGAGGCCTGTTGCCACCCCTCCATCCTAGAGGTTTTGTGCTGGACTCCTGGGTCATGTTGGAGAGGACAGGGGTCCAGGCTTGAGTCCACCTTTTGCTTTTCATCCTGTTTTCCAAAGAGGCCCCAGAACAATGAACAGGCGGCTGGAGCCTTTCAGTCTGGGCACCTCCCTGGGTCCCCTGCAGTTGAGGAGTGAGGTGGGGCCTTCCTGTGGCCTGACAAAGGACCACTGCTGCTCTGGAGCCTTAGGACCGAAGGGAGGGGCAGAATCAGGTCCCAGGGATCTCCCATCTTAGGTCACTTAGCACAGGCCAAACCTGCAGAGCTGACAAGTACACTGCTAACACACACTGAATGACATATGACAAACACAGCACATGTGTGCAAACTGACACCATGACTGACACATTGACAACAACACCTCAACACACAACCAACAGAGCAACCTGCCAAATGCATAACACAGTACCACGTGATAAGAACAATTCGCACGCTGGCCTCAGAGCACACAACCAAAACCCAAATCTGTACAACCAACACATCAGTAAACACACGGAGACCAAGGAGGCAACACAATGAAACACCCAATTGTCACGCCTAACAGAACCACATCAAAGCAACACACTACAACAGCACCCTCAACAGCACAACCCAGACACACACCCTACAGTGCAACACACATTCACCAAACACAATAGACACTTACACCCAGATCAATATTGCTCACATCAAGATGCTGACACACAGCTCCCACAGTGCCCACATCTTACAGAAAACAATCCAATGCAAATCCACAAGCCAGCTTCCCCAGGCACTGATTCCCCGCAGGGTACATGCCCGACCAGCACCACCTTCACCAGTTCAAAGGCCCCATACTGCCTCCCACCACTCCTAAAGTCTTTTTTTTTTTTAATTTGGCTGCACCAGGTCTCAGTTGAGGCACATGGCATCTTTAGCTGCAGCATGCAGGATCTTTTAGTCGGGCATGTGAACTCTCAGTTGTGGTGGTTCGTGGGACCTACTTCCCTGATTGAAACTGGGCCCCCTGCCTTGGGAGCATGGAGTCTTAACTGCTGGACCACCAGGGAAGTCCCCCAAAGCCTTTTAAATTGTATTTATTTATTTATTTGGCTGCACCGGGTGGCTTGAGGGATCTTAATTCCCTGAACAAGGGTTGAACCTGCGTCCTTGGCAGTGAAAGCGTGGAGTCCTAAACACTGGAAAGAAGGTGTTAATCGCTCAGTCGTGTCCAACTCTTTGCAACCCCATGGGCTGTAGTCTGCCAGGCTGCTCTGTCCATGGACTTCTCCAGGCAAGAATACTGGAGTGGGTTGCCATTTCCTTCGCCAGAGGATCTTTCTGACCCAGGGATCAAACCCAGGTCTCTTGCATTGCAGGCAGATTCTTTACCGTCTGAGCCAACAAGAAGTGAAGTGGACTGCCAGGGGAATTCCCCCATAGTCTTTGTAGATGTAGATACCTCCCCCAACAGGACTTGCCAGGTAGCTCAGTGGGTAAAGAATCTGCTTGCAATGCAGGAGACACAGATTCAATCTCTGGGTGGGAAGATCCCTTGGAGCAAAGCATGGCAACCCACTCCAATATTCTTGCCTGGAGAATCCCATCGACAGAGGAGCCTGATGGATTACAGTCCATTGGGTTGCAAAGAGTCAGACACGACTGAAGCCACTGAGCATGGAGGTATCTCCTGCAACACACACATATACACACAGACACTTCAGTATTGTGCGTAAGCCCTGAGGACACACAAGCACTCAACCATGCCCACCCAGTGCCCAGGAATTCATGCCTCAGAATGTAGAACTGGGCTCTGCCAAGGGCAGATGCATGGGAGCTGGTCTGATCCTGTCAGCCATAGAAGCTGATGCCACCCGCCAGGGATACCCCAAGTCAGGCACCATCTGCAGAACTTGCAGATACCGCCCCTCCTGCTGCAAGGCCCAGGCCCATGGAGGTGGAAGGAGGGAGACTGGGCAAGGACCTTCTGGTGCTGGGCTTTAGTAAGTTCCCCCTGTGCCCACTGGGGCTCCACTGGTGGCCCCAGAGCTTCCCTTCCCGGAAGCAGAAATCCCCGCTCCTGCCTGGTGCCTAGCAGAGGGCCCTCCCTTGACTCACCTGCCCCGTACACCTGGTGCCCCCTCCTACCCTGGGGCCCGGAACCCGGAAACGGCTGAGGGTGTGTCTCTCAGGGCCTGCCCAGGTGCCTCCCCACCCCAAAAGCCTAAGGCAGTTCCACCCTCTCCACTCACCCCAACCCTAAGTACCCTCCAACTGCACCCTTGCCTCAGGTCATGGGTGGGGCTATACACCTCAAATACTGTGACTCAGGTCAGTCTCTCAGGTCTTTTAAAAAGTCTCATTAGTTTTTGCTGATGCAAAAGCAGAACTGTTCTGGTTAAAAAGAAGTTGACATCTCAGAAACACTTAAGGGAGAAAGGGGCCCTTTTCCTAGGTGAAAAGAGGTCTGGATTCACATCTTTGTTTACTGCTTATAAGCTATGAGTCTGTACGTCACTTCATTTTTTCTGTGTCTGTTTCCCCATATGTGAAACTGGGGACAGGAGGAGTTCCCCTCTCTATGAGGATTCAGTGAGTTAAGTCGCATAAAGAGCTTAGAACAGTGCCTAGCAAAGTTGGCATTCAGTAGACACTAGTTATTATTATTATCACCGACTCAATGGACATGAATTTGAGCAAACTCCAGGAGATAGTGGAGGATAGAAGAGCTTGGTGTGCTGCAGTCCATGGGGTCGCATGAAATGCCAACCACTCATTCTGTAATTGGCACACACCAACTCTAGGCACAGCATTGAAAGAACAAGGTGCAAGTTGATGCCATCAGGGAGCCAGGTGGTTGGTTCCTGGCTGCTGTGTCCACATGCTGGTGACCCAGATGCCACCAATAAGTTAACTACTGCCCTTCCAAAGGGGGCACTTTGGAGAGGAATGAACCTTCCAGGAGTGCTCTCGGTAGCACTTGCAGGGTCCTCGCAGTCTGCTCAATGGCCCTGCAAACCTGATCCCTGCCTGGAGATCAGGCAGACACCCCCCAGTTCCCAGGGCTATGATGGGGAAGCACAAAGTGCTGTAGAAGGCGTGGCCTGGGAGATACCCCAGTCAACTAAGGGAGATCAGAGAGGACTTCTTGTAGGAAGAGGTAATATGCCAGCTGAGATGGAAAAAAGCGAGGAAGAGTGAGGCAGAGGCTCCTGAGCCTGAACATCTGTACATCTGGGATGTACACAGGAGACAACTGCCACATCAAATTGCAAAAACTTCAAAGTCTGATAATGTAAATTTGTGAGGGTGTGGGAAAACAAAAATCCTCAACCGCCGCTGGTATGTAAACTGGTACGATCACTTGAGAGCTCAGTTTGGCAATATTGAGTAAAAGTGAACACGGGAACTCCCTTTGACCCAGCAGTTCACTCCCACGGACATACCCTGAAAATCCTGCCCTCAAGATGCCAAAGGCATGGGGCAGGAACACGGCAGCTATGCTGACAGCAGAGCAGATTGAAAACTACCCATCCGTTCAACAACAGGAGAACAGGGAAATGAAATAATGGTGGCGTGGTGGTTGTTGTTCAATTGCTAAGTCGTGTCAGACTGTTTGCAACCCTATGGACTGCAGCACATCAGGCTCCTCTGTCCTCCACTATCTCCTGGAGTTTGCTCAAATTCATTCCCATTGAGTGGAGTGGTGAAAGTGAAGTGAAGTCGCTCAGTCGTGTCTGACTCTTTTCCACCCCATGGACTGTAGCCTATCAGGCTCCTCCGTCCATGGGACTTTCTAGGCAAGAGTGCTGGAGTGCATTGCCATTTCCTTCTCCAGGGGATCTTCCTGACCCAGGAATCGAACCCAGGTCTCCTGCATTGCAGGCAGACACTTTACCGTCAGCTAGACCTGTATGTATTCTGCTGGATACCTGCAAAAATATGATGCTGCTTAGGGGGAAATACAGAAGGATTTGTTTTTTAATTTAAAAAGCCACAAACAACGTTAATAAATTTCTTTGTATTAAAAGTATAAGAGGGCTCCCCTGGTGGTCGAGTGGTTAAGAATCCACCTGCCAATGCAGGGGACATGGGTTTGATCCCTGGTTCAGGAAGATCCCACAGGCCCTGGAGAAAATGAACTCTGTGCACTGCAATTACTGAAGCCCCCACGCCTAAAGCCTGTGCCCCACAAGAAGATAAGCCATTGGAATGGGCAGCCCGGCAGGGCAAGGAAAGAATAGCCCCCACTTGTGGCAACTAGAGAAAGCCCAGGTACATGACAGCCAGAAGACCCACAGCAGCCAAAAATAATAAATCTTAAAAAAAAATATACATGGCCTGGAAGAAACATGGCCACTTTGTGATGTTACCTGGGAAGTGGAGAGGGTGGCAAGTAGTCTTGGAGAAAAGGGCAGAGGCACTGACTACAGGGGAAAGCTAGCAGCATCTGTAAAGTTTTATTCTTTAAAGAATATGGGAGGGGGAATTCCCTGGCGTCCAGTGGTTAGGACTCCACCTGTTCACTGGAGGGGACGCGGGTTCCATCCCAGGTCAGATCTTGCAAGCTGTGGAATGGAGAGGGGGAAAAAACCTAAAAGATGTGAGGGGAACAATGATAGCAAACTGCTGGGTTGTTAGCTCCTGGTAGTGGGAATACAAATCGCTGTATTTCTCCGTCATTTCTACACCACACTAAGTAAAACGTTAGGCAAGCAAGAAGGGCAAAAGGCATTTCCAAGCAGAAGGGCCAGTCCAGTTAAAGGTTGGGGGCTGGAGGTGGAGAGTTGCGCGGGGGACCCCGGGCGTCCAGGGTTAGCGGGAGGTCAGCAAGGGAGCGCTTTGCAAAGAGGCGGGGGGCCGGAG
>NW_011494739.1:1341094-1349214 GCF_000754665.1 Bison bison bison
GGGTGCGAGCCCGGCCTGGGCCCGGAGACAAAGGCTAAGGGCAGATGTTCGCGGCCAGATGTTCGCGGGATAGGGGGGCTACTCTGGGAAAAACCGACTTGCCTTCCCGCCGCCCTCCCCCTAAAGTGGCTCCGGGCGGGCGGTGGGCTAAGTGAAGCTGGTGTAGCCAACGGCAGGGGCAGCTGGGAAGCGGGGAGCCCACGACAGGGGCTAAGGGGCTCTCTGGTGGAAGCATTTTACCCCTAGCTTCCCCCAACCCCGACCCCGAAAGTTCCATCTTCTTTCTGCAAAGTACCAGTAAGACAGCTCAGGAATCTGGTCTGAACTTCCCTCCCCTATGTGACGTCCTTCCCCAGGCCTCCGGTATTAGGGGGCGAGGTGTCAGCACACACCCCTGTCTGCATCACCGCACCTCCACCATCATCATCATGAAGAAGGGAAGTGAAGGTCGCTCAGTCGCAGACGGATTCTTCACCAACTGAGCTATCAGGGAAGCCTAATGAAAACACCCCATGGCAGTCCATGGCATTCTCCAGGCCAGAATACTGGAGTGGGTAGTGGTTCCCTTCTTCAGGGGATCTTCCCAACCCAGGGACCGAATCCAGGTCTCCAGCATTGCAGGTGGATTCTTTACCAGCTGAGCCACAAGGGAAGCCCAAGAATACTGGAGTGGGTAGCCTATCTCTTCTCCAGCGGATCTTCCCGACCCATGGTCCAACCGGGTCTCCTGCATTGCAGGCGGATTTGTTACCAACTAAGCTATCAGGGAAGCCTTGTCATCATCCTAGCGGCAGCAATGCTGGCTGACATTTATTAAACACTTATCAGGGCTTTAAATCATTCAGTTCAGTTCAGTTCAGTTGCTCAATAATGTCCGACTCTTTTTGACCCCATGGACTGCAACACGCCAGGCTTCTCTGTCCATCACTAACTCCTGGAGCTTGCTCAAACTCATGTCCATTGAGTCGGTAATGCCATCCAACCATCTCATCGTCTGTCATTCCCTTCTCCTCCTGCCTTCAATCTTTACTAGCATCAGGGCCTTTTCAAATGAGTCAGTTCTTCTCATCACATGGCCAAAGTACTGAAGTTTCAGTTTCAGCATCAGTCCTTCCAGTGAATATTCAGGATTGATTTCCTTTAGGATGGACTGGTTGGATCTTCTTGCAGTCCAAGGGACTCAAGAGTCTTCTCCAACATCACAGTTCAAAAGCATCAATTCTTCGGTGCTCAGCTTTCTTTATAGTCCAACTCTCACATCCATTCATGACTACTGGAAAAACCATAGCCTTGACTAGACGGACCTTTGTTGGTAAAGTAATGTCTCTGCTTTTTAATATGCGCTCTAGGTTAGTCATAGCTTTTCTTCCAAGGAGCAAGTGTCTTTTAATTTCATAGCATCAGTCACCATCTGCAGTGATTTTGGAGCCCCCCAAAATAAAGTCTCTCACTGTTTTAATTGTTTCCCCATCTATTTGCCCTGAAGTAATGGGACTGGATGCCATGATCTTAGTTTTCTGAATGTTGAGTTTTAAGCCAACTTTTTCACTCTCATCTTTCATTTTCATCAAGATGCTCTTTAGTTCTTCTTTGCTTTCTGCCATAACGGTGCTGTCGTCTGTGTATCTGAGGTTGTTGATATTTGTCCCAGCAATCGTGATTCCAGCTTGTGCTTCATCCAGCCTGGCATTTTGCATGAAGTACTCTATATATAAGTTTAATAAGCAGGGTGACAATATACAGCCTTGATGTACTCCTTTCCTGATTTGGAACCAATATGTTGTTCCATGTCCAGTTCTAACTGTTGCTTCTTGACCTGCATACAGATTTCTCAGGAGCTCATTAATTCTCACAGCCACTCCGAGTAGAGATGCTCTAACCATCAACTCCAGTTGAGGGATGATGAACACAGAGGTCCTGAATGACTGGTGACTTAGTGAAGGTCAAAGAAGAATTTAGCAAGGCTAGGGTTGAAGTCTGGGTTTCTCAAAGCCTATGGGTTCCCAGGTATCATGCCTCCTTTACCCTCCTGTGTGCTAAGTGCTTTACCAACCTAATTTCTTCATTTAATCAACAATATTTGTGAAGCACCTACTGCACCTCTGGCTCTGGGCCCACACTGGGATATTAGAGTGAACAGAACAGAGGGAAGTCACTATTCCGTGGAGTTTATATTTAGGGGAGAAGGGCACACAAAGAGCAGGGTAAGTGCAGTATATATTATCTCTTCTGCTGATAAATATTATGGAGGAAATAAGTCAGAAAAGGGGGGGTTAGGAAGGGCTGGGGTTAGGATAGGTTGAAATCTCAGGGGCTGGGAAAAGTCTTCTCTGGGAAGGTGGGTAGCTCAGTAAAGAACTTGTTTTTGCACTTCCTTCAGCTACTGGGGACAAAACATTCCAGGCAGAAGTCAAAATCAGTGCAGAGGTCCTGAGGCAGAAAGGTGCCTGGTATGTTCAAGAGGCTAATGTGACTCTGGTCGAGTGAGCAAGGAGAAGGCTGCTAGAAGGTGAAAGTCATGAAGATATGGGGGCAGAGACATAGCTGGATCTCAGAGGCCACAGTGAGGAGTTTGGTGAGGCAAGATCCTGGGATGGTTTTAAGCAGAGGAGGATGGTGGTCTGACTCCTTGAGCAGAATCTCAACGACTCTGATCCAGGTGCTGTAGGGTTCCTATCCCTGTACTGCAGGGTGGCCCCTGCTCATCTCCACCCTTGTGTTTCTCTGCTTGGATGACAGCAGTTGGTTTAGATCAGAGTGTCTTAATTTGAGGCGCCTAGATGGGTTTCATTGTTGGGTAAATTTACTGTATTTTTTTGTGGGGAAAAGATCCACAGCTTTTAACACATTGCCAAAGGGGTCTGTGAGGAATATAAAGTGTTCATAGATGTCTTGCTCATAAGAGCACCCAATTGGAAACAGTTTAAATATCCATCAAAAGGAGAATAGCTAAATGCACTGTGAAATACTATGGGGCTCTGGGAAATTATGAGACAGCACTTCCACTTTCAGGAATGTATACTAAGGAAAAACTCAATGTGTGAAACAAAGTATGTCCAGGAAGAAGAGTCAACTGGAAAAAAACCCATTTGTCCATCACTAGGGGATTGAATCGGAGAAGGCAATGGCAACCCACTCCAGTACTCTTGCTGGAAAATCCCATGGGTGGAAGAGCCTGGTAGGCTGCAGTTCATGGGGTCGCTAAGAGTCGGACACGACTGAGAGACTTCACTTTCACTTTTCACTTTCATGCATTGGAGAAGGAAATGGCAACCCACTCCAGTGTTCTTGCCTGGAGAATCTCAGGGACGGGGGAGCCTGGTGGGCAGCTGCCTATGGGGTCGCACAGAGTCGGACATGACTGAAGCGACTTAGCAGCAGCAGCAGCAGCGGATTGAATAAAGACCATTCTCTCCATATAATAGAATACATACATGCAGCTGTGAAAAAAACAAGAAAGCTGCCTTTATCCTGAAATACTAAGGTTTCCTAGTACTTTGTTAAGTGGAAAAACAAAACAAGTTGTAAGGTAGTATGCAAAGACTGCCACCACTTTTGTTTAAAAAGAAAGAAAAACAAAATATTCATATTTGCATGTAACTCACTAGGAAACTGCCTCTGGGGTGAAAAGAGAGATGTTTCTACTTTTTAAATTGTGTACCATGAGGATGCATTACCTATTTAAAAATGAAATAAAATTAAAATGTAAAAGGGGGGGACTTTCCTGGCAGTCCAGTGGTTAAGACTGTGCTTCCACTGTAGGGGCATGGGTTTGATTCCTAGTCAGGGAACTAAGATCCAACATTCTGAACAGTGTGTCCAAAAAAAAAAACACAAAAAATGTAAAAGGGAAAGGTTTGGACCCAGAAAAGATTAAGGGAGAGTGCTTTGCCTCTGGGGCTTCCTCCCCGTCTGAGATTGTGTGTTATGTGGTTAGGAGATATCTGTGAACAACCTGAGAAACTCAGCTGGACCTGTGACGGGACCTGAGACTCGCTCAGAGTCACGTCCACCTGGAGGTGGGACCCAGGGCTTGGAGGTGGGAAATACCCTGTCAGTGGGCTGAGGGCTCCAAGATAGGAGCATTTATAGAATTTACTTTTTTTTTTAAAACAACTGGGAAAGTGTTGATCACTCAGTCGTGGCTGACTCTTTGTGACCCCATGGACTGTAACTGGTAGCCCACCAGGCTCCTCTGTCTGTGGAATTCTCCAGGCAAGAATATTGGAGTAGATTGGCATTCCCTTCTCCAGGGGATCTTCCCAACCCAGGGATCGAACTGGGGTCTCCTGCATTACAGGCAGACTCTTCACCATCTGAGCCATCAAGAAAGCTTTATTTAACAGCTTTATTGAGATATAATTCATATATCATACAATTCACTCATTTGAAGTATATAACTTGGGGGTTCCCTTGTGGATCAGTGGTAAAGAGAGACAAGGATTCAATCCCGGATCTGGGAAGATCCCAGATGGTGTGGAGCAACTAAGCCCGTGTGCCACAACTATTGACCCCGTGCTTTCGAGTCTGGGAGCCACAATTACTGAGCCCACGTGCCTCAACTACTGAAATCTGGGTGCCCTAGGGCCCATGCTCTGCAGCAAGAGAAGCCAGGGCAATGAGAAGCCCAAGCGAGCACCGCAACTACACAGTAGACCCCACTCTCCACACCTAAAGGAAAGCAATGAAGAATGCAGCAGCGAAGACCCATCGCAGCCTAGAATAAATAAAGTCAAATTACAGAGTGTGTAACTCCATGGGTTTTAATATATCATAGAGTTGTGCAGTGATCACCACAATTAATTTTATAACATCTTCATTATCCCCAAAGAAATCTATTGGCGAGTCACTTCCTATTCCCCCCGCTACCTCTCAGACCCTGGCAGCCACTAACCCACCTTCTGTCTCTATAGATTTACCTGTCCTGGTTATTTCCTATCAGTGGAATCATACATATGTAGTCTTTTGTGACTGGTCTCTTTTATGCAGCATAATGTTTTCAGGGTTTCCCTAGAGTATACTTTTAAATGCCCAGAGAGGGACTTTCCTGATGGTCCAGTGGTTAAGACTCCAAGCTTCCACTGCAGGGACCATGGGTTCAATCCCAGGTTCCCTCATGTTGCTCAGTGCAGCCAAAGATAAATAAATAAAATAAAATGCCCAGTTACTCCAGCAGACTGTATAGGGGTTGTCTCTGGGGTTGGGATGTGGGATCAGGTCTCTGACTCAGGTTGAAAGTGGACCTTCCTCTTTCTCTGACATGTACCTCTACATGATTTGCTTTTTCATAATAATGTATTTCATGTATTAAGGCTGGTTAAAATGATAGTTCATTGGAAGGACTGATGCTGAAGCTGAAGCTTCAGTACTTTGGCAACCTGAAGCTGAAGCTTCAATACTTTGGTTGGGATGTGAAGAGTCGACTCATTAGATGCTGGTAAAGACTAAAGGCAAAAAGAGAAGGGGTTGGCAGAGGATGAGATGGTTAGATAGCATCACTGACTTGAATGTGAGCAAACTGTAGGAGAGTGGATGATGGGAGAGCCTGGCATACTGCAGTCAGTGAGGTCGCAAAGAGTTGGACACAACTTAGGGACTGAACAACAAAAATGATATTTACGTGGTGCAAAAATAATTGCAGTTATGGACAACGAATTTTAAATCATTATAACTAGGCTCAAACACATCTTTATTAATCAAAACAGGAACCTTTACAATCAACACATTTTTGCCAACTAGAAATAAGTTTGCTTACTCCTATAGCATAAAAATCAATGCTTCAGAAATCAACGAACTCTTGGAAAGCATTTTCTGTATCCTGCTGGTTGTGGAAGTGTTTTTCCTGCAAAAAGTTGTCAAGATGATTGAAGAAGTAGTAGTCGGTTGGCCGAGGTCAGGTGAATATGGCAGATGAGGCAAAACATCGTAGCCCGATTCCTTCAACTTTTGGTTGTGCGACCTATCGTCAGGCCCTTTCTGTTGACTGATACCGGCTGCAGTTTTTGGTGATTTCACTGATTTGCTGAGCATACTTCTCAGATATAATGGTTTCACCAGGATTCAGAAAGCTGCAGTGGATCAGACCAGCAGCAGGCCACCAAACAGTGACCATGACCTTTTTTTGGCGCAAGTTTGGCTTTGGTAAGTGCTTTGGAGCTTCTTCTCACTCCAACCACTGAGCTGGTCATTGCTGGTTGTTGTATGCAGTTCACTTTTCATTGCAGGTCACAATCCCAATTGAGAAATGGTTGGTTGTTGTTGCATAGAATAAGAAAAATGACACTTCAACATGATGGTTTTTTTGATTTGCAGTCAGCTCATGAGGCACCCACTTACCAAGCCTTTTCACCTTTCCAATTTACTTTAAATGCCGAACAACTGTAGAATAGCTGACACTGAGTTCTTTGGCAACTTTTGGTATAGTTGTAAGAGGATCAGCCTCAGTGACTGCTCTCACTTGGTTGTTGTCACCTTCCGATGGCCAGCCACTGCACTCCTCATCTTCAAGCCTCTCATTTCCTTTGCAAAACTTCTTGAATCACCATTGCACTGTGCATTCCTGGGCCAGATGTGTTGTTGATGTTGCCAATTGTCTCTGCTGCTTTACGACCCATTTTGTACTCAAGTAAGAAAATTGCTCGGATTTGCTTTTTGTCTAACATCATTTCCATAGTCTAAAATAAATAAAAACAAACAGTAATAAGTTATTAGCAAAAAACCAAGTGAGAAATGTGTATTAAGATGATGTATAACATAACCACGTTTATTGAAAATGTATTCCAATATCAAGTGGAAAATTTCAATAATGCAAAAACTGCAATTTTGTTTGCACCAACCTAAATAATACATATTCATTATAGAGAAGTTGGACAGACATACAGTTCAACTTAAGCAAGATAAAGTCATCCTTAATTCTGTCCTTCTACCTGTAAATACATACAGACATTCCTTCTGAATGTTTACGAAGTGGGGATGGGATCTGGGCAGGGTACAGGAGAGGCAGTTTCTGCATTGGGGAGCAGTAACTGGGGGGTGGGAAGGAGGTGCTGTGGTCCAGGGATTTCTAGGATTCTGCTTACAGAGGCAGTGATTTTTATTTTCTGTTACTTGCTCTGAATGCCCTCCTCCTCTTTGCCCTAGCCTCTATTACCGCAAGGTGGAATTATGCATTTATTTGAGGAAATCATTTATTCATGAGCATTTTGTAGTAGATGCTCAAGAGAAAGTAAAAGATAATGAAACCAACTCCATGACCCAGAATATAAAGCTGTGCGTTTTGTTTCTCAGTTATGTCACTCAGGCAGGCCTCAGTTATTAATCACCTACTGTGTGCCAGGCTCTGGCCAAGTCCTGGGGAGACATAGATGAGTAATATTTAGGTCTCCCACTCTTCCTAGCTTCCCTAGGGACTTTCAGGTGGCCTTTGCCAGGATTACCACCTAAGTCAATAACTGTGATGATAATGATGATGGTGATGATCTAAAGTAGTGGTTAGCATTTTAGGCTCTGGGGTGAGGCAAACTCGATACATGGCTCTGTGGCTTTGGGAACTGTGGTGCTCCTGGCATGAAGCCCATCTTCCTGGGCCTCAGTGTCCTCTTCTATAAATGGTCTTAGCTGTTCTACCTGCAGGATTGCGATGCTCTGTGACAGTACTGCAATATGCTTCATCCCGCCTGGTCCCACGTAAAGTGGTAGTGATCACTGAGCGTTTATCACTGACCCCACTCCCCACTTGTCTGCATTTCACATCACACCGTTCCCAACGGAATCCTTCCAGCCACACTGTGACTTGAATACCACCACCTCCATTTTGCAGATGAGGTAACTGAGGATGCAGTTAGCTCAGGGGGTGACGAGGACGTGAGTTCTCTCACTGTCTGACTCCCAGGTCCAGGGGGCCAGTAGACTGGGGGCTGGGAGCAAGAGGCTCTTCTCCACTCTCTCCCACACTTCCCTGGGAAAATCCAACAGGTGGTGGGGCCTCTGCACTGGGGACCATTGTGCAGGGGCCTGGGAGGGTCGGAGGGCCCAGTGTGTGTCTGGGAGAAGATGGATGCCTTCATTACCATGTGAATCCTGGGAAACTGCTTCCCTGGCTGGGTGGTGGGTGGGCGTGG
>NW_011494739.1:1349475-1357490 GCF_000754665.1 Bison bison bison
AGACACAGATTGAACACAAAATGTTGTTTTTAAGGAAGAAAAAAAACCTTCCCCCCCCTCACCGCCCCCCACCCCACCAGTTGCAACTTTCCCACTGACTGTGCTGCACGTTTGGGTCTCAACACTTAGAGCTGGAGCCTTTCACAAAATGCGCATGGGTCAGCATCTCATGGGGGCATTTCCCCGCGCCAGTCCCTGAATAGCTCTTTCATTCATGGAAAATATGTCCTGGGGGAATCCAGGGTGATTAGCAAATATTAATAGCTGCTGAGCAAATTAGGAGAAGCAGGTTTTAGACTTAAAAATCAAGGTATTGTCAATTTTTTAAAAAACATTTTAAATTGAAGGATAATTACAATATTGTGTTGGTGTCTGCCGTGCATCAATATGGATCAGCCATAGGTATACATATGTTCCCCAGGGTGTTGTCAGATTGATTGGAGCAGAAATGACTGGCCAGTGTTTGGACAAAAGGTCAGTAGTAGAGAGGGAATAAGGTAATCGGAATCACAATGGTACCCAGTGACCTGGTGTCCCCATTTTACAGATGAGGAAGCGAAGGCTTCAGAGGGACCCAGGCAGAGGGGTGCACAGACCATAGCAGGAAACCTGGAGCACATGCGGACTCACATACATGCACGCGCAGAAATACATCTGCAGCCCTGCCCCATGTAAGGTTTCCATGCCCTCACATTTATACAAACCCCAAAGTCATACAGATTCCACAAGAAAACACATTCTTACTCTTGCTGACACGTGTAATTGCACAGAGAACCTCTAAGGCAGGAAGGGGCCGGGACCCTCCCCTGGACTCTGCACCATGGCAGCTAGCTCTATGGCCTTGAGCTCAGGTTTTTTCTACTTCCCCCGGACCACCTACCACCTGTGACACATATGTCTCCACCTCCTCTCCCCTCCCCCCTCCAGGGCCCCCAGGGTATTAGGGGGGTAACTCAGGTCTTAGCAGCAAGAGAGGTGCCTGCTTTCGGGGCACAAACATGTGGAGAGGCCTTGAATGCAGCGCCCAGGGGCTCAGCCTTCTCTGTGTCCCCGCTGCCATCACCCTCCCCCAAGGCTTAGTCCCAGGAGGGCAAGGGGCCAGGCCCCACCACTGCTTTGTAGAGGGCAGGGTGCCCTGGGGAGGAAGGGCCCATTACAGACCCCGGAGGGGCTCATCCGCCTCACAGGGATCTGCCTTCACATGCAGATGGCCTGTTTGTCTCACCTGGTCTGCCTTAAAATGACAAAGAGGTTGGAGGCTGTCTGGGTATTACAGGAGATGACACCTGACCAAAATGAGAAGAGGAAGGTTGTTAACTACAGTAACACAATAGATATCAAAATTGTTTGCACTGTATATATGATTTGTGTTAAAAAATACATACTACAAAAAAAAATCTGAAATTTACGTTTAGCTGTTAACAGTAATCTCTGGGTGGCAGGAAAATGCTGGTTTATTTTCTCATTTTTTAACATATATGCTAATTTTCTACAAAGCATGGCTGTAACTTCTGGATAATAAAAGTTTTTTAAATTAAATTGATGTTTTTGAATTGTGGCATTGGAGAAGACTCTTGAGGGTCCCTTGGACAGCAAGGAGATTCAACCAGTCCATCCTAAAGGAAATCAGTTCTGAATATTCATTGGAAGGAGTGATCTGAAGCTGAAACTCCAATACTTTGGCCACCTGATGCAAAGAACTGACTCATTGGAAAAGACCCTGATGCTAGGAAAGACTGAAGGCGGGAGGAGGAGGGGACGACAGAGGATGAGATGGTTGGATGGCATCACCGACTTGATGGACAAGAGTTTGAGTAAGCTCTGGGAGTTGGTGACGGACAGAGAAGCCTGATGTGCTGCAGTCCATGGGGTCGCATAGAGCCAGATTCGACTGAGTGACTGAACTGAACTGATCTATTTGTTTCATTTATTTTTGGTCGTGCTGGATCTTCGTTGTGCGTTGGCTTTTCTCTAGTTGAGGCGAGTGGAGGCTCTTCTCCAGTTGCAGTGTGCGGGCTTCTATTACAATGGCTTCCTTGTTGCCGAGCATAGTCTCCGCAGTGTGTGGGCTTCAGTGGTTGTGAGCACAGCTTCAGTAGTTGCGGCACATGGGCTTAGTTGCTCCACAGCATGTGGATCTTCCTAAATTAGGTAATGTCTCCTGCATTGGCTGGTGGATTCTTTATCATGGAGCCCCTAGGGAAGCCCAATAAAAGGTTTTTAAAAATGAATACTGAATGACATGAAAAATTACAAGGGAGTGGTGTCCTCACATGAGTTCAGAGGTCTTTTTTTTTTTTTTATTAATTGTGTATTTATTTGTCTGTGCTGGGTCTTAGTTGCAGAATGTGGAATCTTTACTTGCAGTATGCAAACTCTTAGTTGCAGCATATGGGATCTAGTTCCCTGACCAGGGATCGAACCCAAGCCTCCTGCACTGGAAGCTTGGAGTCTTAGCCACTGGTCCACCAGGGAAGTCCCGAGTTCAGGGCTCTTGATTGCTGTGTGGGCAGCTTCCTTCTCTGTGCCTTTATTTCCTCATCCCTACGATGGAGACTCAGCACATGGAGGATGTGAACACTTGGGATGGTGCTTGGCACACAAGAAGTGCTCAGTAATGGCAGCTGCTATTCTTCTTCCAGGAAGGTTTCTGTTAACGCTTCCCAGTACAGATTGGATGCCACCTGGCTGCCTGCAAGGATGGGTGTGCACAAGTTCCCTAGGCTGGGTCATGTACAGGTTCACCTGCATATAGGTTTGCCCACGCACTTACGTGTCCCTCGAGCATTGAAGTCCATACATTGTGTGCGAGGAGTCCATACATGTTCACCCATGGGGTATCAGGGACAAACACTGTGCTTGCAAACAAGATCACAGGTCC
The DNA here is from genome assembly GCF_000754665.1 of Bison bison bison. NCBI lineage: Eukaryota > Metazoa > Chordata > Mammalia > Artiodactyla > Bovidae > Bison > Bison bison. The sequence continues at coordinate 1,352,357 of NW_011494739.1, forward strand.
TTTGCTTCTGATCGCTGGGGTGGAGGAAATGCTCTTTCAGTTTTCTACCTCAGCACACTCATCCCTTGTTTCCTTTCAGCTCAAAACTGCTGGGAATTTAGGCTTCTTCCTGGCATTGGCCTAGACTCAGGGCTCTTTTAGGGGTCTTAGGACATTTGTAAGGTTGTATGTAGTATGGGCTGAACAACCTCCAAGGAAGAGGAAGTTGGTAAGAAGTGTTGGGACATGTGGATTCACGGTCCTGCCATGGTGCTGAGGAATATCTGTATGACCGTCCACCTTCTGGATTGCTTCGAGTTCTTAAATCTTTCTTATTCATCTGTCCCCGTGGACGGTTTCATCCACTCATCACTCATAGTGTTATCATTACCGTCCTGGAGCCCCACCCCTGGCTTCCAGGCCTTCCCCAATGTAATGTTTAGAAAGGACTATGTCACCCCCCTGCTCAGAAACCTTCCTTGGCTCCCACTGCCTCCAGGATAAGGCCTAAGCTCCATGGCCTGGCCTTGTGGGATCTGCTCACCTTTCCTTATACCTCAGTCTTTCCCACTCTGCCAGCCTCTTCCTTCTCCTCGGAAGGGGATCTCTCCTGGAAACAGCAATGAAAGCTAAATGAGCTTCCTTTCCTCCTTTTTGTTTCTAATGTGGAGTCTAAGAGATTTGCGTTCAAATCTCATCTTGCCATTTCCCAGCTCCCTTGTGACTAAGAAAGTTTTCAGATCCTTTCTGAGTTTTAGGGGCTTCCTTTGCCTGATGGAGATAATAGCTGATATTTCTTTTTTTTTTTTCTTTTTTTTGCTGGGGATGGATTTAGTTTTACTTTCAGTTCTATTTGGTTTTGAAAAACTCAAGATTTGGAAAATACAAAGTATACAAAAGATTACAAGCCACCCAGATCTTCACATCTTTCTTGCCCTCAAATTTCCTCAAATTATTATCTCTTTTTACACATCTTAGAGACTCTTCCATAAATATTATCTATTGAAGATGTGCTGTGTGTTTTCCATGGATTATTTCACTTAAATCCTCACAGCCACCTGTGGGCAGACTGAGGCTCAGAGACCAGAGCCTCACGGTTGGTAAGCAGTAGATCCGAGACAACGTGTCCATTTATGAAGTGCTTTCTATGTGCCCTAGGATTGTCCCAGAGCTGGGACATTCAATACATACTGAGTGCCACTCTAGGTCACTGGGCCGGGGGCTAGGTTACTCTGGTGGGGAGGAGGGCAGAGGCTCAACCTTCCCACAGTTATCAGTGGAGATGGCCTGTCGCTGTTGCCCCCTTTCTCTGAGTAGGAAAACCAAGGAACAGACGCGAAAGAAACAGACCTGAGGTCATACAGTGGTAAGAAAAGAGCTGGGATAAGCAGACTTACTTTACTATTGGGGAAGCTGGGGCACGGAGACGGAAACAGACTTGCCTAAGGAAACATGGCAGGCGGCAGAGCCGGGATTCCCAGGCTCACAAGGTCTCGGCCTTCCCGGCCCTCCCCTCGGGGGGCGGGCCCACTGTGGGCCCCGCCCCACCGCTCGCGCCCGCCTTCCTGGCAGCCTTGGCGGCTGTTTCCTGCCCGCGTAGCAGGGCGGGCGGGCGGCCGGCCCATCTGGCGGCCCCCATGGGGAGGCAGCCCAGACTCGCTGGAGCCAGGCGCCGGCCTGGGCCCCCATGCCCGCCTGGAGAGCCCAGGTGTGGCCGCGGCGGGGGTGGGGGCCTGACGCACCCGGGCAGGATGCTGCCTCCTCCCCAACCTCCGCCTCCCACGACCTGGCCTGGAACGGGGAGGGAACGCTAGCGGTGGGAGAGCGGGCTGGGCAGGGAGCAGCAGGCCCCGCCTTTGGTCTCCACTCCTTAGGAGACCTCGGGCAAGTCTGGCCCTTTTTTTTGGCGTGGGTGGGACGGGAGTAGAGAGCACTCCGTTTTCCCATTTGTGCGAGAACGGCTGAACTCTGACCGGATCACCCAGGATCCTACCTTGCCACTCAGGGTCCGACCCCAGACAGGATTGTGGGAGCGGGAGGCACCTCTTCTGCCTGAGGATCGTGACATGATCATTGACTTGACATTATCCATTCGTTCATCCATTTAAAGTCTGTCTGCCTGATCACAACGTCAGCCGGGAAGCCCGCGCTTGACCTGTGTTCGCTGCCGTGCCCAGCGGCTTGACCTGTGCCCAACTCATACCTGGTGCTGAAAACCCAAAAGGGCATGTCAAGGCTTTACCCCCTCCCCCTTAAACTGGAGCCACCCCTCCAAATTGGAGCTTACTCATTTTACAGCTGAGCAAACAGGACAGAGTGGGCAGCCAGCCCTGCTGTCGATGCTGACCCTCTTCTCCAGCGCCACTCCAAGACGGAACCCAGAATTGAGCATCTTGATTTATGTCAGCAGCACCTGCGGTGAACATCCCCCAAACCAGGCATCCTAGGTTCAAATCTCTCTGGGGCCCTTAATGTCTCTCTACTTCAGTTTCCTTTATCTGTAAAAATGATGCCACCTCCCTCACAGGGGTGTTATAACCATTACATGAGTATTTCTAAAATGGGTTATCATAATGCTGGACACATTAAATACAGATGACATAGTGTACTGGAGCTCTCCACAGGGCTGGCCTCCCTCTTCCCCTACAGTAGCCCCCTCCCACTCAACCGTAGTCAGGGGAGAGGGAGGCCACTGAAAGGGACACCTAACACATCAGGGGCGAACTTGGGGCTTTTGGAGCTGTTTCCCAAGAATCCACTCCCACCCCAGGGTGAGGCTGGCAGTAGGCCCACCAGGGGCCCTGCCCAGCCACCCACCCCCGCCTCTCCGGCGTGCAGACTCGATCCGTGCCCGGCCTGGTGCCATTTTTCCATGGGACTCTGGCTGTGGTGGTTCACATCTGGAGTCTAGACTCGGAGGCTCTGCAGGCCGGGCCTACCGCCCGGGCTGGGCCACCACTGCCCGCTGTTTGCTCAGCTGAAGCTGGTTAATTGGAATTAGAGTGGCCTCTGCGGTGCCGGCTGGCCGGGCGGGCCCTGGACGGCCGCTGCCGAGGTCTGTGGAGCATCTGGCGGGGCCAGGACGGTCATTAGGTGGCAGGCGCCCGGCGCCACTGCCACCTCAGCCTCTGCCGGGGGCCGGCGGTGACTCAATGAGGGCTTTGTAGGCTATGGACCGCAGAACCAACTGTGCTGTGTGCCTGGGCTGCCTGCCCCATCTGCCGCCCTCAGAGAGGCCTTGTTCCAGGACCACACGGCCTCCCCTCTGGAGGTGGCTGGAGTCGGCAGAGATCCGAGAAGCCCCTGAAAGGAACCCTCTTGGCTGGGGGAAGCTTTTGAGATTTCCCATCCTTCTTTCCCAGAAAGCCCAGAGAAGTCAGCAGTGACTCAGGCCCAGGGGTCTGCAGAGGAGTTGCAAAGTCCTTAGGAACTCGGGAATTTGATTCAGATTGCTCAAGGTCAAATCCCTGTCTAGGGGTAGGTAAGCTGCCTTAGTTCTCTCACTTGTACATGGGGCTAATATTACAGAAGGAGAGTATGAGAATTAAGTAAATCCTGTATTGAGGTGCTTGGTACTTGCAGCAGCTCCCATTATCTGCTCCCACTTGTTCTTTAGCTCCAAACTGGAAGCCCTGTCATTTTCAGCCTTTAAACCTGGAAGCTTAGGCAGAGATTTCTGGGCTGTTGAAAGTCTGAGTCTCAGGCCAGTGGCCACCCTCCCCGACCTTAGTTTCTCTATCCACTGACCCCATACCAGGCAGGTAAATGAAGGCTGTGCCCACCCCTTGCCTGGTCCACTGGGGGTTCTCCTTCGGGCCAGGGCTGCTGTCTTTGGCAAACTGTGGAGAAACCCTGGCTCTGGGATCTCCAGTTCTTGGGCCTGGATGGCCTCCCAGAAGCCCCCTCCCCAGCCTCTCCAGGGGCACTGGGGATGGCTCCGAGGATCAGGATCCTTCTGGCTTTGCAGCAGTAGTTTTGGGAAGAAGCCCAGGAACAGGCAGAAGGGGAGTGGTGGGTCCTCCATGTCTAGGGTGATCTAGAGTCCCAGGCTCCCCAGCTGAAGCCATGTGAACGTTGAAACCACGGAGGATGGGTTCTGCCAGCCTGGGAATAAAATCCACTCTTTCCTGGGGCCCACGTGGCCCTGCTGCTTCCCTGGCTTCACAGATAATGGCCCTCTTGCTGAGTCAGGCCAGACTTTGGATACCATAGCCTCTTCCCCACAGGCCTTTCCTCCAGAATGTGATGTAGCCGGTACCTGTCCAACACCCTCACTGCCCCCAAGTACTGGGAGGAGCATGGCAGGAGAACTGGAGGGCTGGGCACAGGGCTCGAGGGCCCCCTCTGCTGGTCAGAGGGCATCTGGGGGTGCTAAGCTGGCACACTGGCCACACGCTGGGTGGGCAACCAGGATGGAGGGGCCAGAAGGTCAGGGCCTCACCGCAGGTTGCGACAGTCCACTATCCCCAGGAAGGGGCTTACATGAAAGTCTCTGGGGGGGAGGGTGAGTAGTAAACCCACTCTAAGGTACTGGGTGAGAACGTTCTCAAAGTGCAGTGGCCTGCCCAGGCAACGGGATGAGTTTTTAATGTGAGGCAAAGTCAGTCCACAATACAAAAGTCTAAAAATCAGACCCACTTTTCCCACCTGGCACCCAGGGATTGGGGGGGTGGGGACAGTTGGGGGCTTCCTTTGCAGGCAGGAGATGGGGAGGAGCAGAGAAAGGCCAGAGAAGGGGGAGAGGGAACCAGGCCCTGGAGGCCCCGCTGGAGGGAGCTTGCTGCCCCTGCCCTTCTCTGGGAGCTGCCTGCCTCAGCGGCAGATCCACACTGTGCGGGCCGGTGTGCGGCCAGCCCGCCCGGGTGTCTGGCCCTTGCAGGGTCAGGCACCAGCTCCATCACTTCTCCTTCTTCTCCAGCCCCTTCGATGTGGTGGCCTCTGTTCCCTCTCTGGTTTCTGTCACTGATGCTGGATCCTTAGGATTTGACTCCTCATAACTGACCGGAAAAACAAGACAGAACAAGGACGACACACTTAGAGGAGGGAAGGGCAGAATCTTTGTGCCCACCTCCCACCATCACAGGAAAACCCTGGGCACAAACATCCTTGGCCCAGCACCTTCCAGGACTTGGCCCGGCCCCGCCGTGCGCCCTCC
>NW_011494739.1:1357590-1374526 GCF_000754665.1 Bison bison bison
GTGCCTGGTGGTGCCAAGAGGTGGCAGGGCAGCGGCAAATGGAGGAGAGGTTGGGCTTGTGCAGACCCATTTTAAGCTTCCTGGACCTCCCACTGGGGAAAGAGAGTGGGGAAAAACAGGGACAGCCAGGATGAGGCTACAGGACGAATGGCTGCCTCCCAGGGCACATAACAGGAGTCGGAAAGCTCAGCCCCAGGGGCGCGGGCGGGTGGGCAGGGGGGCTGCTCTACTGACAAATGGCAAGGTGCCACTCTCGCAGGCAGACACCCTGGCTTAGCTCTTCCTTTGGGCTCCATTCACTGAGCAAGTGAGTTCATGCCAAAGATAATGCTCACATTTCCTCAACACATCAACCCTGTGAAGCAGGTATGTGCCCACTTCTATATGAACAAAGAGAGGTTCCGAAAGGGGAAAGTGAAGGTTATACACTTGCTCCAGGTTATGTATATGCAGAGCGGTAACAGTGTCCACGGCTGTGTGACCAGGGCTGCTGACCCCCACTCTCAGGTGAGCCCCACAGTACTGGTGAGGCCGCTGGGGTTCTGGGGCCCTGCTCCCCCGCCCCTCGACTGGGCACTGTGGCTGCCTGGTGGTGGTAGAGCTGCCTCTTGCTGCCTGCCCCAGCAATGCTCCCTGCCCCGTACACTGGAGTGGGGGTGTCTGCCCTACCTTGGGCCCCGGGGCAGTAGGGGGAAGTGGGCAGGTGGGCACCCGCTGGGTATTACATGGCGCTGGGATTCTGCGGGCGCCGGCGGCGAGGGCCAGCTAGCTTCTGCTGCATGGAGTCCGCCAGGCTGGCTGGGGAGCCCGAGACTGTGGGGAAGTGGGTGAGCCTCGGGGTGTGAGGCAGGATTTCCGCTGAGGACTCGTAGCTGTGTGAGAGACAGACAGAGACAGAAAAAAAGAGATGGAGAGGAAAAGACTAACGAGGACAGAGATTTCTCTTCCAGGGAGCAGAAGTGGGTCTTACTTTTATCTATCTCTGCACTTTCGAACTCTGTGGAAAGAAGCCAGTATTACTTGGAGGATAAAAAAGAAAAGGTGCACCTACACAGGAACACACTCTGCAGAAGAACAGGGAAGCCCTAGATGTATCTGTACGTGTCTCAGGTGGTGCTAGTGGTAGAGAACCTGCCTGCCAATGCAGGAGACATAAGCGACGTGGGTTCCATCTCTGGGTGGGGAAGATCCCTAGAGAAGGGAATGGCAACCCACTCCAGTATTCTTGCCTGGAGAATCCCATGGTCAGAGGAGCCTGGCGGGCTACAGTCCATGGGGTCGCAGAGAGCCGGACACGACTGAGCGACTGAGCACACACGGAGATGTTCTGCTGCTGTGAAACATCTCTCAGACACACCCTTGTGTGAAGAATCAGGACGCAGAATGCCCCAAGAACGCCACCGCCTGCGTGAGGACGTGTACACACATTCACGCTTTCAGGTGCAGAGACACCTCTGGATGGCCAGGGACGGGGCTGGCTGCGTGGGCGGCTGGGCTATGAGGGGGCTGGTTGTCCCTCCCCTGCTATGGAATTTGCAACCACGTGAATGTGTTATCATTTAAAAAGTAAATGAATAAAAAAAGGAGAGTGCCACTAAAGGGAAAAGTAAAACCAAAGATAAGGTGGAGAATTAGGGAGAGATGGGCAGAAGAGAAGAGAGACTATTTGCTTTTTCACCTCAATCTAAAAACCTCCTGGGGGGGGTGGGGGGCAGAAAGGTGGGGCACCCATGTGGGCAAACTTTTACAGAAACCAAGCACCAAGTGGGTGAAGGCAGGTACCCTCTGTCCTGGCTGGGGAGGTCACCCCCAGTAGGTGCTGGGGGCTGAGGCTGGCTGAGAGCCGAGGGTGAGGGTTGGGACTGAGCTCAGGGCCCAGGTCCCATTCCTGCCCCCAGATCTGCCCCCTGGTTCACCCCCAGCCTTGCCTCAGAGTCCACAGAGCTTTGCCAGGTCAGCAGCCCTGGGCAGGCAGGTTGGGAGCCTGGGGCTCTGAGGCAGGGCAGGGAGGGCAGGGGCAGGTATGGGGGAGGGGTGAGTCACAGGCTCCCCTACAGGCAGCCAGGTGCACAGAAAGCTCTGGCAGGCACTCGAGGGACAACCTGGAGGCCAGGCAGGTGGAGCTGGTGGAAGGCCCCAGAGTGGGCAGCTTCAGCTGCAGCTGGCAGCTATTTCTGGGTCCCTGGCGGGTGGGGCTGGTGCTGCTGGGGTGTAGACACCTGTCGGAGTCACGCAGGCCTGGGGGTCAGGGTGGGGCTGATCACGGGTGTGGCAGGTGTGTGGACGGCCACAGAGAAGGGGTATGTGTGTGACTAAGATGGAGAGAAAGCAGCCGGCTCTGGGTTACAGCCACAGCGGCAACTGGACATAGACTGACGCTGGAGTTCTAACCAAGCATTTCCATCACACTAGAGTCCCCCTGCGGAGAAGGCAATGGCACCCCACTCCAGTACTCTTACTTGGAAAATCCCATGGACGGAGGAGCCTGTTAGGCTGCAATCCATGGGGTCGCTAAGAGTCGGACATGACTGAGCGACTTCACTTTCATTTTTCACTTTCATGCATTGGAGAAGGAAATGGCAGCCCACTCCAGTGTTCTTGCCTGGAGAATCCCAGGGATGGGGGAGCCTGGTGGGCTGCCGTCTATGGGGTCGCACAGAGTCGGACACGACTTAAGTGACTTAGCATAGTGTAGAGTCCCCTGTGTCACTCACGTGTGGACACTGAGGCTGGGGACGGGGAAAGACCTGCCTGAAGTCATATGGTGGCAGGGTCGGGATGGGAACCCAGGGCTCCCGACAGTGGGGCAGCCTGCGGTAGGGAGTCTACACAAGCCAGTCCCCTTTCATGACTCAGCTGGCATCTGGTGTGGGGGCTGCCTTGAAAGCCCAAAGGCCATTCCCACCCCTGGCTACTGGCCCACGGAAGGGTTCTGCTGGTGCCCACGGGCACCCACGTGCTGATGCAAAGGGCAAGGCTGGTGGCATGAACAGTGTTCCCCCGGAGGCACGTACCCACAGCCCTCAGAGGCTCCGCCAGCTGCCTGCAGTGCTAGGCAGACCCCTGCTCCCTGCCCCCTCTTACCTGAACATTTCGGTCACTTCTCCCTTGGCCAGTGCCACCAGGACAGGAAAGCCGATACATGCAGGGACCAGGTACAGGAGGGCAGGCTGTGAGAGGACAAAGGCTGGTGAGGCAATGCTGGGCAGGGCACCCACTCAGGGCCGGGCCTATCACCCCAACTCTCTTCTGGGTGTGACTGAGGGACAGGTTCTCGAAGCAAGTCAGTGGCTGTGCCTGCACTGGGGCTCCTGACTTCCCTAGAAGCAGCAGCAAGAAGCCCAAAGAAACTCAAGTACGCAGGGCTTTCAGGGCGTCCTGGAGTCTGGCTGGCAGCATCCCACTGCCCAGGACACCAGGTTCCTGGTGAGTTGGTCCTACTCCCAGAGACCCTGACTGCCTAGGTCTGGGGCTGGAAGTCTGCACTTTTAAAGACACTCCAGGAGATGCTGTTATAATGACAATGATGATGACATAGCTGCTATGAATGGAGCACCTGCTGTGTCCTGGGATCAAGGTCACCCAGCTGGTCAGGGCCCAGAGCCTGTGAGGACACTCCTGGTGAAGCTGGGTTTGGAGGACAGGACAATTATACCGGCTGGCACTGTTCCTGGAGAACCTACTCTGTGCCCTGAACACAGGCTCTGGCGAGTACTTCAGTCCACCTCCATAACCCCATGACCCTCCTCCTTCTGTACAAGCGGAAGGCTCATGCTTTGGGAGTGGGGAGTGGGCAGCTCAGGCCTTGGAGAGCCTAAGTGGTAAACTGAGGGTTGAACTCGGGTACCCCTAGACTCCAAAGCCATTCTTCTGCTCACAGTGTCTGAAAGCTGGACCTCATGCTACTGCTCAGCCTTCCACGGCCCCTACTGCTCCCAGTGGCCTGACGTCCTCAGGAGATGTGACCCTTGTTTCCCTCTCCAACCTCACCCGCCCTGCCTTGCTCTGGCCACATTGGTCTCGTTTTGGTCCTCTTTGTCACCTGCAGCCACAGGATCTCGGCACGTGCCATTTCTAGGATGTTCTTCCCATCTGTGCCTACTTTGCTTCTCCTTCAGACTTCAGCTCAGCAGTCACTTCTGTGGGGAAGCCTTTGCTCGCACTGAGTCAGGCCCTCTTGCTGCACACTCAGGGCCCCTGCAATTCTTCACGGCATTCTCCAGCAACTTGGAATGAAACATCCCTGGGCTGTTACAGGCTGGAGATTCTCTCCTGTTAGGCTGTTAACTCTGTGAGGGCAGGCTCCACAGTTATCTTGTTCACTGCTGTCTTCCTACTACTCAGAAGAGGGCCTGGTGAATACTAAGCTAATGGCTCCCTCACAAAATACAGAGGGTGCCCTGGAGATGACTTGGGTAAGAGTGAAGGAGACATTGTTCCTAAAGCCAAGCCTCGTTCCTAAAGCCAAGCCAGCCCCTGGCTAGAGGACAGGGCTCCACAGTCCCCGAAAGCTGACCATCAGACCATTTTCAGACTCTTGCCATGGATGGGCTGTGAACTACCCCACTTCACACAGGTTAACCTGGAACCTAATTACACCCTGAGCACTTGGATCTGAGTTTTATAGATGCTGCTACTGAGGTTCAGACAGAGGGAAATGACCTGCCTGCAGTCACACAGGGTGTGTAAGTGGCTGAGTTGGGATTTAAACTCAGGCAGCTGAGCTTCTTCCCCTGCATCAAGTCTTTGCTATGAGATCAGCTTTGGGCCAGGAACGACAGAAATCATGACAAAAGTCTGCATTGGGACTCAAGATGGGCAGCCAAAGCAGTACTCAGGGAAAAGTTTATAACTCTAAATGCATTTATGAGAAGACTAGAAATAAACAATGCAAGTTTTCAAATCAGGAAGCCCCAAAGAAGGAGGAAAAGAATGAAGGCAAAACAAAAATTAATGAAATAAAGCAAATACAAACTTAATACAATTTAATTTCTGAAAAGCAGAACACTTAAGAGATGATGAAATTGAGATCAGAGGAGAAAAAAGGATCTGCCCTAAATCACATAGTTGGTCAGGATACAGACACGGATTCCCTGTCACTTAAATCCAGTGTCTTCTTCATCAAGGCCAGGCTGGGCAAAATAGAGGGTTCCTGGGAGGAAGGTGGGTAGATATTTGGCCCCACCAAGGTCTTCCTCACCTAAGAGCCAACAGCAATTGAGGTGCTCCTTTGGGAAGAAGTGTTTGCTTAGTATCAGAGGGATACAAACCTATTCTTTTCTTTCCTCTCAAGGCACCAGGGAACCTCTCCAAAGAAATTCAGTGCTAAGGAGAGGATGAGATGTACAGCTTGGGGCAGTGAGCTGGGGGTCAGGACTCCTGGGTCTCCATCAGGCCTTGGCTTGCTCTGTGACCACAGATAGTCCGTTTTCCTGTCTGGGCTTCCCTCTCCGTCTGTACAGTGAGGGCACCTGATGATCATTAAGGACCTTTCTTTGGAGGTTGCTAGTCCTGGCCTGGAGTACATTTTTGATAGAGGTTAAAAGACACACAGGCAGAGGTGACACCCTCCCTAGGGAACTGCCGGCATAGGGACTGCCTATGTCTTGGTGAGGGAGGAGGAGCTCAAAGAACAGGTTCCCCTTGTGTCCAGAGCCCACCTCAATGAAGACTTTCAGGGAGATACCCATGTGGATGATCAGGGAGAATAGGTGGGCTGCTGCTAGGCAATAGGGTCGGCTTGTGGTCAGGAGTCTAGGGCTCCAGCCAGGGCCGAGCTTGACTTGCTGTGTCACGTAGGGAAGGCTCCTTTTCTCTCATGCAGAGGACCACCTCTCCCACCTCTGCCCCCAGCCTGTGTGAGAGCTCCCAATGGAGCCTTCTCTGAGTCTAAGGCAGAAGGCAAGCCTGCCACCTGGTGGCCACCTAGGGGATAGCTCTGGGCTTGGAATCTGCTGGGGCTGACAGCTGGAGAAGACACCTCCCAAGACGAGGCCCAAGTACTCCTAAGCGCATGTCCCTCTCAACTTGCACAGCTCCTGAGGTCATCTGGAGCAGATGTGAATGAAAGGGGCTTCCTCACTGGTTCTTGGTTTCTCTACTGATGAGGACCTTGAACTTTCTGTATAGCGTTAGTATCAATTTCACAGTGTCTGTAAGGACTCAATGAGTTAATGAGCGAGTTAGTTTGCACAGTGCCTGGCAAACTAACAGACTAACTGGGTCAGCAGCTTTTGTGATTAACTCAAAGGTGGCTTCTCTGTGGCCGGTGCCCAGGGAAGGGAGAAAGGAGGAGGGGGAAGGATGGAGGGAGCACAGCAATACCAATTGGGTCAGACGTGGATCTGAGCACTTCACTTACATTAACTCATTTCACTCTCAAATAACCCTAAGGTGGCTACTACTATTTATCCTCATTTTCTGTTTTCATGAATCAATGAGGAATCCTAAGTGTAACTTCAGACAGTAGAGCCTGGATGGCCACCAGGGCTCTCTTAGACTCCATTCCACACGGCCTTTCCCATGGCTGGGGGTTCATAACCTGGGCTTGGTCTTCGTGTGACACAGGTTTGAATTCTGGGTCCATCACACTTTCCACGGAGCACCTGAACTGCAGCTCCTCATCTGTTCACAGAACCCTCACGAAGCACCGAGCAGAGCCTGGCACAAAGGAAGTACTCTGATTTCCAGCAGAGAGCAACCCTGTCTGCTGGCTTCCCCTCCCCGACTCCTCCTCTCCAGGCCACACTGACAGCTCCTGGCCTGGTCCACTTGGCAGCTCAGCACCCATCTAGGAGAAGGCAGAGCCTGGCTGGCTTGGGGAATGATGGGAGGGAGATCCTGACATCCTATCACTTGCCTGGGGGGCAGGCAATGGGCTGAGACCGCAACAAACACCCACCCGATTCCGTTCTTCTGTCTACCACCACTACCGAGGCTGAGAAGCCACAGCTGGGGCCACGCAACACTCATCTGGCCCAGATGTGGGCAAAAATCTGCTGAGAGGGCTCAGGGAAAGGTTTTGCCTTCCTTGAAGGTCACAGGCTCGGCTGGCAGCCTTCCTCCCCGCCCCCTCACCACTAGCGTGCATGTACTACCTGAAGCCAGGCTGTCATCTTGCACCAACTATGGCTGAAAGCCAGAGAGAATCACAGACACGGCTGCTCTGCACCCCTGGGTCGCCTGCACGTGTGACATGGGAGTCCTGGTCACCTGCAGTGAAAGCACGCCCTGTACACCGAGGACAGTCATGCTCACCTGGGCGTGCTTGAAGATGTGCATGATGAAAATGGTAAGGCCCAGGCCGAAGATGTAGGCTGCAAAGCTGGTGTAGAAGTAGGTGTGGGTGTTCTTCTTCAAGCTTCAGCGACGGCATGGGGTAGAGAGAGAAAGTGAGACACAAGCACTGCAGAGCCACATGCCCTCTTAGGAGAGTAGCTGGGGAGACCCTGGAAGCTGTGTGGGGCTGAGGTTATGGGCTGTGGGGTGTGGAGATGGGCATGCACTCTGGTTCTGCCCCATCTAAGCATCTCTGGACCAATCACTTTCCTTCTCTCAGCCTCAGTTTAATCATCTGCAAAACAGGAATGCCACGCGCCATCTCCCTGATGGTTGCTGAATATCAAATGCTATAATTGAGAACAGCAGCTATGAAGCTCAGGTCAGCATAAAAATCACCTGGACAGCATGTTAAAAAATAAAGAACTGTGTGGGAATTCCGTGGCGGCCTAGCGGTTAGGATTCCAGGCTTTCAATGCCATGGCCTGGGTTCAACCCCTGGTCAAGGGACTGATATCCCACAAGCTGAGCAGCATGGTCCAAAAAACAAACAAACAAAAACAAACAAAAAAAAACACACAGAACCAAAACCCCCCCAAAACAGAACAGAGTGCTAGGCCTAGTTCCCAGGGAGTCTAATCTGAATGGGTATGGGGATCTGCATTTTGGTATTTGTGTGTATGTGTGTTTCATAACTTTATTTTTGGCTTTTTAAAAATGTGTAGCTGATTTATAATATCATGTTAGTTTCAGGTGTATAACACTGTGATTCAGATATTCATATATTCTTCAGATTCTCTTCCCTTATAGGCGATTACAAAGTATTAAGTACAGTTCCTTGTGCTAAACTGTAGGTCCTTGCTGGTTTGGGGCTCATGTTTTGAGGAACTAAGATGCAGAAACTTAAGTTCTTACTTTTAAGTGCAGTGGAGCTAATAGTTCAGTAACCCATTATGGATACTAAAAAGATGCTGATTACGAGGATAAAATGCCAGTGGCTTCCTGGGCAATTCGCCTAAGATCAGCTTCATAAGAGCTGACCCACAAGCATCCTGGCATTGCCATCACTTGATGCCCTTTCACGAAGCCAGCTCAGGACCTTTGTGTGTGTCTAGCAACATCTGTGGAATGAAGGGGGACCGACTCCTTTCCCTTTGCCCTGGCGGCTTCCGAGCTGGGAGCCGCAGTCCACTGAGAACAGTCCTGCTGTGCAGCCTGGAGTACAAGAGACTCCCTTTGGGAATGGTGCAGATTCTGGAACAAGCTCCCAAGGACCTGCAGGACAAGGATTCTTCCTTGGAAGGTGCTGCCAGCTGAACATGGTTCTCTAGCAAATGGCCTGGAGACTCCTATAGGTTTCTCTTTGTATGACCTCTGGAAACCTAGCAGTAGAGCAGCCAGCACAGCACAGACGTGTTTCTACTTAGAGACCGGCCAGGTCCCTTCCAAAGGCTCCACAGTGGCCCTACCCAAACAACCCAGAGTGATGTGAGCAGCGGAAAAGTTCGGTTCTGCATGCAGCCTGGACTTCCATGATGCTGGCAATGGGTTTCTCACTACCACTTTCAACATTATTACTGTTTTTGCAACTACTGGACATAAGGAGATTAAGGAATAGTCCATAAACCAGCTCAAAATTAAGCATATACATGCAGAAAGCCCTCCTCTAGGAAGACTGGGCGCCACCTGCTGGTGGCAGGCCCAGCTTTGCCCAGGTGCATTCACCCACCTGAAAAGGTGCAACCTTTTCTGAGTTTCAAGTGGTGGCTCAGCTTGGCCCCCTTCCCTCTCCCTTGTGCTCACTTTCTACAAGGGACTGAAGAATGTCTGAGTAAGGAGAGGGTGGGTAACAGCGAGAGCAGCTGGGATACGGAGACCTGACCCGTGGCTGATAAAAGTCGGTGGCAATGAGGGCTGCACCTGCTGCTGGATGCCCTGGGAGCCACCGAGGCCAGCCGGTCTCAGCACTCCCTCCACATTGTCCCCGTCAGCCCCAGGCAGGAACGACCACTAGCTTCAGGATGAGAAACCTTGCCTGAAAAGGTCAGTTTCCTTGCCAAGACTACTCAGTGAGAAAGCACTAGGGGCGCCACCAGGACCTTCTGGGATTCCACCTCAGCCTGTGAGTCACACCTTCCCCACCCTCTCCAGGCTCTCTGGGCACTTAGAATCTCAGAATGTACAATGCAGATAAAATCAGAATTGTTCCGGCTGCTGTTGGGTGGAGGGTCTGTGACCTGAGTTACCCTCTTTGGGCTCCTCCAAATGGAGGAACCCTAGAGAATCTCCTGCCTGGGTCAGGGAAGGCCTCACTTGTAGAACCTGAGGACTAGGGTTCCTAAGTGGCTTACCTGATGTCGAAACGCAGCAGCAAGGCAATGAAGATTCCTGCGGGGAGAAAACCAGGGTTAGATGGAGATAGGGAAGAAGCATACAACTGACAGCTGGGTCCCAGCCTGCCACTCTCAGCCACAGAGCAATCATCAGGGGACAAGGTGTGGCTGAGACTGCCAACTGCCAGCAGAAATCCTGTTTCTCTACCTTCAGTCCACCTGGAACAATGGGGGAGCCTCACTGGAAGAGGGAGGAAGTGGCAGAACTGTTCCAGGTAGACTGTTTTGGCCTGGGACCACACTGACTGGCACCTCACAGCACCATTTGCTGTACCACCCGGGGTGCAACCAAACATTTACAGGATGCTTAGGCACTAGATGCTGTAGGCAATACAGTGGGAGCAAAACCTGGGGCGGGCATGCTGATCAAATGTTAACAAAGACCAGTGTGAGACTGTAACTGTGAAAGGGTGCTCCTGTGTCATGGCAAGGTCTATCATGGGATGAGACCCAAGCTGGGGGTGCTGGGTGGGGAGGAAAGAGGGCTTTTTTGAGGAAGTGACACTTGCCAGGGAGAGGGAAGACCATGTGCAAAGGTCTTGAGGAAACAGAGCTCAGGAGGTGTGGCAGGACAGGCTGCAGCCCAGAGTAGGAGATGCTGGGGGCCGGATCTGCCAGGCAGGGCCCCGTGGGGGCGAGAAGAGTTGGGTCTTTATTCTAGGAGTAAGGGGACACTTCTGGAAGTGTTCTAAGTGGGAGAATAACATAAAAGATTTCGAAAAAGACCCATGTGGCAGCTGTTTGGTGGGTGGGAGAGCGCAGAAGCGGACACTAGGAGGCTCTGCAGGAGCTCAGGTGGGGACAGTGAACTCTGTCCACCCACTGCACTCCTATTTGCACTTTGAAATCTGGCCTAGTCATCCCCAGAAACCTGAGTCCCTGAGACACAGCCACCCAGTCCAGCCTCGGTATGTTGCACACACATGGCCATCCCTGTGTCTCTCCCTGACTTGTCTTTGGGCTCAGACACAGCAGGGCTGAACCTCATTTGGTTGAGAGCAAGCTCTTAGGAAGCAAACATTCTATGCTGATGAGAAGCACCGACTGGCAACATGTGATTCATTTCAAAGAAGAAAATGATTTAGTCCCCAGCGAAGACTACAGCTGGGAGCTGGTGGGTGGTGAGAACAGACAAATGCTGCCTTTCTGGAAACAAAACTAGGAATTCAGTGGCCCCTGGCAGCTGAATTCTACAACTGCTCTTCAACTAATCCACAGGTCAGAGCTCCCAAGAGCTTCTTCTACTCATAATACTGCATTTGATCCTTAAAATAACACCCCGCAACCTATTCTTCCTTAAAGATTATCCCTGAGGCTCTGAGAGGATGCAACTGTCACACCAACTGTGACTGTTGGAAGACTTCTGATACATACAGGGATTGGTGGATATGCAGAGATGTCCTGTGCAGGCCTGGAGCCCAGCACCACCCAACAAGGACGCCTGGGGAAGTCTGTGGGTGCCTGGACAGACCCTGCTCTGCAGGGCGAACCGAACACATCTCTTCATCCCTGATGGGGCTTCTTCCCTGCCCCCCAGCACCACAAGCTATGGGACACCTGGATTCAAGACCATGCATGACCTCTTAGGCAAGTCTCTCTTAACCTCAGTTTCTTCATCAGCAAAATGGAAATACTCTCTACCTCATCGGGCTGCTAAAAGTAGCAAAGATAATATATAAGAAAACACTGAGCATACTGCTTGGCAAACAACAGGTGCTTAACAAACGACGGCTCCAGGATCGTGATCTTACTATGGTTGTTACTGTCATAAAAGCAGTTTTGACAGCATCACCTTTCTTTGCAGTCAGATAGACCTGGTCTGAGTCCTGTCCCTCTTGCCGGCTAGTGTGTGAATTTACGTTAAGTCCCTTCACCTCTGAGCCTCAGGTTGCTCACTGCTACGAGAGAGAAAGCCTCTGCTTCACCACCATACGTATCATAAAAGGAAAGTGTCACACAGAAGTGCCTGTACACTCCCGCTCACTAGCAGGATGGCTATTACTTCCTACACTGGAAAACAAACTGGCTTTTAATTTGTTTCAAGCTTTCTTCTTTTAAGCAAACACCAGGGGTGCTTCTAACCCTCTGACCCGAGCCTCTGTGACTAGGGAGTAAGAATGCTCTTTGGGTGTGCAGCACCTCTGTCACCGGGCCTAGGTCTTCCAGGCACACAGCATCCAAGTCTCAGCCGTTTTAGCTGCCCTGAGAGAGGCAGCTCAGCTTTGCCCAGTTTCTTGACCAGCAGTTTGGGCTGCAGGCCCCCAGGATGCGTGCCCATGCTCAGGCCCATACACAGGCGTACCTGTGCCCATATCCACAGGCGTGCTGACTAGCACCCACACACATATAATGGACCCAGAGGCCAGGTCGTGTGGCCAGGCAGGTGCAGGCCACTGGTCCCTCTGCTAAAACTGCAGACACAGGAGCACAGCTGTGTGCCCCGTGTCCACGCACAGTGCGTGCTCTCCCTGGTGTCCTCCCAGCACTGGGGAGAGGGGGGCCAAGGAGACTGTGGCAGTTCTAGCACACCTGTGTCACCTGTAAACGCTGGGAAGGGTGTGTGTACGTGCAAATGTGAGGGGCCCAGATTCCTTTAAGACTGCCACTGAATGTGCTTATATTTCAATCTGTCATATACATTTATTTCTGCAGCTCTCGAGTAATGTCTGTTCACCCAGCCAAGCTCCATGAGGGCAGTCTTGCTCATCACCATTCCTCCGAGGGTCCAGCCCACGTCTCTGCTCCATGTGTGCTGAGGTGGACCCCCTTCACCAAACCCTGGGCAGGTGATGATGGGGGAATCGCACAGCCTAACCCTTCCTTCTTCCCTCTCCTGGTGAGTGAGGCTGTGTTTCACAGGACGACTCCTTCTCCATGGAATCCCCTTCCACCCCCTGCACTTTGGCCCCTACCCTGGCCCCGTCACCTGGAATGACGATGTCTCCGAGTCCCAGCATGGCAAAGTTGTCCGCTTCCAGGCCCTTCTCCAGCAGGTCCTGGGGAAACACCACTGGAGGGGGAGGCAGGGATGTGAGGAGCTGGTGAGAGCCAGCTCATGCACTCCTAGCCTCCATCTCTGGTGTATGGAACTTACACACTTGCGTTGCTGGGTGGGAGGATGGGAATGGGGAGTCAAGAGGATGCTGACGAGCTGAAGCGGGGTGTGTCCATCTGGAATCACAGCTAGTTAGAGCAGGAAGAATCTAGAATCATCTAGGCTAAAGGTTTAATGCCTTTACTGAGCTATAACTCACATGTCATACAATTTCAATGCCTTTTAATAGCCAGAACTCTTTGGTTAAATGGGACTGACCCCAAAGCCCAGCATATAAAAGATGAAAGAGCCCACACAGTGCTGGCATCTAATAGGCTTTCCATCTCACCACAGGACATGTGGACAGAGCCTTGTTCTGAAGAAGGAAGAGCTTGGGCTACAGGCTTTCTGTACCTGTTGATGAGGAGGAGGCTGCTGCTGCTAAGTCACTTCAGTCGAGGAGGAGGCTAAATACCTACAAATCCCTTGCTTATAGCCCCTTACTCAGAAATCCTGCTGGCCAACTTGTTTGGATAAATACAGATTGAGGAAAACGCCTCCCTGTATGTCCAGTTATGGCAAGGGGCAGCTGTAACTGGATTTCACCCAGACAGCCTTGGAGCAGAAGTTCACCAGTTACGTGTGGGCTTCAGGGTCAGACTGTGTGGGTCTGAATCCTGGATCTGCTGTGTGACTTTGTACAGTTTACTTAACTACTCTGGGCCTTAATTGTCTCACCTGTAAAATGGGTATAACAACCGAACTGACCCTATAGTGTTGTGATGAAGATTAGGTTATTTGAACACACTGTTAACTTTAACTGTTATGTCTTTACTAACCCAGTCCTGCTTCTGTGTGAGGCTGCCCTCCTAGGTGATGAATCAAGCGTGGTATAAGGCTAAGACAGTCAGGACAATCTGGTCTCCAAATTCCTGACTTCCCTTCAGCTAGGGGTGGTCATGTGACCCAGCTCCAGCCAATGGCATATAAACAGAGGTAAGATGGGTGGGTTCTGGGCCAAGATTGTGCTTCCCTAATGAATCGGACAGAGTCCTTCCCTGTCCACTTTTTCCTGCCTTGAATACAGTCACAGCGATTTACAGCCCTCCTTGTCTGAGCCTCCTAAACCTGCTATCATTCAATCCCGAGTGGCAGATCTGAAACCTACAGAGGTGAAGTCTCCCTACTCAGGCCACACAGCCAGCACGTATCAAATACGGGATTCAAATCCAGACTTTCTGACTTCACTAACTGTCCACTTAACCACTCTGCTAGACTACTCCTAGCAGTAGAGGGCAACAAGCTTTCCCCCTAAGACAAAATCCCCAATTCCAAACACCAGAAACCAGAGGGGACTGTCATTTCCCTGTCCAGAGTCTTCCAATGGCTCATTCACTGCCCGCTGGGCAGCAGCCGGGCTCCCTGACATGCCATCCTCGGCTTCCTCAAATCTGGCCTCTTTTCTGCTGCTCCCCTAAAGTCACCATGCTCCTTCTCCGATTCTCTGCTCCTTTCACGCATTCTTCTGCTTGCAGCGCTGGCCTGAAGCTGTTCTCTCTTTCAAATGCCCCTACTGCCCCTTCACGCTTGCTAAACGCATATGCATTCTTTGGGACCCAGGAAAGCTTTCCTGACCTGTTGGCTGGGTTCATCCATCACAGCATGTGAGGCACAGTTGCTCTTCTGGCTTGGCCAGCATCTGTTCTCTTGCTCTGCACGACTGCCCTCACCTTACACCCTTGGTTCTGGGAGGCTGCCAACTCAAAACACTGCCCCCAAGCACTGCAGAAGGCGGTGACCCTGTCCTCTGTACCACTCCCAATGGGAGAACCTAGTTCCTGGGCCTGGAGAGGCCCCATGGGTTCATCCAAGCCAAAGCTGGGAGGAACTTTCCTCTGGGGTCACTGAGCCGTGACCCTGTGCAGCATCTAGGAGCAGCCGTGTGACCGTGAGCCTCTCTCCGGCTCACGGAGAGGACCCGTGTGCAGCTGTGGAGTCAGACCATGAGGAGCACAGCTGTTGCTTGGCTCTTGGGGCCGGCTCCATCCTGACTGCCCAACAGGATCCCCCTTCCTCCTTCCATCATGTCTGATGGATTCCGTCCTCCTCTTTGGGTCTCGCGATGCCAGGGAGTGGTTCTTGATAGTCTAAGGCTTAAACCCCAAGCTCATCATGCTTTTCTCATCCCCCTCTGATGAGGAACAATGAACTTGGGCCTGGGACCTTATTCTGGCCTGTGAAATATGAGAGAGGCTGCAGGGAGAATTCAGGAAAAAACATCCCTCTCTGATGAAAGGGAGACATAAAGTTCCCCTTTTCTGCCCCTGAACATGCTGAGAATGGTGGGGTGGAGGGCTGAGGTGACCCTGGCTCTTGGCGATGCCACCGATGGTCATAAACCCAACTCTAGATGCTCCGCCACCGGGCTTGTTGCCGAGTGAAAGGACAACATTTCCACATTACAGAGGTCTGTAGGTGAGGTTTCTAATATTTCTAACAATGGATACACTGAAGAACACAACCAGGGAAGTGTGAGAGGAGTGGGGCAGACAACACCTGCTGGTTGTGTGTTACAGGGATCCAGGAAGGGGGCTCCAGGTCTTGATGTGGGGGTGTCCTCCTCTGGAGGCCCCGCCTGCCTTGCCACAGGCTGTTTTAGACACCGCTCTCTATGACCAGGTGGCCAGAGGATGGCTGTGTGGGAATACAGCCAACAAATCAAAGAGAAGGAAACCAGGCCCTAGACACCAGGGAACTTGGAGAAGAAACAGCTGAGGGAGGGTATTAACTGAATCAGGGACCATGCGGGAATGCGACACCAGGGTGGGGGCAGACGGGCTCCCCATGGTGGGGTGGTCACTTACATTTTATTGGTGCCTCAAAGGACTTTGCCACTGTCACCATCACATTGGTGCCAAATACCTAAAAGGAGAAGAGAGGAGTCTGGAGGGAAGTGTGTGCAGATGGGAAGGAATGGCTGTGCGTGGCTTTTCAACAAGGGGCTGCCTGCGATGGGCGGGAGAGGGACAGGGAGCCAAGAAGGGTTCCAGAGCAGATGTAAAGTTGAGATGAGGCAGCCAACGACATGGCTAAATGGACACTTCCTGGGGCTCCTTGTCTGGACAGCAATGAGGGGCAAGTCCAAGGAGTTAGGAAAGGATCTCTGATGCCCTGGCTGGGCATCCTGTCAGGTCAGGGCTCTGTCCTTCCCAAGAGAGGAAGTCCTCCAGCACCACTCATTCAGGGGTGCCTCTCAGCAAGGGTGGCAGGTCCCTTAGCCCAGCGCACAGTCTCTGTCCTTACGGTCAGTGTCTTGCTCAACAGTGTCCACTCTTCTGCTTTAACCACCCCTGCCTCAGCTGTTCTGAGCCTCAACTTGCTTGCTGGAGAGACATGGGATAAGCAATTCCCTGCCGGGCTCACTGTGAGGGAGAGAGGACGGCTGGCAGGCACAGGGCAAAGAAAGGTGAGCTCTCGGTGAGCAGGGGTGGGACTCTGCTCTGTCATCTACTTCACAGCCGAGGGCACTGCCCCAGAAAGGACCTGATCCAGGGCCTTACCTGCAGGTCAAGGTGGCTGCCCTCCACCGGACCTCCCGCGCGTCCCTGCCCGACTCACCCAGAAGATGTCGTAGATGAAGAGCCCGCCCAGCAGGATGCAGCCGGTGCTGACGTTGTTCAGGTGCAGGAGCTCCACCCCGTTAAGGGAGAAGGCCAGGCCGAAGAGGTTGTTGGCAATCCAGTGCTGGGGGAAGGAGAGAGTGAGGCCACCTCACCGGTCACCACCTTGCCCCTCCAGCGCTCCAGCACCCCCCGCAACTGCCTAGGCCCTGGCTACTCACCTTCCTCAGCAGGTACCAGACGCCAACGATGCTGCTCAGGCCCAGGCACACCAGGTCCTTGGTGTCAAACTCATAATTGATGATCTCTGGGCAGAGAGGCCGGGTAAGTCCACTCCCCGGGGCGGGGCTGCCCCTCCCACCTGTCAGCCCCTGGACGGAGGAGGGTATGGCTGTGGGCTCCGTCAGAGACCCACAGGCTGGGGGTGCTCACTGGAGCCCTCCCCAACCCCAGACTCTCCAATTTCCTAGAGGAGGGAATGGAGGCCCGGAGGGAACCCAGGCCTGACGCAGGGTCAGTGGGAGGTGGTCCACGGTGCTGGAAGCCCACGCTCTGCACTAGCAGCTGGGCAGCCAGCTGGGGAGGCGGCTCCCTCTTCGAGTTTTAGTTTC
>NW_011494739.1:1374626-1384234 GCF_000754665.1 Bison bison bison
AGTTTCCTCATCTGTAACAAGGGGATCACAGGGCTTCCCTGGTGGTCCAGGGGTTAAGACTCCACCTTTCCACTGCGGGGGGCGCGGGTTTGATCCCTGGTTGGGGAAGGTTCACATGCCAAGAGGTGTGACCAAAGAAATAAACACAAAACAAAAAAATGGGGGTCACAGCACCTCCCTGATAGGACTGCCATGGGGAGCAAGTGAGGTGGTCCTTACAAAGCACTCAGCACAGAGCCTGCATACAGTGGGTGCTCAACCAATGCTGACTGCACTGAGCCCAAGGCCCTTGCAAGGTCCCAGTTCATTCAGGAATCTTTCTACTCTGCCGCCAAAGGAGTCAAGAAGGTTGCTGGTAGCCCTGTGTCACCAGTAGAGGAGGAAGCAGGTGAGAGAGAGAGAGGCCTGGAGAAGCGGCAAGCGGGAGGCCCTGAGCCTGCTCTGTTGGGGAGCCTGTGGCAGACATCCTGACGTTAGACCCCTTCTCCATCATCTCCGAGTGTCCTACTGAGGAGGCCCAGAGAGGTGGTGGAGCCTGCCCAGGGTTACAGAGCGCAGGCTTTCCTTTCAGATTCCAGACTGTAGTGGACTGCTGGTTGGCCCCAACCGTTGTTCACCCCTCTGTGGTGACAATACCCTGATGGAAACGAGGCCAACTAGCTCTCAGCCACATTTTCCAGCTTCCCCTGCAGCTAAATGGGCCTGCGGAACAGCTGCCTCTCCGTCCTTTGGGACAGCCTGCAGAGCAATGGTGTGCTACCCTGGACCCGCTGACCCGAGTGCAGCAGAGCACAACACAGGTGAAAACCCCCATGGTCACTGACTGGGCACAGATGCCTACAGATGCACAAAGGAATCATATAAAATCGCTGCTCTCCAGGGACAAGGCAGCGTGTGCTGGGCACATCCCCAACAAGTGTGACATTCACAAGCTCAGACTTGTACACAAAAGAGAAATACCTTCCACCTGTCCAAGCTGTTGATAATCCTGTTACAGCAGTCGAACCCACACCCTAACTCACTCACAGGACCCAGGCTTTCCCTAATTCCCTGTGGCTTTCATTTTTTTCAAAAGCCATGGAACCTCCTTTTCAAATCATAGCTAGGGAAGTAATCACACTAAAAACAGACATGATAAAAATAGCTTCAGGAGCCGACTGTTTACTGTTTACTGAGCCAGGCGCTGTGCTGAATGCTTTCCACTCATCACTTACTCACAGTCCTAACAACATGCTTATAAGGGAGGTACTACATTATGATGCTCATTTTACAGATGAAAAAACAAAACAAAACCAAAAAAGCCCAACAAAACCCCCCAAAGCTCAGAGAGGTAACAGTGTGTACCCAGCGGCAGAGTGGGGATGTCATCCCAGAGCCCACGTTGCCCATCACTCGCTGTACCGGGGAGTCCCGGTATCGGAGAGACAAAGGGGAGGGGAGGGAGCGGGAAGAAATCCAAGGTATGGCCAAGGCAGGGGGTGGCGGCAGCACTGACCTTCCTTGTTCTCCCCAGAGCCCTGTGTGAACAGCAGCTGGTACTGTCGGTTTGGGAAGTTGGCTGGAAAAAACTTATTCATGAGAGGGCTGAAAGGAAAGATAAAGCAGGTTGGCAAACAGAGCCCCTGTGGGGGTCCCACAACCCCAGACATTTGTTTACAAGCTGTTATCTCCCAACAACCTCACAGCTGCCCTGAGAGGTAGGTGTTATTGTGCCCATTGTAGAGATGTGAAAACAGGCCCTCAGAGGGCAAGTGACTGCCCAGGGTTACATGGAAAATCAGTATCTTGAGCTGATTTGAGACCTGAACCTAGCCTCCTAGTTATTACCCAAGAAACACAAAAGAGGCAGACTTTCACATAAAACAGTTTTTAGGACAGCAATGGATTCCAAAGTCTGGTTTATCCACAATCTGTATGAGAGTCCTGTCAAGAATGCATATTCTGGCTTAAGCCTGCATAGGGTAAGTCCTGACTCTTCAAGGAGACCCGCTGAGTCTAGGCAGACAGCAGAGCTGAAATAAGGGGCCGACTAGTAGCCCGGTGAGATCTGACTCTTTAGAGTGAGATTGCCTGGGCCCATATTGCTGAGGCGGCTGGAAGGCCAGCAGCTGAGAGGGGACCATTAACTGCAAACAGCCCCAGATAAACCACATCCTTGCCAGCTCCCTGCCCAGCCAGAGGCAGTGGACCTAGCCTGGTCCACAGTAAAGCCATGATGCACAAACTGTGGGCAGACTCATAAGGGAAATGAGATGCATAGCCCTTTCTCCTGGGCTCAAGGCAGAGAGGTAGATGGTGAGGTGGCGTGAGTTTTGCTGTTGACTCTAGAAGCAAAAAGGTAAACCCTCTGTCCCAATTTCTCAGAAGTCTGTTTATTTCAAGCGCAATCCAGGTGTGTGCAGTGTGACAAATCAAAGCTGCAGTTTCCTTTGCGTTCTGAGGCTACTGGAGACTTCCCATTAAAATGGCTATCTAATCACTCTTTCACAGGTAGCCTCTTGTGTGTGTGCTTGGAACTCAGTGACTCTTTGCAACCCTTTGGACTGCTGCCCCACGCTCCTCTGTCCACGGGATTTTTTCAGGCAAGAATCCTGGAGTGGGTTGCCACTTCCTTCCCCAGGGGATCTTCCTGACTCAGGGATCAACCCCCCCAAAAAAACCCTACTAAGTGTCTGAAACTACTTTAATATGTTTTTTAAATCCTGCAAAAATCTAGCACACTTTAGCAGTTAGCAGACCCGAAGCAAGCCTGAGTTGACTAGTATTCTTCTTGAGGGGATTTGTTTTGACCATTTCCTTTAATTATCAGTTTCCCAGAACACTTAGAGATGCTGGAAAGCAGCAATTCCTTCTAGATGATTCCTTAACTATTATATAAACTGTGCCAACACAGATAAAGCGGAAACAGTATAAGCTGAATTATTGTCACCTCTAATTTGAGTAATAACCATGCTGTCAGTTTCGTAATACAAATAAAAGGAATTAAACATGAGAAGAAAAAAGACTGCATATTCCTGGATTCCCTTCCAGACTTATTAAGTCAGATGACCTGATGGTCACCCCACTCCATAATTTGCCAGGCCTGTGATTTTTACAAACTCGGCTGGACTTGATAAGTGAGATGAATCACAGCCCTTTGGGTGAGAGCGGGCTCACATTCACTCCTTCCATGGGGCCTGTTTGTGGCTCAGGATGGGCTTGGCCTCGTCTCTGGAAGCATTCTGATTACTCAGCATGGTCTACTTCCTGGCCTGGCAGGGAGCAGAGACTTTCTTTTTTGGATTGCCTTCAGAACAGAACGGAAAACCAGGGCTTTTGGCTCAGTCTGGGTCTGGATACTAAGCAGTATCGTGGAGCAGACACAAACCGGGGTGGCCCAGCCCTGATGCCTGCTCTGCCACATGAGGCCCTGGGCTCACTTCAGTGCATCAGTCTCTCTGCTGAATGTGGGGATAATACCACCTGATTCAAAGAGCTGCTGTGAAAGTAGGGGAGACGGAGAAGTTTAGCCCAGCGTTAGATCCTCAACAGGGGTCATAAGTACTCAATGTCTATCATCGCAGGTGGTTGAACTTGAAAGCATTCAGCAATACCAGATCAGACTGATGACTGATGAGGCAGGCAAATCCACAATGGTGCTCCCAGCTAAAGGAAAATGGACCCAGGCCAAGGGGTACCCAGGGCACAGAGGTAAAGGCAGGGAAAAGGGAGCTCTTTAAGACCCTGGAGCTTGGAGGAAGAAAATGTGGATTAAGAACTATCTCTGGGCCTTAAGTTTCCATTCAACACACAGCCAATCCCTTCCCGTCTACAGAGGTATGACATGAATGATGACAAGGCTTTGTGATTATGTAGACACGACTGATACAAGATGCAATTGGGAGTGGGTTTCCACAAACAGGCTCTGAGCAGGTAGGAGGCAGCAGCTGGGAGGGATGAGGCTGGAAGCCAGTTTCAGCTCAGTTCACTGAATCACGTTTCAGGAGCATGAAGCCAGACGGTGTGTGTAGAGGCAGAGAGAAGGCCTGAGGCGCTAAACTTAGGAGCCCTACAAGCAGAGGGAAAGGGGTTGAGAGCATGGACTCTGGAGCCAGGTTTCCTGGATTCAAATCCTGGCTCTGCCATTGAGCTGTGTGACCTTGGCAAAGTTACTTAACTGTTCCTGCAACTGTCTCCTCATTTGGAACACTGTAACAATACCTTTCTCATTGGATTATTAAGAGGATTACATGAATGTTTGGCACCCTGTAAGCTTAACTGCAGCTTCAACTCCAAGTATGAAGTCTCTAGACAGATGTCTTTGTTATCCCAAGAAGAGGGGCTGCTGGATAATACGGGGCAAGAGACAAGCAACCTGGCTGGTGTGAGCCTGCCTTAAGGGCAAGGGTCCTGAGAGGCAGCTGGTAAATGCTTGCTGAATGCAGGTTTTTGTAGCAGGCAGAGACTCACTCCTTCCAGCCCTTGATGGCTCACGTCAAGCCTAAAGGTCACTGCTTTCTGCTGGGAAACCACATCCTGCTGCCCTTCTCCCCTGGGGGTGAAGGCAAAGGGCAAACTGGTGTGTGGCCTCTCCCTCCTGGGGTTGCAGATCATGGTCTTAGGGACCTTATCCTCTAAAGGTCAGCTAGGTGGGATATGAGCTCAGAGGTGGTAAAAATAAGCTGCACGGTTCCCTTGGCAGGAAGGGTACTGGCACAGGCATGAGTCTTGGTGGCTGTAGAGGGTGAAGGCAGGCTGTGGGCCCTCACTTTGCTGTAGCACTCCAGGCTGTGGTTTCTTCCCTGGGAGGCTCACGGCAGCTGGGGAAGTGGAAGGAATCCCACAAACACCGCCGCCTGGACTTCCTGGCTTGGGGCTCAGCCCCCACAGCCTCTCAGCAGACAGAACCCTCCTCTGGCTGTCCTCAGGAGACTACAGGCCCATCGGAGAGCGCGTGCCCAGGCCCCGTCTTTAAGCTCTCTTTTCTCCTTCATTTTCGCCAAAACTACAAAAAATACGTGGCTGCACAGTTAGACCCGTGCTCAAAACCACTCTGCTCCTGAAGGCTGTGACACTCTCTGAGCCTCAGTTTTCCTGTCTTGAACCTGCAGTCCTTGTTTGGATTCTGAGGAAGGTCTACGTTTGGGGATACATACAAACAACTAACCAAAATTTTAACAGTACTGTAGACTTCTAGGAGAAAATGCTTAAGAAAACTCCATTCGATCAAAGGAAGGTAAACTTAATTCTTAGATCAACTATCTAAATAGCAGAATTAAATTATGCCCTCCCCCTTTTCTGCTAACATTATTTTTATCTGATTCAGTTCTTTTCCCTGTACATTTTATAGTAAGGCTTTCTTTAATCCCATTCATCCCAGTTTTTCAGTCTGTATCAATTTCTGTTTCAGAGGATAGCTTGGACCCTGAATGGTGAGTACCCCTTATGCCCACGGCCAGTCATCATTTTCACAAGGTCTCACCTTCCCAAGTCACACTGTGTGCTCTAAATCGTCTCAAGAAAATGACAGTCACTGACAAATTTTACCATGTGCAGTTTTAGTGGCTTCGGTTCTATTTTCTGCTGGTAATTTCTATCAATAAAAACTATGAACTAGTTAAAAGACAGACAACTCTTTCTTGGTTAATCCATGAGAAATTTTGGACAATGTTTCTCAGTTACTGTCCTAAAAGGAAAAAAGAAAGATCTGGGGTGTCAAAATGACACAGGTTCAAAATAGCCTGCTGGGCAGTGGCTGGTGATCTCTCTTGCAGGACTGTTGAAATAAAGTGAAATAATCAACTCCTCAGCACCTGGTCAAACAAAATATATTTTTTCATGCTAAGGCAGTGCTTGGGCTGTGCTAACGATTCTTGCAGATGCTGAGGAGGGTGGGATGCGCTAGAACTGGGGGGCTCCTAACCAGCATGGGATTCCCTGGTAGGTCAGCTGGTAAAGAATGCGCCTGCAATGCAGCAGACCCTGGTCCGATTCCTGGGTTGGGAAGATCTACTGGAGAAGGGACAGGGTACCCACTCCAGTATTCTTGAGCTTCCCTGGTGCTCAGACGGTAAAGAATCCACCTGCAACATGGGATCAAACCCAGGTCAGGAAGATCCCCTGGAGCAGGGCACAGCAACCCACTCCAGTACTCTGCCTGGAGAATCCCCATGGATAGAGGAACCTGGTGGGCTACAGTTCAGGGGTCGCAGAGCTGGACACAACTGAGTTACTGGCACAACCAGCATGGGAAATGACCTCCCTCACTTGGTCCACCAGGAGAGAAGAGGTCTGTTCACTGGGGAAGGGTGACTAGGTCTGCCACTGTCTTGCTGGGCTCATCAGTCTCGATCTCCAGAAGGATTGGGGGCCTGGGGTGTGGCCCTAGAACACGGCCTTGTGGGTGAAGGTGGGTGAAGTTGAAGACAACACTGACCTCGGTCCCATATGTCTGTGTGAACTTGAGCCAGCTGCTCTCACTCTCGGTGGAATCTGGACATACCCCCTTGCTCTGGGCATGTCACAGACATGCTGACTTGAACCTTCCCACGCCCCTCCAAGGAGGTACTCCCCGTATCTCCATTTCACAGGTGAAGAAACTGATGCTCAGAGAGCTTGAGTAACTTGAGCCTTGGTTCCAGGTCTGACTGTCTCTTGGGCCCACATTCTTGACTCCCAGATCCTGCCTCGAGGAACCAGGCCAAGCTCCGCCCACTCCCAGGGCTTCCCTGAGGATCCCGCTCTTCCTCTCTGACTGCACCTACAATGTGCACAGACCTTCTGGCTCCCGGCCCGGCCTCTCCCTCCTACACCCTCTTCCAGGTTTCCTGCCCTTCGGAGCCGAGTTCAAATTGCGTTCCTGCCTTCCGGGAACTTTTCCTGGTCTGCTGACCACCTCCATGGTTGTCAGCCTGAGGCTGTACCTCTTCAAGGGGCCAGATGGAAGCAGGTTGGGGTGCTTGTGCAGTCACAGCCAGGGGATGGGCTGGGGACACCACTCCTGTTGGGTAAGCAGCCCCACCTGAGGACTCCTGGTTTAGTTCCTTCAACCCCCACTGAACTGACACAGCACGTGACGATCTGAACAGGGTGGCAGTGAAAAGAGGATGGGCTCTGTGGCCACAGAAACTTAGATTTGAATCTTTGTTCTGCTGCTTATCAGCTGTATCATCCTAGCAAATTTCTTAACCTCTCTGAGCTTCAATTTCTGAATGTGTCATAGGATTAAAAGCAACAGATTACAATGATTACAACAACGGCTAACAGCTACTGAACACACCGAGTGTCAGATACTGTCCTAAAAGTTTCTATGTGACCAATGAGAAAGGTATGATCATTTTCCTTCACATTCAGGTGAGGAAATTGAGGACAGAGAGATTAAGTAACCTGCCCAAAGTCACAGGGCTATTAAGTGGCAGAGTCTGGATTCCAAGTCAGGTAGTCAAATTCCAGAGCCTGTGCTCCTAACTTCTCTCAATACTGCCTTGCTCTCTTATGAGCTGAGACCACAAGTGAGAAGCCAGCTTAGCGCGTGCGCAGCAGCCACCACACGCAGCAGGTGGCACCGGCATCACTCATCTCAGTACTGTGACAACTACCACGACACTACTGTTCACAGATAATTTCCCTAACAACTGTGGTGGCCAACGCCCACCGGACAGTCTTATCCTTCCTTGGAAAGAAACCAGGGCCCAGAGAGGCTCCGGTTCTTGTGCAGGGTCACCCACGGTATAACACAGGGGAAAAGTTCCCTTGGGTTTTTACAGCCAGGACTCAAACCTGGCTCTGAATGACGCCAAAGGTCATGTTCTCATCCGAGACCCTGTACTGGCTCTTGAGAAAGCTGCTTCAAAGGTCGCAGAGATGCCTTCTGACCTGATGGTGTGGGACAGGGCCAGGATTCCCAGCACGAAGAAATACATGGACAGCAAGAGGTTGATGTACTCCTGGGAGAATATCTGAGGCAGAGATACAAAGAGAAACAGGACGTCAGGGTTGTTGGAGGCTATGAGAAAACCAGACTCCCTGCTTTTCTTCTGGAGATGGTCTCCCCGCTCTGGAGATGGGGAACAGTGTCAGGAAGAATCTCAAATGGTACTGGGAAGGGGGGCTTCCAGTTTCTATGGCAACAGGAAAAAGGGAAGGACCCTCAAGCCCTCAGATATGCCTCCCCAAGTGGTCGCCAAGAGTCGGACACAACTGAGTGACTGAACTGAACTGACTAAAGCAGTCTGTAGGTTTGCCCTTGGTGGCTCCACTTGGAGACAGGCAATGGGGTGTGTGTGTGGGGGGCAGACACAGGGGAGGGGAGCCTGATGTTCAAAGTCCCAAGAGAGCCGTCTGAACCCCAGAACAAACTCTTTCAAGCTTCCTCCTCTCTGCTCAACGGCTGAGGGAGCCTGTGGGTGGCCACCCGGTTATGAGTCACCTGCACCCCGTCCCCTCTCCATCCCTTCCTGGGCCGCCTCTCCCACGATGCCTGAAGCTCTGACTGAAGCTCTGACGCAGGCCCTGACAGCTGCTTCGGGGTCTTATTTTGGGTGAACCTGAGGAACATTCTCTCTCACAGGGCTCCAGAGCCAGTGGTCACATGTTGTTAACTCTGGACTTTAGAAAGGCTGTGTTATATGGCTCCACGGTCACAGTATCATATTGTCTTTTGTTATCATGAGGCCCTCTTACTGGGGGGAAATAATGTGCTGTGGAGTGGGACACAGGGCCACTGATGACTGTCAAACAAGGCTGTTCTTGGATCTGTTTAAATGCCTGTCTGATCACCTTGCTCCCCTGCTTAACACCTCTCAGCAGGTTCCCTGCTTGAGCTTCCCTGCTCAAGTCCACACCCTCTCCTTGGCTTCTCGTGTCCTCGTGGTGATCACCGCAGGCCTCTCTGGCTGCAGCTCGCGCCACACTGGCCTTGGTGTGCTATGTTCCCACCCGCGGGCGGCCCGCGCACATGCCCCTCTGTCTGGGAAGCTCTCTTCTCCTCACTTGGGCTTCTGAGAAGCTGTCCTCGACATGACCTTCATTATTTCAGCTCATGTTTACTGTCTGCTACGTGCCGTACGCTGTGCTCAGTGCTGGAATAGGCAGAAAAGCCCCTGCTCTCACAGAGTTCAGGCTCCAGAGGGGGAGAATCTCAAGAGATGAAAGTGTAACACACTGTCAGATGGAGACGGGTGCTAAGAAAAGCACAGCAGTGTAAGCAGAGTGGGGTGGGACTGTCACCCAGGTGGCCCAGGAAAGCCTCCGACACTTCACCTAGGAGTAGATCTGAAGGCAGAACGGGAGCGGCTGTGAGGAGGTCTGGGGGAAGAGCCCTGGAGGCGGCGGGAAGGGTCCCCAGGGGGCCTTGTGTGCCCGTGTGCAGGGAACAGTGAGGGTCTGCAGGCCTGGAGCGGAGGGAGGAAGCAGAGCGCCAGGAGACGAGGCCGGGACGGCAGGAGGGAGACAGAAGCTGCAGAGCTGTGAAAAAGGCTTTAGCTTCGTCTGGGTAAGACACGCTGGTGTTGCAGGGCTGAGGGCAAGGCTGTGACCTGGTCTGATGGCCTGAGAGGATTCCTCTGCAGTTGTGGGGAAGGCACACCCCACAGGGCAGAAGTCCAAGGTGACAGCCCAGCGAGAAGGGC
>NW_011494739.1:1384334-1432761 GCF_000754665.1 Bison bison bison
GGGGTGTGGGAGGATGGAGGACATGGCGAGAAGGGGGTCAGACTCCAGCTCTCTGAGCTAGAGAAGCAGGACGTGCCCAGGGCTGCGGGCTGTGGGGGGAGGGCATGTCTAGAGTTCTCGGCTGAGCAGCAAGGCAGGTAAGGGGCTGTTGTCTGAGGTGGGGGCTTGGGCAGGGGCAGGTCCTTCCGTGCTGTTCTGGTGCTACAGGCCTCGACTCCACAGCGCTTCCTAGGACTCTCACTGCATGTTTATCTACTGATTGCGAGACTGGTGTCTGTCTCCACCACTTAACAAGCTCCTAGAGGGCAGGGGTGGGCCAGCAGTTTTCCCCACTGCAGTGCCAGCACCCAGCACAGCACCTGTGTGTGAGTTCTCAACAGAGACTTGTAGACTGACTGAACATCAGCGGGCACAGGGCGAACGCTCTGACCCGCACAGGCGTGTGGACCGAGTTAACTCGCAAGGATGTGCTTCCCCACTACACAGTGCTCTTTCAACACGGGCCGGGGGAAGAAATTTCCCTCTGGCCATGTCTTTGAGTTTCTGGTCAGCTTGACTGTGTGGCCTACGAATTGTGCGCCAATTCTGAACTTTTAGAAGTCAGGGCTATACCTGTGTCAGGGGCACTTCTGGCAGAAGCACAAGTCTGCAGAGTCTAGAGCACAGGGTCTGGGTAGGGTCCTCACCCAAAGCTTCCTTGCTTTCTATTATTTTATTCTTTTTTCTCCTTTACCCCAATTTCTTCCTTTATTTTCCTTATGCTACTGGATTTAATTTTCATAAGCTGCCTCAAAGCAATCAGGTTTAAATGAGGTGCGATAAGGTAAATTTTATGATCTTGAGAAATGCAACAAACTCCAGTGCCCTAACCAGGAGGAGGAAAGGGGCCTAGTGAGAAAGTGAGAGCCACTGTTATGCAAACTATATCCAGTGGTCAGTCTGGAATTTGGGAAGAAACTGGTGCCTGTGTTATCCAGGCAGCTGCCTTTCAGAAATCACAACATGACACTCTTGTGACTTGGTGGGGATGGACACTGTGTCTTCTGGCGCAAGGCAGGCTGGGGCTTACCTGCCTGGAGAGGAGGACAAGCTGAGCAACAGGTGTCTGGAGCCTTAAATAAAAATGTTCACACCCTCTGCTGCCAGAAATTCCTTTCTAGGGAATCTAACCTAAGGAGAGAATCCTAAATACTGAAAATATTAGATGGTCCTGAGGCAAAGGCCTGGGTGTGTATTCCTAGCACTCAGTACAGTAGAGACTTGAGAAATATCTGCCAAAAGCCAAGTCGGATGCACCGCGCTCATGTACACGGAGCCACGGAGAGATCGCAAGAGTACAGGGGAAAGGGAAAGGGACACAGTGCCACGTATGGAGACGAGACTCTCACCAAAGACACACAGATACACTCAGACCATATGCCTTTGAAAAAGACTCACATCCAACGACACAAACACCTGAGGGCAGGTGCGTCCGGTGAAGGGAAATGAAGGTGGAAGATGGAGATGGGCGTCAGGGGTGAAGAAAACAAGCAGGGCAGCCCGGCATGGCTGATGGCGGTGTGCTGTGAACCAAAGCACGTGAGAAATCCACCTCTTCTCCCGAGGTCCAGGAAAAGAGGAAAAGGAAAAACGGTGAACACCTAATGTGACCTGATGCCTTCTCATTGACAGGAGTAAAAATCACAACTACGTTTTCTGTGTGAAGTGAGGCGGATGCTGTCAGTCAGCCGTGGTGTATCTGCTTGGAAGGGATATTCTGAAATCATTAAAAGGGGTGGTTCTGATCCAATAATGAGGGAGCGATGGAACTGCAAACAGGCGCTGTTTTTGACTCATCCACAGACTGGTAAGAGTCAAGGATTTTGACGGTGCTCGGTGTAGGTGGGAGTACAGGGAAGCCAGCACACTCGTAACTGCTGGGAGGGCATTTAAACTGGTAAAATCAGAAGGATGTGGCACAGTCTGTTCCGATTGCCACGTGGAGATGCTGTCTGAGCGGGCAGTCCTACTGCAGATACACCTGACAACACGTGACTGTGCTGAGGCGCCCACGACGATGCCCACAGCTACAGTGCTGGGACTTCCCACCGCTGGATGCCCCCTCAGGGTGCATCCGGGAAACAGAACCACAGGCAGCTGTTACAGGGAACGAGGCAGAGCTGATGGTGCTCATACAAAAATATCTCCCTGGAAAGAACGGTATGTTTGATATATATATATAGCTGTTTGAAAATTTTTACATAAATGTGGATCTATGCATAACGGAATAACTCACAAGAAACTATGCTGGGGAGAGTATTATGGTTTATTTGCATCTCCTCTTAGATTGAAAAAAAATTTTTTTTTAAACTACATACATGTATTTTTAAAATGTAAATGAAAAGTGTTCCTTAAGGAAGGACTTTCCTTGTGGTCCAGTGGTTAGGACTTTGCACGTCCACTGCAGGGAGCACAGGTTCAATCCCTGGTCAGGGAAGGCCATGAAGGGTGGCAAAGAAAAAAAAAAGTCCTTGAAAAGTTTTCAATGACCAGGAAAAAAGTGCTTGTACTGTGTTATTTAAAAAAAAAAAGTTATAAAATGACTATAATTACGTTAAAAACATGCTTATGAAAAGTCTGAGAGGAGATATGCCAAGGTGCTAATGGTGATGACCTGCGTGTTTTTCTCCTCTCTGTTTTCTGCATAAATTACTTTTGTCATCAGAAAACAGTACATGTTAGACTAAGATAAAAAGTTTGTGAGTCCGCAGTACATGAGAAAATGCTTATGATGCTATCAATGTGAAGTGAGGGAAGCGGCTACAGGACTGAACACGCCACGTGGTCACAGCTACGGAGGAACCATGCACGGGAGCAGCAGGGGAAGGACACACCTCCAAAGGGGCTCTGTGACTGTCTCTGGCAGGGGGGTTTTGGATGGCTGCTGTTTTCCCCTTTTTACTTTTCTGTGTTTTCCAGGTTTTCAACACTGAGCCTGTGTAACTTTTATTGGGAAAATAAACCTCGATAAATTAAAAAAAAAAAAAAGAAAAGCAATTAGTATGGTAGAGGTATGTCCGAGACACAGCTATACCCCACCCCAACACGGAGAGTACAAAAACAGAAACCAGAACAGAACAGAAAGCTCCACGGAGAAGGGAAGTAAAGTCTGGTGGGAAGGAGCCCCCCGACATCACAGCAGGGAAGGGGGGCGAGGGGTGAATTGTTATTACTTTTCCTGCTCTTTATTTTCTATAAATGAACATGCATGCCTCCTGTGATGGGAAAAACAGAACAAAATAAAATATTTAAACCAAATGACACACCAGGTGACAAAGGACTTACTTTGAAAAAGAGGTAGAGTCCCAAGAGCGTGCAGCTGGCGATGATGGGGAACCGGGCGGCGTCCCGACTGGTGATCGTCTCGGGCATGTCCGAGGCGTTCTAGATGAAAAAAGGCCGTGCTGAGAGGGGACTGGTTCTGGCCTGCAAGGGTTGGACACTGGTGGGAACTTGGTGCCACGACAGCTCATTCGTCTCCCCGCTTTATGCCTGGTCACTGAGGTGCCTCAGGGGTCCCCATGTTTTCCTGACTCAAGGCTTTGCTAGTGCTGTTCCCTCTGCCAGGGCTATGGTCTATCCACCCCAGGGCAGGATGCTCTGATCCCACCGACTGGCTATTGACGAGACCGGGACCCCGACAGAGACAGTCCTGGAGGACCCAGTGCGTGTGCGGCAGAGGCAGTGGGTACCTAACAACTGCAAGAGAAAACACTGGACACTGGCGACAGGAGAGCAGCCCTCGGCCTCATGAGGGCTACTTCCAGTTTCCTTACAGATTAGCTGAGGTGTCAAGATAGCCAGTCTTTTATCCAGTAGGTAGTGAATATTCTAAGTGGAAACAGACCAACCACAAAACAAAACTAACAATGGTTAAAACTGAGCATTGTGAAGACAGCAACTGCAAGGAGAAGCAAATCTTGACAAAACTCAGACTCAAGTGACTGGGAAAATGAATCTGGTCAGAGTACAAGCCACAGTTAAACTCACAATGGCAGATAGCAGGAATGGGATCTGGGTATAGAGCTGACGGAGGATAAATACTTACATGAAACAACTGAATGCAAGCAAAATCACTTCAGTACTATTAAAATGAAAAAAAAAAAAAAGGAAATGGAATTAACAGTACAACACAGAAAGTTAAATCAGCTCCACGGAATTCATGACAAAAAGATTTCCTAATGAAAATCTATATTGGTGTAATTCTGGTTGTTGTTTAGTCGTTAAGGCGTGTTTGACTCTTTGCAGCCCCATGAACTGTAGCCCACCAGGCTCCTCTGACGTGGGATTTTCCAGGCAAGAATACTGGAGTGGGTTGCCATTTTCTTCTCCAATAATTCTGTTTAAATTTATATTAAAAAACATTTTAAATATAAATCTAAAGGTCAAAAGCTTTCAGGACCACGAGGCTCCCCACCCACTTCTGTGCTCACAGTCCACAAGGACCCAGCGACCGTCACTGCACGACGATGCCCCTAGAGTGACCGCCCTAACAATGGCTTGCTGGGTGACTCAGGCAGATCGTGTGCTCTCTAAGCCTGTTCACTCATCTGTCAAACAGACCGACAATGTCTATAGCTTTCCCTGGTGGCTCAGACCAGGGAAAGGGCCTGCCTGCAAGGTGGGAGACCTGGGTTCGATCTCTGAGTTGGGAAGATCCCCTGGAGAAGGAAATGGCAACCCACTCCAGTACTCTTGTCTAGAAAATTCCATGGATGGAGGAGCCTGGTGGGCTACAGTCCATGGGGTCACAAAGAGTCGGACACGACTGAGTGACTTCACTTAAAAGGGCCAAGAGGCTTAAATCAAATGAGATGTCCAAGAGCCTGGCAAACTGTCAAGTACTGTGGCTGTCCAAGGAGCTGTGATTATCAGGGAGGGGCAGGTGGGAGGCCCTAAGCCAAATCCCAACATAGGCCTGGCTACATTACAGCCCTGCAGCCCAGGCAGGGCTGAGGGAGATCCTCCCCCCTGGAAGGACCAGGTAGCTGTGTGAGTCACTCTCTGGCAGCTCCACTAGGAGCAGATGAGCAATAATGACATGGAGAGGTAGGCCCATCTTCCTTCCTTCCTCCCAGCCCTTGATTTCTGCATTTGGCAGCACTGTGTGGTAGGGTGTGGGCAAATTCACGGCCCTCTCAGTGGACCTCCACACAGTCACTGTATTTCCTGTGTAGCAGCAGGGTGGGCACAAAACTAAATGAGCTCCCGACTCTAAAGTGTTCACAGGCAGGCAGGCCAAGGCTTTGACGTGTAAACAGAATATCCCCGGGTAGTGTGACCCGTGGTAGAACTGCCGAGATACGTGGCACGAGCAGCCCGTGGTGGAAGGAGGGCTCTGACGTCAGCGGGCCCAGCCCCATTGCCAGCTCTGCTTCTTCCCAGCGGTGGGACCTTGGGCAAGTTATTTTCTTTCTCAGAGCCTCAATTTCCTCAGCTGTAAAACGGGTTGCCAGGATTCAATGATTTTTGCATTGGAAGTACTTAAGTGTTGTGCCTTGAGCTTCCCACAAGTTGTACAAACTATCATTATTATGTACAAGGGAGTCACGTGAAAGTGGACAGGATACTACTTCTGCAAGGAAGCAGGGAGTGTCAGAGGTGGTTAGAGCAGGTATTACTTAAGCAAAGCTGTGAAGGCCAAGCACAGGGTCTGGTATGCAGCAGGAGCCAGATAAATGCTGACTGAGTTGAGGAGTCTGCTTTGTGTACAAGGAAGGGAAGCATTTACAGGCAGAGGGACTTGCAGATGCAGGGCACGTGGTGTGAAATGACCCACAGACTCTGGCATCACCTGCAAACCAGAGTGACTGCTCATTTCCACACATTCACTTCAATTCAGCCCAGGATCCTGGGTGGGAAGAGGCTCAGTATTATTTGATGGCAAACCAGGTTGGACAGATGCTCCACCACACAGTTAAATCCGGTCTTCTGTGGGTGACTGTTAGAAACACCCCACGTGCAATGTTGAGTCAGCACGGAAGACTTAAAATCTGACTGACCAGGACGGTAACACGGACAGCATTTACTGAGGGCTTTCTAGGTGCCAAGCATTCTAGGTACTTTACATGATTTCATCCTCACAATAACCCCAGGCAGCAGGGACTTTTAATACCTCCATTTTACAGATAAGGAAACCGAGGCTCAGAGAGGTGATGTAACTCGCTCTAAGGTCACACAGCTGGCCAAGTGGCAGAGCCAGGAGGCATGCTGAGGCAGTCTGGTTCCAGAGCCCAGACTCTTGGCTATCACCCCCTAGAAGTCCTCTGCCTTTCCTATCTGGAAATTTCTGCTGCCAAGTTATGTCAAAATGCTCAGGGGGCCTGTGACCTTTCTGAGGAACAGAATCCTGACAGCAACAGAATCTCTGTAGTTACAAAAATACTAGAAGTTGGCCAGATTCTCCACTGATTCAATTTAGATTTTTAAACTAGATGTTCGTATGCAAATGCAATGGCTCCTGGGATGGGTTTGAGTGGCTGGGAGCTGACAGAAAGAGCAGAAATAAATTTAGCTTCCAGTGACACTGTGGACGCTTAGTTATCAGAGCGGAAGCAAAAGCAGCAAAGGAAGAAGGATGCCAACTTCATTGAAGTCATTGGCTCTGCTGGAGCTCTGGGAGTTCTGCTTCCAGGCCATGCCCTATAAAGGATCTGGGATTCACGGACCATTCTGGCACCCCAGGTCTCCTCTCCTCACTGCACGTGCACTCACTCACCCAAGCATCTCCCAAACTACCCCCACCCGAGTCCTTCACCCTCCACTGCAGGCTCCATGAGCACCACCTCACCAGCCCCCTTCCTGCCTGCCCCCTCCTCTATTAGGAGCTCTTTCTGAAGGACCTGATCGCATCACACAACAGCTCAGAAACCTCTGGAGAATGGACTACCAAGCAGCCATTAAATGAGAATCAAGGTCACTGCGGGTGGGAGTTATCAACTGGTACAACCTCTGCACTAGATAATTTGATGAAATCCATCTAAATTAAACATGCACAGAGCCTCTGACCCAGCAAATCGATTTCAAGGAATCTATCCTACAAATACACAGAGAAGCGTGAAGTAACAAATGTATAATGAGATTAATTTCAGCATGGCTTATGATAGCAGAAGATTGACACAAACTAACTGACCAGGGGAGGACTCCAAATTAGGGGTCCTCACACTTGAGCACATGTCAGAATTGGCAGTAGGGCTTGTGAACAGATACGTGTTTCTAACAAGTTTCCAGGTGATGCTGATGCTGCTGGTACAGGGATTGCTGCTAAGTCGCTTCAGTCGTGTCCGACTCTGTGTGACCCCATAGACGGCAGCCCACCAGGCTCCCCCGTCCCTGGGATTCTCCAGGCAAGAACACTGGAGTGGGTTGCCATTTCCTTCTCCAGTGCATGAAAGTGAAAAGTGAAAGAAGTCGCTCAGTCGTGTCCGACCCTCAGCGACCCCATGGACTGCAGCCTTCCAGGCTCCTCCGCCCATGGGATTTTCCAGGCAGGAGTACTGGAGTGGGGTGCCTTTGCCTTCTCCTGGTACAGGGATTACACTTTGAGAATCATGGCTGTGGGGTACAGGGGGACACCATACAGCTATTAAAGAACAGAACTTCTCCATGGGTACTGGTGTGTTAGATTTGAAGCCTATTAAGTGGTGGAGACAGCAAGGTGCAAAAAAGAGTGTGTCTACAACAAAATGTGCGCTTCCCCAGTAACAAATCTGCTTGGAATGCAGGAGACACGCCAGGAGCCATGGGTTCAATCCCCGGGTTGGGAAGATTCCCTGGAAAAGGAAATGGCAACCCACTCTAATATTCCTGCCTGGAAAATCCCATGGAGAAGTCTGGTGGGCTACAGTCCATTGGGTTTCAAAGATTCGGACACCACTGAGCGACTAAACCACAGAAATAACAAAATGCAACAGTTATATAGCAAAGGTGGGGGAAGCATGTGCTTATTTACTTGCAAAGGCACAGACACCTCTTGATGGATATCCAAGAAAAAGGCAGTAGGGGATGCCCCTGGGGAGGGAAACTGGGCAGCTGGGGTGGGAGGGAGATTTTGCTCAGTCCTTCTGGAATTCTATACCACGGGTGTGCATAACCTACCCTCCCCGCCATAAAACAATACGATAGGTCTACATGTACTGACACACGGGAATGACCAAGACATATTGCTTTGGAAAAAAAAAAGAAGAATCAGGTTTCAGAGCAGTATGTACTGCAAAATCTCATTTTTATAAACATAAATTTACATATGTATACATACACGGGCACATACATGTCTGTATACGCACAGAAAAAGATGGGGAAGGACGCACACCAAACAGCTCACTGGGTACTTCCAAGGAAGTGGTATGGGGCGGGGATTTCCTTCATGCTTCTGTGTTGCTTGAACTTTTGCAAACACAAAACATGTAGTGGCTATGAAGACTGGCTGTTGTATTGCCTTCCGGATTCCCTACCTCATAAAGGCTGCAGGTTTCTGGAGCATCTTCTTGTTACCTCACCCCAGCACCTGTACTGGACTCGCATCAAACTGCTCACCGCCTCCCAGAACACACCTGTGGTCCTACATCTCCCTTTCATGTCCTGCCCACTGAGCTCTTGCCCACCCTGGCAAAGATCATGGCGGCCTCCTTGAGCAGTCAGCTGGTCACATGGCTATTTCTCGTTGGGGACTGAGCTCTGTGAGGGCAAGGCTTGGCCTCTTCGTCCGGCACTCCTGGTAGCCAGCCAGGGCCTGGCATAGAGCAGGAGCCCAGTCCGGCTGGCTGGGGGGCTCCTCTGAGTTACCAGCCAAAGGCCTTTGAATCAATCTGATGAGTAGCTGTTCCTGGGATCTGCTCCCTTTTGGGAACACAGGTCTCAGACAGGGATAGGCACTGCTCTTGGATGGCTCCGCCCATGGCTACTTCCTCCCAACACACTCCAGGACGCTTCACCTTCTCCTCCCACGATTTCACAACTCACTCTGTCACGGACAACTTGGCTCCAGGGAGAATTCTGTCCTCACATGCTCTCTCTCAGCTGGCGGTGGGGGTCCAACCCTACTGTGAAATCAAAATTCCTGGGCCC
This sequence comes from Bison bison bison, assembly GCF_000754665.1. NCBI lineage: Eukaryota > Metazoa > Chordata > Mammalia > Artiodactyla > Bovidae > Bison > Bison bison. The sequence goes on from NW_011494739.1 coordinate 1,393,440, forward strand.
CCCAGCTAACTTTTCTCCCCTTGCCAAATGATCACAGAAACATGACTCAGGGTAGAAAACGGGAGTCATTTAGCCTCTCCTCTCCCCAGGCCAAAATGCCACTTGTGTGATGCAGGCAACTGCATCCAGGAGAGAGCCCAGGACTAGGAACATCTGGTTCTGCCCCTACCTGGCAGAGAAATCCTTTCTTTGCCTCCCAGTTTCTCTATACAATGGTAATAATAAAACTGGCTCTGCCTGCCTCAGTCAGTAGCTGGGAGAATCAGACTGAAGGTTTGTAAGCTTTAGGATACCCTGGTGATTGGAGGCTACTAATGGTCAAGCTGTTTGTAATTCCATACAGTCTTCAAGTCCACCTGTCTCTCAGGAGATGCTGGGGAGAGGTATTTAGATGCTACAGTAGATCTAAAGCTTTCTTCTATTACCCTCTGCTCCAGCCACTCCAGACCTTCCACCAACTCCTGAACTGCCGTGTGCAGCTACTTCGCTAGTTTCCTTTGCTTCGAATGTCTTCTGGCTGAAATTCAACCTCTACATGAAGGCTCGAGTCCACCTCCAGCACAAAGCTGCCCTGCCCAGCCCCAGGCGCGCTCAATCTTCTCCCTAAACCCGGCAGCACTACTTGTATTACAATCTCAGATCTAGTTATTCCTCGCTCATCCACACACCCAAACTCCGTGGTGATAGGGCTCTGACCCACTCATCTTTGCAGCATTCCTCTGTCCTGGACAACAGTGGAGGTTCAGGAAATTCTGTTGTTTGGAAGATGTTTTCTAAAGAGATTAGTAATCCATGTGTAGAAGGTGCTATGGAGAATTACTCAAGTTTGGGGAGCCCCTCACATCAAGTGCCTAGCTCATTCCATGCTGCCCTTAACCTCCTTTGTCCTGATCTATTTCAGAATTTCTCCCTGCACCGAGTGTTTGCATGTATGACATGACAGGGAGGCTGAAAGCCACCTGAACTCTGCTTAGAACAGGCAGAACAATAAGGCAAACGGGGCCATCTAAGCCCTGCCTGACCAATCCCCTCTGCATCTGACCTAGAGGGAACCAGCAGCAAGTTCTCCGATCTTGGGAAAGAAAGGTGGCAGGCCCCAGTCACTGCTCAAGTTGGGTAATGTTTCGAGAACCTGGGTTAGAGCAGTTTCAAAAGCGGCAGCTGTTTTGTGGGTCTGCCCTCCTTGGGCAAGAGAGCTTCCGCTAAGGTTCAACTTCAGGTTTGCGTGGGGAGGAGCAGCAGGGAGCCCGCGCAGATCAGGAGCTGGAGGACGACTGACAGGCTGACAGGAAGTGAGAAGCCATTGGCGAAAAAGGCTAGAAAGAGCTTCTTATAGAGAAGGAGGGTGGGAAGGAGGAAGTCTGGAGGTGGAAGGCCCTGGGATCCTCTTAGGTATACAACGGGACAGATGTTGAAGACCAGGGATGGAGTCTGGCCCAGTCTTACAAGAGAGGCCAATGGCAGCTCACTAACTCAGCTGAGTTATTCCAATTTGGTGGAAGGACTGTCTTAAGGGGCATGAAGAGAGGAGCTACTTTGAGGTAGGGTCAGGGTCTGGGGTGGGAACAGGGTTAGGAATAGCATCTGGACTCAGGCTAGGATAGGTCCAAGCTTGGGTGTTAGGCAGGGAAGAGGAAACCAGCAAACTTGGGGTCTATGACTGGTTAAAAAAGAGAGGCACCAAAGTGCCAAGTTTTGAGGAGCTGGCTGACTGGAACTGGTTCCACAAAGTGATACAAAAAAACTGGGGCCTGAGCTAGGGGTTCTAGGAGTTAATATTTCTGTGTTACTTTTTTTTTTTTTTGAGGTGGGGCAAGACTCTATGGGTCACAGATTCCAGCCGGACAGGTGTGAGAGCCTGGGTTCCGGAACTTACCCGGGGAGGGGGGTAGGGTGAGGAATGACAAGAGATTGTACCATTCAGGAGGTGTTAGGACCAGCGACCCAGCAGGTACAGAGGGATGCTGACCCAGAGCCTGGGATGCGGCGAGTGTCCCAGGTGGAATGAGCAGCGAGAGCCGAGGGTGAAGCTGGTCTGGCCGGGACCAGGAGGCTCGAAACAGTGCTCAATCATAGTGTGAGGGTCTGCCAACGGTGCTTCCAGCACGACGCACAGAGGGAGGGCGCAGTCCCTATTTGAGGAAGGGGTCAGTTCAGGAACCTGGTTCGCGGATGGGTGCCCACATCCTCAGGCACCTAAGGTCAGCCCCGGGATGTGAACCTGGCGTGGGGAAGCCGTGGTGGGCGATAATGGGAAGGGCCAGTGTCCGGACAGAAGAGGTGTCCGTCCCGTCTAGAGCGGGGGTAGGGGGAGGGTCCGTGTCAGCCGTGTCAGGGTGGGAGGTGGACAGCGCCCGGTTTTGCCGCGGACCCTACCTTGCCGCGGGCGCAGCGCACGGAACGCAGGGCGCCGAAGAAGATGGGCAGTAGCGCCATGAGCAGGAGGCTGCCGTAGGCCAGCGCGATGCCCTCTGGCGTGGAAGGTGGCCGCGTCGTGCCGTTGGTTGGGCCGCCTGCCTCGGCGCTGCCGTTATGCGGGTCGCTGACGGCCGAGTCCATGGCGAAGCTGCGCTCGGGGTCCAACTCCAGCTCCAGCCGCTGCAGCTGAGACGCAGAGAGAAAGATCCGGCGCTGTGGGGAAAGCCACGTTCCCCTAAAGAAACAGGAAGTGACGTGCCTCCCTCGCCGGCCCGCGCCGCGCACGCGTGCGCGTTCATGTCTCCACGCCCGCGCGCCCTCTAGCGGAGGCGGAGGGGCAGGAGGCCGGTTGCTAAGCAACATGATGGTGGTAGGGAAAGGAGCGCTGGACCACTGCAGGGGGCATCCACTCCGAGGGAGACCCGAGGACCCCATTCTCCATTCCCAGTCAATCTCCTTAATCCCGGGATGCCCCATTCCCCGAAATTCCTAATAACTAACGATTTGTTTACACATGCATGCATTCATCCAATATTTAATCATCCCCTCATTCCTTAAATACTGAGTATCCCATTACATTACAGGCACTGTCCTAGGCTCTGGAGACACAGAAGGGAACAAAATAGGCAAAAGTCAGCCCCTGCTCTCATGAAGCTTGCATTTTTAGTGTGGTGGGAGGGGGTGTTGGGAGGACAATAAATTAAATGAATAAAAATAAAAATCGATGTAACTGTGTAGTTATATGTTATATAGCATGTTAAGAGCGATTAATAATTTAGAGAGACCTCTCTCTTTAGGAATCTAGTGAATTTTTGTATATGGCTTGGGCGAGAGTGATTCCAGCCGGTTCCAGGGGACAAAGGTCAGGAGGCTTGCTTTGCTGGTGGCCAGGCCTGTGGGGGTCCCAGTGTCATGTGTGTTCAGAGGTGAGGAGAGGGTGTGGAGAGGAATGCCTCGGGCTTGGGTGCATGCCTGGACTGTTTGAGGTTCCTGGCGCTGCTTCTGATGCCCTAGTTAAGAGCTGGAGAAAGTAGGTGGCAGATAAACTGAAGAAAGCTGCACCCTGCAGGCACCAAGCACCAGAGAAACTCTGGACCAAGCAGTGGGAAAAGAGCATACTCTCCAGGAACCCAGGAAGTGAGCCAACCTCGAGCCAGGAAGGGAAGATCTATTCTCTTCCAGTATTCCTCTAGTACACTCTACTGAAAAGACTTAACATATGTCAGATGCTAAGGGAGAAATATTGACAGGGTCCAGCTCCATTATCACAGAGCTGGCAAAAATAGTAGATTTAGAGCAGTAAGTTGATTAGTGATACAGATAGTGTAAAAATCAAACAGCCTGGGTCAAAGCTGGACAGGTGGTGAGGTGGGGTTGGAGTATAGGGTTCATAGTGAGAGGAGACAAAGGCAAGGAGTCACACTAAAAAATTGAGTAATAGAGTTGTTTGCCTAATTAGTGCCAGGCACTGTACTAGTAACTTTAAGAGTGTTTTGTTTGATCTCAGTAACACTGCTGAGATACGATTAGTCCCATTTTGCAGATGATGAAGCAGGCTCACAGAGATAAACTAGCCAGCCAAGTCACACAGTTCAGCAGAGGAAGAGGAGAGACGTGAAGTCTGGTCTAGAGGGCTCCAAAGTCTCTGCTTTTTCTAATATTTCAGCTACAAAGAAGGCTAAGGAGTTTTTCCCAGAGTGACTTAGTTCTGGGCAGATGGTGTACAGTTTCAGGCTCTGTTTTTCAGAAGCTGGACATGACCTGAGTGGATGGGTGAAGGCAGTGTGCCTCATGAATTCATCCATCAATAATTCAGGCCACAGGATTTGCCCAGCAGCTGGGCCTCATGGCTCCAGGCTCTTCATCTGAGAGTGTACAATTGGAAATCAGAGACACTCTCGCTTCATGCTAGGCTGAGCACTTGATTTAGTTTGGCCCGGGGCAGATCTGGCCATCTACCTTTACCCTCGTGGGAGACTTTGAATATGACCCAGGGAACTGAGGGGTCGATTCAAGTTCAGAAAGCTCCTGTCAAGGCTTCTGAAGGGTTGGATTTCTGGCTTGGAGCTAGCCTGTCTTGATAGTCTCTGGAGACAGGGATAAGACAATCTTGAGGAGGCGGGGTGGTGCCCTGAGGCTTTATCTGCTGGAACCTCCTGTATGGTGTTACTTTCCCAGAGGAGATCTGAGCCAAGGTCAAGAACAGAGCCTGTCTAGTTAGCCTGGAATAGGTAAATTACCAAACACTTGCTCCAAAGAAAAATGTAGATCCTACTCCCTCCCCTTTTACTTATTACTGTGTTTGGTCACTGTGAATGGATTTCAGGTTTTCCAGTTTTTTTCTCATACATGCTCTCTCTCTCTCACACACACACACACACTTGCACACCTATTATATGCTTAAATAATTCTGAAAATACTAAGCAAGGATCATTATTGGATGGTAAGCTGTGGGAGAAAGGTTTTTAAGGTGCAGGATAGTCACACAATAACAGATGACTTGTTATTTATAAAAGGAAAAACTTGCCTTTATAGTGGAGTGATCTGGTGGACACTCCCTTATCCAAGTGATCAAACTTAGCCATTACTGGATGGGATGGGACAAAAGGACTTAGATGTGATGCAATGTGGGGGACACATCACCTGAGCAGTCTTCTTGCCAAACATGTTTAATCTGTATCTACTGATGAGGAAACATCAGGAAAAATCTGAAGATGTCAGACTGTGGCATATTCAGGACAGCTAGCCAGAACTCTTCAAAAATGCCAGTGCTGTGAAAGAAAAAAAATCATGGTGTAGATGAACAGAGACTGAAGAGAGGTAAAAAGCAAATGTAATGTATCATCCTTGATCGGATCTTGGATCACAGCATTTTCAAGAAGGCTATAAAGGTAATTTTCAGACGCTTGGGAAAATTGGAATGTAGATTGTTTGGGTGTGATAATGGTATTGTGGTTCAGTCGGACCTTGCTGATCAGGGTATGATTCCTGGACTAGCAGCATTGGCTGGAAGCTATAAGAAATGCAGATCCTCAGGCTCCACCAGACCTACTAGATCTCCAGGTGATCCAAATGCACATTTTGTGTGACAAATGCTGGTGTAGGAGACCTCTTGCATTTGTAGGAGGTATATTCCTGCTTCAGGAGCCCAGGGGATCCTGTCCTCTTGATCCCGGAGAGAACAGGCAGGAAAACAGTGTAACTCTGTGTAAATGTTTGCTGTTATATTATCTGCTGAGGTCACAGGGCCTTTAAATATATGTGCTCAATAAATATTTGTACGCGAATGAATGAGTATATTGTTCCCTCCACCTAACCTACTTTATCTTTCCCCACAACCCTGCTTAACCCCTGCGCATCCCTCAAAGCTTGAGTCACATGTGATTTCCTCAGAGAACCTCAGGGAACTCCTGTTACTTCTAGCAGCACAGAGCCAGCAGTAAGTGCCACCGATGTTTTACTAAGATAAAAGAAACAGGGAGAAGCATTCTCTGTGCCCCATACCTCCTTACAGTAAGGCCAGAATCCTCATTTGCGAAGATCTTCTTGGAGGCCCAAACTGCTCATGTGGCTATGTTTTCAGTTCTATTATCCTAGAGAAGTTCTCACCCAGCTCTATTAGGGAACTTGTCTGAGAATTTTCCTGCAGGGTTTTTTTGTTTGTTTGTTTTTCTCTTTTGCCCTGGTGGTAGCAGGAAGTCAGAGTGAACCTAGGTGTGTGCCCCTGGGGAACAAATAGACAAAATGTGTTGGGTGTATACCATGGCCAAGTACCTGCTCGGTTAGCGCGTGTCCTGGTTTGGGCAGGACAGGCATGGTTTCTGCCTTTTGCCATGGCTTATTATTATTCTTTTAAAATATTCTTATTTATTTATTGCCCACGCTGGGTCTTAGTTATGGCACACAGGATCTTTGATCTTCGTTGTGGCATGCTAACTCTTAGTTGCAGCGTGTGGAATCTAGTTCCCTCACCAGGGATCAAACCTAGGCCCATGCGTTGGAAGCACGGAGTCTTAGCCACCGGACCACAGGGAATTCCCTGATTGTTATTATTATTAATTTATTTTTAATTGAAGGATAATTGCTTTACAGAATTTTGTTGTTTTCTGTCAAACCTCAACATGAATCAGCCATAGGTGTACATTTGTCCCCTCCTTCTTGAACCTCCCTGATTATTATCATTTAAAGAAAATATTTTCTTATTCGGCTGTGCCAGGTCTTAATTGTGACATATGGACTCTTTAGTGAGCATGCTGACTTTTAGCTGCGGCATGTGGGATCTAGTTCCGCAACCAGGGGTCGATACCAGACCTCCTGCATGGGGGGCCCAGAGTCTTAGCCACTGGACCATCAGGGAAGTCCCTGGCCGACTAGTAATACAAATAGAACCCCTTGCATTCTCAAGGGTATACTAGTTTGGATGATAATGTATGGTCACCCTCATAGGTCAGAGGGCCTAAGATGAGAATTCTTGTTTTAGTGCCTTTGGTGGGGAGTGTCCTTAGGAGGAAGGGAAGGAAGGAAGGGGAGAAAAGGCCAAGTGAGAATGGGGTCTCAGCTGGGGACTTGCTCCAGCATGGTTCCAAGGGGACCTCTGGGGCACACCTACTGCACAAATTTGAGGCCTCCTGTGCCCTGTGTCTGTCAGTCACTGGCCACAGTCTAGGGGTGAGGGAGGGAAGGGAAGTCTCCCTGTCTAGTTGGCTTCTGTTTGACCAAGGGCAATTCTCCAGAGAAGGTGGCAGCTGAGTGTTTCTTAGCCAAAACTCACAACAAGTAGGGGTCAGGTCACTATGTCTGGTAAAGAGCATCTGAATGGGGTTCCAACTACATCCCTTACAATACCCCTGCCCTCCTCAGCATGTGTCGATCTTTAAAACATAGAGCTGAGCATTAAGAAAAATGTGAGATACAGTTTATGTAAATTAAAAGTACATATCACATTGATAAACCCTATGGAAAAGAATATGAAAAAGAATGCATAACTTAATCACTTTGCTGTACAATATAAATTAATGTGCACGCATGCTAAGGTCGCTTCAGTTGTGTCCAACTCTTTGTGACCCCATGGACTCTAACTCACCAGGCTCCTCTGTCCATAGGCATTCTCCAGGCAAGAATACTGGAGTGGGTTGCCATGCCCTCCTCCAGGGGATCTTTCTGACCCAGGGATGGGACCCATGCCTCCTGTACTGCAGGTGGATTATTTACTGCTGGGCCACTGGGGAAGCCCCCATGTAAATTAACACAACACTGTAAATCAATTATACTTCAATGAAATAAATTTTAAAAGTACATATTACATAGCAACATTGCAAACCTAACAAGGATATTTACATATTAAAGAACACACATTGAGCACATTAGAATGGCTGCATACAGAGGGATGGGAATAAGAGTGGGTGTTGGTAATGAAAACAAGCAAAAAAAATACCATACAAAAGTAAAGTAGGGACCTTGTGGAAAATAGTGAAGGTAGTCTACTATGAAGGAAAGAGTATGATGAACTCATCCCTCTACTCCTGACATTCAAATAGGAAATAAAAGATCTTTGAAGACTTTAAGAAAAAGTCATCACTTTGAACTCCCTGTCTTCCTTGTTGGTTTGGGGACAGATGCTGGGTTTGCCAAGGGAAAGACAGTCCTGTTCTGACAGCAGCGAGGCAGGGTGACGTGGTTGGTGAGGGCTAGAAGACCAGCCGGCTGCACTTTAGGCAAAGGTAGGAATGTACGGGTTCTAGAACTCCTAGGAAGAGGTGAAAAACCAACCCCTGGCTGGGACAGGCAGGGACAGAGCTGGGCTTCAGTTACCCACTTAATACCGGGATGTCTGTATTGTCAGGATCTTTTCTTGGCTTTTCTCTGCACAGTGTCTTTATTTTCTTCCCTAGCAAACCTGTGTGTGACAATGGCTTGAGTTAATATGCTGTGTTTGCCTCAGGAAACTGTAGGCTCTCTCGACTCAGTGTGGTCAGGGTGTCCAGCTGTACTGACACGAGTCCTCTTTTTTGGGGGGGTGGGTGGATGAAGCTTATATTACATGGTCTGAGTCTGGGGTCAGTGGGGATTTACATAATCTCAGGCCATACCATAAGATGTTGGAATGATGGAATGTTAGTCATAGAATGTTAGCACTGCACTGCACTCAGGTAAAAATGTTACTGTCTTGGCATTGGTATTTTTCCTGGGGACGGAACTGTATATATATATATATATATAGTATGGGGAGAAAAGATTTCCCAGGTGGTGCCAGTGGTAAAGAACCTGCCTGCCAATGCAGGAGACATAAAGACATGGGTTCGATCCCTGGGTCAGGAAGATCCCCTGGAGGAGGGCATGGCAACCCGCTCCAGTATTCTTGCCTGGAGAATCCCATGGACAGAGGAGCCTGGCAGGCTGCAGTCCATGGGGTGGCAAAGAGACAGACATGACTGAAGCGACTTAGCATGCATACACGCATGGGAAGAGAACCTTGACAATCTGCTTGAGAGAATGTGAGACCCCAAGAACCCTCTCTGGCAGGTGCCAAAGAAACAGAGATGGCAAATATGCTTTGCATTAGAAATGATCAGGTGTTTGTGGGAAGAAGAGAACAAGACAGACAGAAATGAAAGGGAGGATGGATAAAGGAGAGGAGCCAGTGAGATGGTGAGGCTGGGACACCGTGTGGAGAGAGAGGATACATGCCAGCTGTGGGCATGCACATGCATTTGTAAGGCTTTGATGTGAGCATCTCTTTTCTCCTGAATCTTCATACAGTTTTCCATACCTGCAGTATGCCCTGGGTGGATGGGGCTGTGTGTACATCGGGGATTTTCCTATTGGTTCAACATTGAATGGCATAGGGGGCTTCCCTGGTGGCTCAGCTGGTAAAGAATCTGCCTGCTATGCGGGAGACTTGGATTTGATCCCTGGGTTGGGAAGATTCCCTGGAGAAGTGAATGTCCACCCACTCTAGTATTCTGGCCCGGAGAATTCCATGGACTGTATAGTCCATGGGGTTACAAAGAGTCAGACATGACTTTCACTTCACTTTACTTCAATGGTATGGGGAAATATACACTAAGGAGAAAGGATTTTGGAGTCGGAATATACCATGAGCACTCTTCCTGCTGAGTAGGAAATGGATTGGCCAGGAGAAGAATGAAAGTGAACAAACAGACCAAAGAAGAGATGGTGGTGGATTTGGCTAGGGTGTGGCTGATGAAGTTGGAGAGAAGTGGACATGATTAGATATAAAGACATTCCTGATTTAGGATTTTATTTAGAAAATAGGATCAACAGGACTCCCTGGTGGGGACTGAGGGAAAGCTACTGGATGATAGAGATTCCATTAACTCAAAGGGGGAAGATTGGATGCCAGCCAGATATCCTCTCTTTATCTTAATTGTGCTGCTTCAGGAGGCAGCTGCTCCCCTTGCGCTAGTCCACTCCTCTGCCAGCAGAGGGCAGCCGAGGCCAGTTTACAGATTGGGCCCTGGGTGAAACGGGGATGTCCAAAGCCGGCCTGGCTATGGGAAAGGCCACTGCCTGGCTAATGTAAAAACAGCAGGTCTGCTCTGAGGCTTAAACCCAGACTTTGATTTTGAGGCCAATTCAGATGCAGAAATCTGGGCTGTCCATGTCCAAGGCAGCTGGCCAATCCAGGACACATCACCTCTTCCAGGCTATTTTAACAACTTCCTTATTTGTTTCCTGAAGTCACCTGTACATCACGCCTCCTTGCTTGAGACTCTTCAGTGTCTCCCATATGCCCTTGAAATGACCTTATGCTCCTCACTATGGGCTCTGAGGCCCTGCTTGTACTGCCCCTGCCCTCATGCCCAACTCATCCATGACTCCTCTCCTCTTTTGCATTAAGCTCTTTTCTGCCTCAGGCTATTTGCATAAGTTTCTGCCCTTGCCAGATCTTCTGTCTCCCTGATGGTTTGTTAAGCTAGTTCCTTCTCATGGATTTCAGCTTACATCACCTTCCCTGACCACTTTCCTATTCTTTCTCAGCTATTAAAAAAAAAGTCCTCATAGCACATCGCCCTTCCATTAGCAATGTGCTATCTACCAGGATTGGAGAAGGCAATGGCACCCCACTCCAGCACCCTTGCCTGGAAAATCCCATGGACGGAGGAGCCTGGTGGGCTACAGTCCATGGGGCCGCTAGGAGTCAGACACGATTTCACTTTCACTTTTCACTTTCATGGATTGGAGAAGCAAATGGCAACCCACTCCAGTGTTCTTGCCTGGAGAATCCCAGGGACGGGGGAGCCTGGTGGGCTGCCGTCTATGGGGTCGCACAGAGTTGGACATGACTGAAGCGACTTAGCAGCAGCAGCAGCAGCATCTACCAGGATAACCTGATATGTTAATTTGTTTTTTTTTTTTTGCTCCCTCTATTTTCTCCTTCCCTTTCTGTATCCCCTTTCTGCAAACCCTTGGAGGCTTCCCTGGTGGCTCAGATGGTAAAGAATCTGCCTGCAATGTAGGCGACCTGGGTTTGATCCCTGGGTCAGGATGATCCCCTGGAGAAGGGAATGGCAACCCACTCCAGCCTGAAGTGGGTTGCCTGAAGAATCCCATGAATAGAAGAGCTTGGTGACCTGCAGTCCATGGGGTTGCACAGAGTCGGACACGACTGAGTGACTAGTACTCTCAAGGGAGGCTGGGTCATAGGATTCACAGCAGAAGTTGCCTCCAAGACTTTTTCCTTTCTGGCTTCATTTTCCACATGTTTAAACATCATAGAGCAGATACTGCGAACTGCGTTTCCTAGGCCCTACCCTGCTCCCAGATGTGTTCTGTACAACCTTCACCAAGGTCTAACAACTGTGTTCACTCAGTTGCCAAAGTAAAAAAACAGAGCAATTTCGAAATAAAAATTTGGGTATTTGGTTTTCTTGACTATTTAGAAGATCTGGCAGGCTCAGCCCTGCATTTTCATGCGATGGGCACTAATAGTTACTGAGTACCTACTAATGTCACTGTTCAAAGTGCTTTCTCACTTGAAGTTGCTGTACAGGAGGTATGAGTAGTATTCTTCCTCGTGGTTAGGAAAACAGGCACAGAGTGGTTAAGTGACTTGCCTAAAAACCCACGGACGCTAAACAGCAGCATCAGAATTTGAACCTAGGCAACACAGCTCTAGAATGTGGGCTCCTAACCACCAGGCAAAGCTGCCTTTTGGCAATTTGGTGAGCTGAACTGCGTTGCCCTCTTTAGGTGGGACATATGCTCTCTGATCACCAAGTCTCACACTTTTTTTTGGTTGCCTGTTTGGTCCCTGGAGTCTTAAAGACTTTGTAAACCTTTGGTGTAGACAGGGGGCTCATTTCTTTGGAGGTCTAGTATGGGGGAGAGCAAGGGGCTCTTGGAGGTTGTGAAGTGAAGGAATGTCAGTGGAGTCTGGGATCAGGGGATCCTCTCCATTCTTGGCAGGGCCACAAGAGGTGGTCAGACTGTGGGGATTAATGGACAGTGTGCTGCTGATAGGCTGGACCCAGCCCTAGTGATCCCAGCCTCCATCAAGACTCCCAGTCCCTCCTTGGCTTGGAAGTAGGGGCTGCTGGACCTCAGGCTCTTGGGTAATGTACTTAGAAGTGGTCCAGTGCCAGGGAGAGTCCCCTTGCTTCCCTCCTTGTCCCCTGGCAAGAAGTAGCCTCTGGTAAGGATGAAGATTGAATTTCCTTTCAATCCAGAGGATTAGGGAATAGGAGTAGAATTTAATTTGGTTTTTCAGAAAACAGGGAAATGAATATTTCTTGCCCACCTGAGTTTGGGGGTTAAGATTTACATCTGATGCAGTGATTCGTAATTATTATTATTTTTCAGTGGAGCACAGCATGCAGGGTCTTATCTCCCTGACTAGGGATTGAACCTGTGCCTCCTAAAGTGGAAGCCTGGAGTCTTAACCACAGGATCGCCAGGGAGGTCCCTGCAATTATTTTTACTGTTTCCATTTTTATGAAGTTTTTGGCTTTCAGCTTGTTTCCCCCATTAGACTGTGAGCCCCTTGAGGGCAGAATAATGTACTGTGTTTACCAAGGTCCACACTGTACATCTACTGTCTGGAGGGTGCCAAGCACATAGTAAAAGAAAAAGTGTTAGCACATAGTGGAAAGTATCAGTTGCTCAGCCATGTTCTACTCTTTGCGACCCCATGTACTGTAGCCCATCAGGCTCCTCCGTCCATAGAATCCTCTATGCAAGAATACTGAAGTGGGTTGCTATTTCCTCCTCCAGGGGATTTTCCTGACCCAGGGATCGAACCTGGATCTCCTGCATTGCAGGCATATTCTTTACCATCTGAGCCACCAGGGAAGCCTGCCATAAAGCACATGCTCAGTAATCATAACATGCACTTATGGAGCACTTGTTTTCATTCATTGTGGTTAACAATTACATGTATGTATTAACTGACTCATTTGGGCTTCACACCACCTATCTATGGGCAGGCATCTTCATACAAGTGGAATCTGAAATACAGAGGCCAAATAATTCACCCAAGGTCACACAGCTTGGCTGTGTCTAACAGACATTCATTGAATCAATGGATGAGTGATTCCCTGGCATGCACCTTGCTCTCTTTGCCTCCAGGCTGTCCCTCATCTCACATAGTAGTATCCACAATATTGTAATTAAGTGGGTCAGACCCTGGAAGGGGACTGTCTCAGAGCCTTCAGTGAGTGCCTGAGGCCCACGGGCCAATGTCTTCACCCTTGGGGCTAATGTGACTGATCCTTTTTAATCACCTTTGACCCCTCCTGTAGTCTCCTCTCTTCATTCCCAGCTTTACACCCTGCACTTCCACAAGTGAACTACTCACAGGTTCCTAGATTCTTTCCAGCCCCCTGCTTTTGCTCAAGCTTTTCCCTATATGGGGACCATCCTTCCAAACCAGAGGTTGGAAGAGAGAAATAATGAGATTCCATTATTCTGGAAGATGCTAACGGGAAGGTGGGTCAGTTCTTTAAGCCACACCACCCCATTTCTGGTGATACTCCAATGCCAGATTGTATCTGGTCTCCAGCCACCTTATGATGGTGATGGTGAGGGAGGTGCTTATAGAACACCGTATGCTCATCCCCATTTCTCTGGTGGGACACAAAGTCCCAGAGAAGAGAAGGAACTTGATAAAAGCAAAACAGGAGATGAGATTCAGAGTGGGGCTAGAATGCAGGTTGCTGGCCTCCCAGCCCAGAGTACTTTCTGCAATGAGGCAGCTCTGTCTGGCATCACAGAGGGTCTGACCACCCAGAAAGAGCACCTCGATTCTGAGCTAACAGTGCCTGAAGTTCCGCCACTGGAGATCTTTTCCTCTGGGGTGCTTAGGGTGTTGAAGGCTTCTCAGTCTTCAGGGAGCCCCAGCTAATGATGAAAGCCCCTGTGATGAATCCTCCACTAAGCTTATGTCAGCCAGTTCCCAGGAAGATGAGTAGCTGACAGGCAGCCAAGGGTGAGATGCCGTGGGAAGGAGACCTTGACTGAGAGCAGGAGGAATATGGGAAGCACGAAGGCAAGCATAAAAACGGGGGCGGGGCGGGGGTGTCAGCCACGGAAAGGGCGGGGCTACTGTGACCTTGGGCTCGGGACTCAGGAAACTTGGCTTCACCAGAAACTTGCTCTGTGATGCTGGACAAATTTCTTTCCTATGCCGAGCTCTGATCTAGGTCAGTGCTGTGGAACAAACTTGCTTCAGGGTTTATCTTAGGGCTCTTGGTGTCAGGAAGTTGGGGCTCTGGGTGGTAATTGCCATGACAACTATCTCTGAGGTGATGGTGACCAAGGAGACTGTTGCCAAGTCTATGATTACCAGGTACAAGAACCAAGTGATTGGCTCTCAGTTCTGTCTTGGGACAGGTTGCTCCCTGCCACCTCCTACCATCACCTGCTAAAGTTTAGTGTTTGTGGGGCCAGACAAGTTGACCCAGGGATTTGTCAGGAGTCAGTCATTGTGATCTAGCGCCCTTGCTTATGCTGACAGGCTGTGTGACCTTGGGCAAGTCTCTGCTTTTCTCTCCGCCTTAGTTTCCTCATCTGGAAAATGAAGGATTTGCGTAAGGCCCTTTCATCTCTAAATTTCTATCCATTTGCTTTTAAACAAGAGCCAAAGTGAAAGTGAAAGTGGCTCAGTCGTGTCCGTAGCCTTCCATAGCATTCTCCAGGTCAGAATACTGGAGTGGGTAGCCTTTCCCTTCTCCAGGGGATCTTCCCAACCCAGGGATCAAACCCAGGTCTCCTGCATTGCAGGTGGATTCTTTACCAGCTGAGCCACAAGCGAAGCCCAAGCAAGGGGGTCATTTCCAGGAATGATATGAAAAGTGTTAACTGTGATGACTGCCACTCACTAATGTATCCACACATTATGGGCAGGTACTAAGTCTTCAGTGGCTGTAAGTGGGGAGGTCTGTGTGGTTCCAGGGGAGGGTCTGGGGTGGCCATTACTCGGGGTGGGGTACTTGGGGGCATTCAAGGCAGGGGTTCTTAACAGCTAGTCGCAATGTATCTAAATCTTTTTCACAACCAATACGACCATACTTTGCATCCTGGCTGAACACCAGCCCCAATCATATCTATGATAGTGGAATTGCAGGCATTGTGAGCAGCAAAGAGAGATTTTCCAGGCAAAGGGGCCGCACTGGTGAAACCAATGACTCTCAAGCCCAGCCCTGGTCAACATCTCTGAGAGTAGAATCAGTCCCTCTTCCTGGCCAGGGCACCTCCCTGAGTCAGCTGTGCACAGTCCCCAGAGACTCGGGTTTGCCAGTGTCTCAGTTTCAGGATGGCTGATGCCCAAACAGGCGGGCAAGGCACAGCAGGAGCTGGCAGAGCGGGAGAGCCCAAGGAGGAAGCAGGGAGCTCGGGGGACGCCTGCTCCTCCTCTCCCGAGAGACCAAGCCTTGGGCCGATGCCAGACCCTTGGCCTCCCGGATCTGGTCCCCTCCCCTCTGCTTTCACCTCCTTGCCTCTCCCAGCAGGACTTTGCAAACAGCCTCTCCGGATGGGGGTGGACACGGCTGCCGCCTCCTCCCTGCGCACTTTCCATTCCCAGCCCTGAGCCTCAGCCAGGGTTTCTCAGGAAAATTGGCTGAAAGAGACATTTTCCATGCTCTTGACTCCTCTGCTGGGTGGCTGTCCCTGCCTCCACTCTCTTGTCTCTTCTGCAGCTGGTCACCCAGACCCAGCAGGAGGGGAAATATTTGGTCAACGGGTTGCTGCTCACTCACAATTTAATTTTATATGTTATTTTATCTCCCTGGACCTCAGTTTCCTATTCAATGAGATGAGCTAGCTACCCTGGGAAGCAGGTTTGGGAGTCAGACATTGTTGATTTAATCCTTAGCTCTGCAGGTTCCTAACTGGGTGACTTCGGACAAGATACTTAGTCTCTTGGAGCCTCGGTTTTCCTCACCTGTAAGATGGTGTTGTCTTTTACTGTTGTTAAGATGACTGAAACAGCTCTGGTAACTAGAAGAAAGAACACCCCTCTACTCCAGGCAGAAAAGTATGAAGAATGGAGTAGCCCAGGCTAAGATTTCACTCCAGGACTTGGAAGCTGCAATTTCAAAGCTTTACTGGGATTTTGGGCAGTGAATAGGCACAATCGTTGAAATATTGCTCAACTTTGGAAGAATCGGAGAAATGCAAGTCAACAGTGAGACACCTTTTCTCCCAAACTTCTTTCACCCTGTGCCTGAGAGAGAGTGTGTGTGTGTGTGTGTGTGTATGTGTGTGTGGTGTGTAGTGTCTGTGTTTGTGTGTGCTTCCTCATACCAACAAGCAATTCTTAGACACCTTGCTGGTATCAATTCTGACACCATCTACCCAGAGATAGCATCCAATCATGCAGGCAAAGGGCTCAGTCCCAACAGACCGTCCTCCATTTTGGATGCCAATTGCCAGTCTGGGTTGTTACCTATACTTCTGGCTGACTGGCTATAAATTAAAGGTTCCCACGATCCCCTTGGGTTTGGTGAATGGCGCACAGAACTCAGGAAACCCTTTTACTCACTAGCTTACTGATATATTACAAAAATATTAAAAGGACATGGAATCAACAGCCAGATGAAGGGTACGTAGGGTGAGGTCCTTGGAGTCTGCCAGGGAGATACATGGAAACGGTCTGGTTTCCCCAAACTGGAAGCTCTCTGAATACCCTCTGTTGGGTTTTCCCCTGGGCGTGATGGATTAACCCATTGGCCGTTGGTGACTGATTGAACCTTCAGCCCCTTACCCCTCCCTGGAAATCACAGGGTGGAAACAAAAGTTCCACCCCTCTATTCAGGGTTGGTTCCCCTGGCAACCAGGCCTCATCCTTAGATGCTTTCCAAAAGTCATCTTCATGAACATGTTGTGGTGACACAGGGTTTATGAATAACAAGAAACTCGTTTCATCTTTATGGTCTTGAAGCTAGTTTTCAAGAAACGAGGACAAGAGACCAAATATTATAACAAAACATTCTCCCATTGCTCTTATGACTTATCCCAAGAGTTTTGGCATCTGTGAGGCAAGAACAGTGGATGAAGACCCAATATATATGAAGAATGTATTTTGGTTGTCTGAATGACCAAATATATATTTTCTATAAATTACATTATAACAACTGGTAAAATTTAGTGTGGGGAATTGGGCAGTGTTGATATGAACATAAATAAAAAGACCTCTCTTGGAGGGCAAGCTGGCAGTCTGTCAAAATGTAAATGTACATGCCCTCTGACTTAGTGAATGTGGATTGGGTAATTTCTCCTCTAAGTGCAAGAATATTTACTGCCACACTACAAAACAGTTACATTAACCTAAATTCACTCACCTTTGATTGGTAAAATATGTACATCCATATTGTAGAATATTTTGCAGCAATGAAAGAGAATAAGTTAAAGAAAAATGGACGGACTGAAAGGAGAAAAAGACCCATCAAGTCAGAAGATTTCAACACTCCTTTCTCACAAATTGGTAAAACAAGTAGACATAAAATCACTGAGTATATAGACGACTTGAACAGCATGTTCAATCACTTAGACCTAATTGACATTTTAAGAAGACTACACCCAACAATGGCAGAGTGCATACTATTTTCATGCACACATGGAACATGAATTGTGATAGACCCTATATATAAAACAAATCTAAAATTCTCAGTTGGATTAAATTAGAAATCAATAACAAAAAGGCATATAAAAACCTTTCAAGTACTTAGAAATTAATATATTTCTGCATAACCTATGGGAAGAAGAAATCACAGAGAAAAGGGAAAATATTTTGAACTGAGTAATAAAACCACAACATACTACAATTTGTAGGATGCATCTAGAGCACTGCTTAGAGGAAAATTTATAGTTGATAGCTTTTTTTTCCCAATATAGCTTTATGTGCTTATATTATAAACGAAGAAAGGTCCCCCCAAATAATCTAAGTTTCTATGTTAAGAAGCTAGAAAAAGAAGGACAAAATAAATCTCCAGATAATAAGGTTCATCTATATGTACTGGCATGGATAGAAGGGTGGGATAAATTAAGTGAATAAAGCAAATTATAAGGACTTCCCTGGTGGTCCAGTGGCTAAAACTCTGCACTTCCAATGCCGGGGGCCTGGATTCGATCCCTGGTCAGGGAACTAGATCCCACAAGCCATAACTGAGTTCACATACTGCGACTCACGCCACAGCTAAAGATCCTGCATGCCACAACGAAGTTCAAAGATCCCAAGTGCTGCCAACTAAGACCTGGTGCAGCCAAATAAATAAATATGAAAAATAAAAGCAGATTATACATAATATGTATAGTATCAGGGGAGAAATATCAATAACCTCATACATCCCTGGAGAAGGAAATGGCAACCCACTCCAGTATTCTTGCTGGAGAACCCCATGGATAGAGGATCCTGGTGGGCAAAGAGTCAGACACGACTGAGTGATTAAACAAATGCAGATGACACCACCCTTACGGCAGAAAGTGAAGAGGAACTAAAGAGCCTCTTGATGAAGGTGAAAGAAGAGAGTGCAAAAGCTGGCTTAAGACTCAAAATTCACAAAACTAAGATCATGGCATCCGGTCCCATCACTTCATGGCAAATAGATGGGGAAACAATGGAACCAGTGACAGACTTTATTTTCTTGGGCTCCAAAATCACAGCAGATAGTGACTGTAATCACGAAATTAAAAGACACTGTTCCTTGGAAGAAAAGCTATGACAAACCTAGACAGTGTATTAAAAGCAGAGACATTACTTTGCTGACAAAGGTCTGTATAGTCAAGGCTATGATTTTTTCAGTAGTCATGTGTAGATGTGAGAGATAGACCGTAAAGAAGGCTGAATGCCAAAGAATGGATTTTGAACTGTGGTATTGGAGAAGACTCTTGAGAGTCCCTTGGACTGCAAGGAGCTCAAACAAGTCAATCCTAAAGGAAATCAATCCTGAATATTCACTGGAAGGACTGATGCTGAAGCTGAAGCTCCAATACTTTGGCCACCTGATGTGACTAGCTGACTCATTAGAAAAGATGCTGGGACAGATTGAAGGGAGGAGAAGGGGATGACAGAGGACAAGATGGTTAAATGGCATCACTGACTAAATGGGACGTGAGTTTGAGCAAGCTCCGGGAGATGGTGAAGGACAGGGAAGCCTAGCATGCTACAGTCCATGGGGTCACAAAGAGTCAGACACAACTGAGCAACTGAACAACAACATCAAGGCAGCAATAGCTTGCTGCCCCTTGCTGTCCCTTCTTTCTTTAAAACATAGAATCCCTGATATTCCCTGATTTTGAGCTGGTGTATGGCTATTCAGAAATAAAGTATCCTAGACTTCTTTGCAATTAAGTATGGTGATGTGACTAAGCTCTGGTCAATAATAGGATATAAGCAAAAGTGATACGTACATTTTCTGAGAGGCAGTGTTTTTTTTTGAGCTCCTAACTACTTCTTGTTGGCTGAAATGTGGATGTGACTACTGCAGTATAATAGGTCAAAGATGGTGGAGTCACAAGATAGAAGGAGCCATGCCAGCCTTGGACTGTCTGCTTCTGGATTTCTTTTCTATGAGAGAGACACATACTTCTATCTTGTTTCCATCACTGCTATTTTGGATTTCATCTCTTCCAACTTTTCAGTCCCTTGTAGCTTTCATCCCTATGCAACTAAACACATATTACTATGACCCCATTTATGTGGGGAAAAACAGCAAACAAACGTATATATGTGTGCTAGATGGTTGATTTTTGACTTCGACACAGAAATCCCCAAGGTAATTTGCAAGATAATACATTATCTTACATAACAGTAAGTCCAGAGGCGAGACAGCTTCATAGTTGGCTCATTCAGTGGCTCAACTTCATCACCAAGGGCTCAGGGGCTTCCCATCTTTCAGCTTTGCCACCTTCTGACTAGATGCCATCATAATTGCAAGATGGGATCAAGCTCTGGGAAACATGTTCATACACTTCAATGACCAGAAGACAAAGGACTTCCCCTTTTTGCTGCAACTCTTTGTTTGCTTGCTTGTTTTTCATCTCTTTTTCAAAGGCAAAGAAACTTCTTCAAGAACCCTCCAAGTCTGTAGGTCCATCTTTAATTTAAATTAATTAATTAAGCTGTGTTGTGGGGCTTGTGGTCTATTAGTTTCCTGACCAGGGATTGAACCTGGGCCCTTGGCAATGTGAATGCTGAGTCCTAAACACTGGACCACGAGGGAATTACCAGGATTTGTTCTTTATTTCAAGGTGGAAAAGGAGAACAACAGGGCAAAATGTGACTCTTGACAGTGTGGAAGAAAAGAAATATGGCCAAATGTCTGCTACAGTGTATATCTAAGTGGGCTGTAAAATCACAATGGATACACCCCAAATTGCTAACAGTAGGTACTTTTGGGCAGAGGAGTGGGATGGGGGGAGAATGAAAGGAGTCATGTAGAAAGTACTAAAACTGTTATCCAATAAACCTGACCCGCTTCTCTGTTGCTTGCAAAAGGGATGACTCATTGGCTCAAGCCAGGTATGGTGATCTCATGCCTTTTTGACTGATAGTTGCTTTCTCAAAGTCCCTTGCAGTTAGCGATGGCTATGAGACTCAGTCTTGTAAGTGAAGATACAAAAGGAAACTGTCAAGGGAATAACTTTCTCCTTAATTTAATAAAAAGAAAACCTCTTTCTGTCCTTTCCCCATCCATTCTTGCTTGAAATACTGGTGTGAGGATGTGATGCTTGGAGTTGTGGCAGCCATGTTGCAACCATGAAGGAAATGCCTAGAGGTTTACGGGGATGCAGACCCAGTGTCCTGATATTATAAGGTGGGTGAATCAACCTTAGAATTGCTTACTTCTGGACATTCTATAAGAAAATATCCTTATAAGGATTTGTATCATGTGCAATTGAGGGCAGCTTAACAGATAAATGCATTTTTATTTTTACCGTATCTTTTATGTGGTTCTGATTTATCTTTATAATTAAAATGTATTATTTATGTAATTCAAAGTTCAATTTAAAAATGTACCACTTGGCATTGGGCACCTTTGGAATCCCAATAAGTCTGAAGAGGCACTCTTGAACAAAAAGAACAAACTGTTCTTTATAATTAAGTACTAACTTCATGGTATGAGGGGTGGCCTTGCAGACTAGGGGGTGGCTTAAAATACATTTCTCTATCGCTATTTGGGTTTAGACCAGAGGTTACAAACTCTCAGCCTCTGGTCAGAATCCTTCTGGGGGACATGTTTTATTTTTCCTGTCTAGGGCTTAAAAAAAATTGGAATTAGCAGTAATTATTTAGGAATTGGGATACTTCACATAAATATCTGGCTTGTTGCCTTTCTTAGAAAAACTGAAATATCTGGTAACAATGGGTTCACATCCTAACAGGACTAACAGGAAGCTTAGTTCTGTCTCTCTAGGCAAGGCAGGACTTCAGTTTGCCACGGAACTTGATGCTTCCTAATGCTGTTACCCCGTTGACTTCACTGATTTATATTCTCTGATTCTCTGAGCACTTGCATTAGTGACCCTTTTTGGTTTTGGAGTCACTGTGCACATGTGCGTACATACACACGTGTATATAAGATGCAACTGTTTCCTAGACAACAGACTGTGAGAAAAGGCATGGAAACTTATTCACACAGGTGGGCAGACCTTAAAAAGGACTAAGTTTGGAGTGGTCACATTTACTGTGGGCTGTTTTGTAAGACTAGAAGCGGTAAAAAAAGAGCCAAGAGCACCCTTGACTGCCCTGCTGGAACACCCGGGGTCTTAAGTGAAAGTTGCTCAGTCGTGTCCGACTCTTTGCAACCCCTTGGACTGTAGCCCACGAAGCTCCTCTGTCCATAGGGATTCTCCAGGCACGAATACTGGAGTAGTTTGCCATGCCCTCCTCTAGGAGACCTTCCAAACCCAGGTCTCCCACATTGCAGGCAGATTCTTTACCGTCTGAGCCACCAGGGAAGCCCAAGAATACTGGAGTAGGTAGCCTATCCCTTTGCCAAGGGATCTTCCAGACCTAGGACTCGACCCCAGGTCTCCAGCATTGCAGGCAGATTCTTTACCATCTGAGCTACCAGGGAAGCCCAATAACTGGGATCTTAATACAACCCCAATAACTCAGACTTCTGAAGATTACTGCTGAGGGAGGGGGATAATTCTGAAGAAAGGCTTACATCTGTCAGTAGGGAGTAGGGTTTTCCGAAAGGTGAATGGAGATTTCCTCAGGGTAGGCTTGAAAAAGCTGGTGCTTTTGGAGAGAAGCATGGGCTTGAAAAAGGAAGACAAGCTCAGACTCTGGGGACAGTGTCCTATGTCCCTGACATCCCACTAGGAAGGAACCCCTTTACCTTAGGGCCTTCCTTGTGTATTCATTAGAATAAGACTGAGTTTGTGTGCTGGGAGAGAGTAAAAACCTAGCCACAGTCTTCCTACAGCCTCCACTTTATCCTGCCATGGGTTGGCTCCCCGCTCCCCTCAAATGTCCATGTCCTAGTCTTTGGAACCTGTGAATATGTTACACAGAAGAGGGAAATTGAGGTCACAGATGGAATTTCAGGTTGCTTATCATCTGACTTTAAACCAGGAAGATTATTCAGGATTGTCGGGGTGAGCTCGGTGTAATCACAAAGGTGGAAGTGTGAGGCAGAAGAGAGAGAACCAGAGATATGGCAGCGTGAGATGGACTTGGCTCCACGATGCTGGCTTTGAAGATGGAGCAAGGGGTCACAAGCCAAGGAAAGCAGCTGACTTCTAGCAGCTGAGAAAGGCAAGGAAACAGTCTTCTCTAGAACCTCCAGAAAGTAATGCAGCACTGCAGACACCTTGGTTTTAGTCCAGTGAGACTCAAGTTGGACTTTTATTCAATGGAACTATAATAGGGCTCCCCAGTTAGCTCAGCTGGTAAAGAATCCTTCTGCAATGCAGAATGGGTTTGATCCCTAGATTGGGAAAATCCACTGGAGGAGGGGATGGCAACCCACTTCAGTATTCTTGCCTGGAGAATCCCCATGGACAGAGGAGTCTGGCCGGCTATAGTCCATGGGATCACGGAGTTGGACATGACTGAGCAACTAAGGATCCACGTAAGATAATAAGTTTGTGCTGTTTTAAACCATTAAGTTTGTGGTAATTTGTTACAGCACCAACAGGTAACAAAAGCACCAGGCCACCGGGAGAGGCCACGTGTAGGTGAGACTCCACTTTACTGTCAGGATCAACCTCCTCCAACGTGAATGATTCTAGCTCCAGACGTGTGAGATCATTCTAGTCACTCTGGTCTTTGTCAGTTTCCCAGTTGAGGTCTCAGAGAAGAGCCGTACCCACTTTGCTCTGCCCAAATTCCTGACTCACAAAATCTACGAGTATAATAAAACGATTGTTTTTATGCCACCAACCTTTGGGTGGTTTGTTATGCAGCATAGAAACTAGAAGAGTGATCCATCTTAGCCTTGAACTTGAATCAGGTGGAACTGGGGAAAATGACACATACTGCTGAACCCAGAGCTCCCATCCCATCGTTAATATTATTTTTCACTAAATCCTGAGCTGAACAGAAGGAAACAGGGCCGAAATTGAAACTGAACTTGTATATTTCTTCAAGCTGTTCCAACTAGAATATTCAAATATTCTTGAGACAGAATTCTGAGAAAGAATTCTACCCTAACCCCTTCACTCCATATATTTTGATTTGCCTAAGGTTACCCAGTCATGGCACAGCTGAGAGATTCTTAATTTTTAAAAACAATTGAAAAAAAAACAACAACACCGCAGCCAATTGTGTCTTAACCCTCCTTAACTTCCTTCAGAGTACACAGTTTTGTCAAAGTTTGAATAAAGGAAGGACTGAACTGTGCCTGTGAGATCCCACCATCCAAAAATGAGGGAGTTCCAGCCTGAACCTGATTCCTTCCTTGGGGGTCCCTGAGTGGAAGCTCCATGCCCTTGGCTGAGAAGCTGGAACTTTCCATCCAGGCCAGGATCAAATACGGACCCTCAGTGTTTGAGCAGCCAGGCTGGGGTGTGTAGGGATCCAGGTGGCCCTCATCTCATCTGAATCGGGCCAGCACAGCTTGTGGCCCTCCCCTAAAGCAAAAGGAGGGGGGGAGACTCTGAGGAGACTTGGGGCCCCTGGGGAGACATTCATCTTTCCAGAGCTTTATCACTTTTTCCATAACAGTACCCTCCCTTCAAGGTGGAAAGTCCCAGCTGGCGGCTAAGGATACTCTCAATACGCTTTTGTTCTTCACCCTGCTCCCAGCCAAGGCAGCAGGGTGCTGGGCAGACACCAGCTGCGCTGAACTTTCTGCACCACTGAACAGCACCATATAGATGGCCCATCACAGCATGGGACTAGACTGCCTTGACTCCAATCTTGGCTCTGCTATTTGCTAACTATTTAATCCTGGCAGGGTTTGAACCTCTCTCTGCTATACTTTCTCCATCTGAAAACTGGCATGGTGATATGACCCGTTTTGAGGATTTAATATATGAAAAGCACTTAGCACAGTACCCGATACATGATAAGAGTGAAGGAACTGTTTTCTGTTTTTATTACGTAACCTTGG
Organism: Bison bison bison; assembly: GCF_000754665.1. NCBI lineage: Eukaryota > Metazoa > Chordata > Mammalia > Artiodactyla > Bovidae > Bison > Bison bison. The sequence continues at coordinate 1,417,880 of NW_011494739.1, forward strand.
GCAATCCTCCTTTCTCTGGGCCTCTGTTTCCCCATATGTACAATGAAGATGGCAGTTCCTACCTGCCTCTTGACAACTTATCTGGTTGTGAATCCTGACTACCCTTTCTTGCTGTGTGGCCTTGGACAAATTTCTTTGGCTCTCTTAGCCTCAATGTGCTCATCTGTTATGTTACTTAATGATAACTATTAAGTAGATGGTGATGATGAAATGAGAAAATGCATACCAAATATGGAACATGGGGCCTACTACATACAAAGAGCTAAAACAAAGTTAGCTTTCGGGTTTTTGTTTTTGTGTTTTTTTTTTGGTTTGTTTTTATGTCTGAGAAAGAACTTTCTAAACTGTCATAGGCTATGTCCCTGGGAGGAATATTGTGGCTTTCTGGCATGCTTTCCCAGCCATGCCTTATTCATAGACTCCTAGAATCCGAGAGATTGGGATTGGAAGGGCCCCTTTACAGATTGGTTAATAAATCGATTCAGCAAGTATTTACTACGATGAGTAGTAATCTCCTACGATGACACAGGTTTTTTCCCTAAGGTTTTAAGATATGATAGTAAGAACCAGCATTTACTGAATCTTCCTAGACACAGGAACTGTTATAAGTCCTTTACGCATCTTAAGTCATTTAATCCGCCCATCAATCCTGAGGGAAGGAACTGGCATGAATCTCATTTTATGGATGGGAAAACTAAGGCACAGAGAGATGGAGGGGGGCAGGGGCTGAACACCGACCCCTGGTTTAGGGTCCATGCCCTCCCGCACTGGGTTGTCTGGCCGTGTTGACTGCATACCCAACCTTGTATGCAGTCTGCACTGTTTTATTTTTCCCTCCACTTCCTCCCCCTAATCCTGGTCTCAACAATTTTTCTCTACAATCTGAGTAGCTTCCCTTTGCTTTCTGGCCCTCAGTTTCCCCATCTGTGAATTGAGAGAATAGGATTATTTTCATGACCACCCTGATTTTTGGTGCCTTATCAGTTTGTAATTATTTTAAACATATACTTGTTTTCTGCGCGTTCCAGGGAGTAACACCCTAGTCCTTCTGTTCACCACCGTCTCCCTACAATCTGGCACTCTGCCCTGTACCTAGTAGGCCCTCAATTAATATCTGTGGATGAAGAAAAGAAGGAATCGTGGTGACTGTCCCCAGATTTTCCCAAACCAGTTCCTGTGTTCTCTCCCCGGCCCCTCTTCTTTTCTCCGTGGGGCCTCCTCCTTCCCTCCCTCCCTCCCACCTCCCAGGGCCGGCTTGGGCCCTCCATCCGGCCTGCATTTTTCCGGGTTTGATATCATTTTTTCCACTCTCCCGCCTGCTGCCGGCTGCCTCTGCCAACTTTCCACAAGGATAGCCCCTCCCCCATGACCACAGGCCTCCAGAGACCGCTTGGGGTGGGGGAAGACCCTCCTCCTTTTCCCTTCCCCAGGCTGAGGTTGGGACAGGAAAGTGTGCCATCACTGCCCACCGGCAAGATTGGGGTGGGGGCAGGTCATAGCTGGAGGACATGGTGGCTCGCCTCCCTGTGCTTTGGTGTCCTGGCAGCAGGGACTTGGCCCACATGTGGGGCTGAGGCATCTGAGCAGGCAGCTGGACGGGGGCAGGGGGTGTCAGGCATCAGGGACACAATGGTCCAAACCGTTTGCATCTTGTTCTCCTCTCAAAGTAGTGTGACACCACTTCCCCTTAGGCTGGAAACTCCTGACCTGACCCCCAAGGCCCAGCCCCAGCCAGACTGGACACCTCATTCCCTCCTACTTGTCACACAGACGTAGGAGAAGGCTGGGCTCTGGGGTCTGGTCCTTACTCTCACTGGCTGGATGGCTCCGGGGCACTCACTTCCCCTCTCTGGGCTTCAATTTCCACAGCTGCAAAAATGAGTGAGTGGGATTACATTGGGGATTAATGGATTGAATTTCATGGAGTCCACCCACCCCCTTTATATTGTATGCAAAACTTGTGTCTGAAAGTCCATTTCCCTGAGAGTCTATAGTTTTTTGTCACATTCTCCAAGAGAACGGTGGGAGAGGTGAGGGACAAGGAAGCCTGGTGTGCTGCAGTCTATGGGGTCACAGAGAGTTGAACATGATTTAGTGACTGAACACCACCACCACCAAGAGAACTATGGATAAGCTGGGCCCAGCCTTGTAGTCTCACAAGCCTGGACTGAATTCTGGCAACTTCACTTACAGCAGCTGCGTGATCTGCAGCATAAGCCTTCAGTTTGTTCCTCTGTTTTCTAACTAGTTAAACATGGGTTGTGAAGATTAATTGTTGTGACAGCTTAGTATCCAGTCAGCTCCCAACAAACACCAGCTATTATATTGCTAGGGTGCAGGCTAAAATTCCTTTCAGAGAATATTTTGTGGATTTAAACTAAAAAATGGATTAATGAGAAAATAGGAGGTTATCACACTGAACTGTGGGTGTTTGTACTCTACTAGGTCTCCCTCAGAGTTGTGGGGCAGGGGCTGTGCCCAGCAGTTCCGGGAGGAGCCTGAATATACAATTTGTCCAGTGATCTTACTGACTAACCCTGACACCCAGAAAGTGAAAGTTAGTCCTTCAGTCCTGTCCATTTGGATCATTCGGATACCATGGGTGGAAATCTCCAGGCAAGAAAACTGGAGTGAGTTGCCACTCCCCTCTCCAGGGGATCTTCCTGACCCAAGGATCGAACCCGGGTCTCCTGCATTGCATGCAGATTCTGGGCCACCAGGGAAGCCCCTACCCTGACACCCAGATCAGCAGGCTAACCCAGTCTGCAGCCCTGTGTACATGGGCAAGCAGGACATGGAGACACCTGGAAGAGCCCCAAAGAAGAGGTCTGGGCACTCAGACAGGAGATCCTTTTGGTCTGGTTTATTGTGGGGGGCATTTCTGAGGGTTGGCCAGAGCCCAAGGACAAAAACAATTTTTGTTTTTTGCCTTTTTTTTTTTTACAAAAAGATACCCACCGCATAAAAAACCCAATTTAGGCTTTGGCCCCCTAGTCTGTCCATCACTTCCCTAGGGCAGAGAGGTCCGTGAAGCTGTGGCTGGGGTGACGCTCTGTCCCTTGGGGCAGCGGGCGGCCAAGACCCACGATACACACTCTAACCACCAAGTCTCTCCCCTCGGTGGTGCTAGTGGAGCCTAGAACGCACCCCAGTGTCTCGTCACCTCTTGGAGGGCGGGTGGGCGGCCTCAGAGCACGGCCAGGTTGTGGCAGGACTTGGAGCGGGCCTTGAGAGCCCGGCGGCGTGCGCTACGGGCTGTCAAGCGAGCCAGGAAGCGTCGAGCACGCTGCCCTAGGCTCGCCCTTCGTCTGGGCGCGGGCGGCTCCCCGACTGCGCAGTCCCGGCGGCGCAAGCGCAGTTGGCGCACCACGCCTTCGAAGAGCTCCGCTACGTTGTGCTGCAGCGTGGCTGACGTCTCGATGAACTTGCAGTCGAATACCACAGCGCAGGCGCGGCCCTCTGAGGGGGCGGGGTCAGATAAGCCGTGATAGAGCCACAACCGAAAAAAGGAGATAAAGGTAGCAGAAGGTGTGGTCAATTTCAACCAGGAAGCACAGTTTTTCCTTTCCCCATACCTCGTGCTCCATGCCAGGGGACTCAGACATAAATCTGGCTTTGAGGAGTTAGTTCACAGGCTAGTGATTGATACTGGTGGCAGAGATGAGGCTGGGAAGACAGGGAGGTTGGGAGCAGTTAGGTCCCACAAGTCTTGAATGCCAGAGAAGGGTCTAATCTGTGCATCAGAATTATCTGGGGGAGCTTGTTAAAATGCAAGTTTGCTGAGCCCAGCCACGGAGATTCTGATTCTGTAGGTGAGGCTTGGAACCTGCAATTTAACAGTCTCCCGGGGGGCATGTTGCAGAATTTTGGGATGTCTGCTTATAAAGCATATGGTCTTCCAGCTGCAGGATGCCACTGGACTGGATGTAGGGCCCTGGGGTCTAGTTCTCAGTGGCTGGTGACCTTGTGGAACTGGCTTCCCTGCTCTGGGTCTGTTTCCATAGTTTTTAGATTTTGCCCTATGAATAGGGCCATTTTAAGATCTGTATCTTGGGATATTCCCAAAGTGACAGGGAATTATGGCAGCATTTGCCCCCCAATCTGTCTAAAGTATAAACCTCATTCCCATCCTACTAGTTAGATCATCCCAGCCCTTCTTCCTCAGCCAGGGTCTCAGTACCCTGAGAAAGACCTGTATCTGTCTCATCTGATACATCAATCATATTAAAATATTCTCCATCCCACTTTAAATACAATTTAAATATAACTTTAAACATTTTGGTTTGCAGTTGCTGGATGACAAATATTATGTTTTGCAGACAAAGCTCTGTGAAATTTGAATTTGTAATTTTCTAACTATTTTGGAGCCAATAATTGTCTTTTTCAGGTCTCAGATGTAAGTCCCTGAAAGCTTACAGGCACTGGGCCTGTCATGCCTGGTGAACTGTGTCTCTGACTAAGGGCACTGGGGCACACAGGGGAACTTTTAGGCAGAGAAGTGACAAAGTCCGCTCTAGTCCTGGAGAACTCTGGCAACTGGTGAGGAGAACCCATGGAATGGGGACAGAGAAGTATAGGGGTTGGCCCAGGCTAGAGTGGAGATGCCAGGATGGGGCAGAGGCTGTGGGCATGGCAGGGAGAGGGAATGTGGGGTTAAGGGAAGTGGACTTGACAGGATTTGGGGACTGGTTAGAGGGAGTGAGAGAAGAGGCAAAAATGGTTTCTAGCTTTCAGGTTTAGGCAAATAGATGTGGTGGCCAGGGGATGGGGTGGGGTGGGATGGAGGTAGGGGCTGGAGCACGAGTTACTGAGAGGAAGATCACTGGAGGAGACAGTGACAGTGGGGCTGAGAGAAAGGCGGAGAAGGAGGGTGGAGGGCTCACCTTCCACGGAGACTTCTCGGCAGCGTGCCAGATCTGCCTTGTTGCCCACCAGGATGATGGGCACGTGGTCCGCCTGGTGTGTGCGCCGCAGCTGGATGCGGAGCTCAGAGGCACTCTCGAAGCTGCCCCTGTCTGCGATGGAGTACACGATGACGTAGGCACTGCCCACCTGCAGGCATGACTCCTGGCTCCAGCTTTCATCCTGCAGGGCAGGGAATCAAGAGGGTACTGAGGCCCTAGCTGAGAAAGGAAGGCTGGGATGGTCTAACGGGTGGGATGGGGCTGAGGTTTATACTTTGGACAGATTGGGGGGCAAATTCTGCCATGATTTCCTGAGTCACCATGGGAAACCACCAATCCTCTCTGAGCTGCAGTCTCTCTGCTTGAAACATCTGGCTAATGGCACTACTTCGCTTCATTCTCTCATTCATCGATTCCTTCTTCAGGCGGGACAGAGGGGCTTCCCTGGTAGCTCAGCTGGTAAAGAATCTGCCTGCAATGCAGGAGACCCTGGTTTGATTCCTGGGTCAGGAAGACCCGCTGGAGAAGGGATAGGCTACCCACTCCAGTATTCTTGGGATTCACTAGTGGCTCAGATGGTAAAGAATCCACCTGCAAATCGGGAGACCTGGGTTCGATCTCTGGGTTGAGAAGATCCCCTGGAGAAGGGAAAGGCTACCCACTCCAGGATTCTGGCCTGGAGAATTCCATGGACAGAGAAGCCTGGCTACAGTCCATGGGGTCACAAAGAGTAGGACATGACTGAGAGACTTTCACACACACATAGGCAGAACATTGGAGACAAAAGATCTATTTGGTTCCTGTTCCTTCTAAGGAGCATTCTGGCTTTGCCTGTTCAGCTCTTTTGTCTGGTTTGAGGAGGGGCTGGTCTTGGTGGACAGTTCTTTTGACCTTTTGCAGTCCAGAGTTAAGAGAGAAAGGAAGGGAGAGAAGTGAGGACAGAAGGCTGTTTTCCGGGGGAGGACTTTTTCTGGATAGTCTTGGAGAGTTGGAGGAGCAACGGTGGGTGTGAGGAAAGGGGGTGGGTGAGAGGCAAGTGGCCTTTTAAAAAGTGGAATCCTTTCAAGATGTTTGACAAGGAAAGGGAAGAACTGAAATAATTTTGATATTCTGTTTTGGATGATGGTCTTTTGACAGGGACAGCACTCAGACTGAACCACCTGGGTACGAGCTTTCTAAGTGTTTAATAAGACACAGTTCCTGCCCTCCAAAAGCTCATGATCAGGAAGGGATGCTATGGAAATGGAGATATAATGCAGTGTGATAAGTACCATTAAGAGAGGCATAGGCAAGTGGCTGCAGGAACCATGGGGCTTGAGGCAGGGGTAGACCAGAAGAGCTCAACTGGGCAGAGTTGAGAGGGCTTCCAAGTAGACTGGTAAGTGGGGTTAGAAAGGATGAGCAGGCTGAGCAGGAGGGGAGACAGCAGGCAGGAGTGGGAGATGCAGAGTGTGGTGGAAGCCTTGTTTGTTAGGGGCAAAGAAGCCAGGAAAGTTTTCTGATAACCAAATAAGGTAGATAAGTAGGGAGGCATTGCTATCCATTATTCTCAAAGTGGGTAAGTTCTCAACAGTCATACTGATCCTTCCCAGATAACTCTGAACTGAGTCAGACAGATGTGGGTTCTCATTCTGGGTTCTTAGCTTTGACTATGGACAGGTTCATTTCTCTCTCTGAGTCTGTTTTTTCATCTGTAGAATAAGAGGGTGGGTCTCGACCATTCACTCATTCATTGCACATATTTATTTATGAAGGATTTGCTATGTGTTAGGATCACAAAAGCTGGTTGGTACATGGATTGGTAGGTAAGAACCCCTTGAGGGTTGATTAAAAATGTAGATTCAGAACTCTACTTTTATAGGTTCTATTTCATTAGGTCTGGGGTGAGACTTGAGACTCTGATTTTTAATACCCTCCAGGTGACCCTGATGGACAGCAAGGCTAAAGTACTACTGGTTGAACCAACAGCCCTCCCAATCCTGTCAGATTTTGCCTCTCTGATATAAAAAAATATCATCTAGCCCAAGGATGGAAAGAATGGATGCTTATTTCAGTAAGGCTGCTGCTGCATGGACCCTCTTTGGGAAATGCCTTCACAGACACTGGCCAGGGAATCTGCAGGGAAACCAAGGGCCAGACAAGAAGAAAACACTTTCTTAGGCCACACAACAGTTGGGCAATTCCTGCCACCTAGTCCAGTATTCTTCCTACTCTGTCTCCCACATGGGACTCTTAGTCTGATCACTCTTCTTAAGTCCCTGGACTCTGCCCCATAGGATTCTCAACTGTATCCAAAAAGTGATACCAGACCCCAGACCCCAGTCTGTGAGCTCCATGAGGCCAGAGGACACGTCTGCTTTATTCACTCCTGGGTCTTCAGTGTCCTGGTCCATGGTATGTATCCACCAAGGTTTCTTTCTTTCTCCCTCCTTCCCTCCCTCTCTCACTCTTCCCTCTTTCCTTCCCTCCCTCTATTCTTTATTTAATAAAAAGCTTGGGGGTATGAATCAGTCATTGGATCCCCAAGGCTTTCCACTGGAGCAGAAGTATGTGGGACCCAGAAGGCTGCTGCCATGTGGATGACCCCAAGGGTGGCCATGTGCAATGGGGCTGCAGGGACCCAAGATCAGACCCTGGGGTGGGCCTTGCACACCTGGCCCTCCCCTTGCCTTGGCTGAGGTGTGGACCAGCCAGTATTTCTTAATGAACAAGTGAAGGAGTAGAACCTTGGATGGAGGTTCAGAAGGTGATGCTCCCAGTGGGGATAGAAAGGGGCAGTCCTAATGCATAAGAGCACAAACTTGGATTTCCCTGGTGGTCCAGTGGTTAAGAATCCGCCTGCTAATGCAGGGGACACAGGTTTGGTCCCTAATCTGGGAAGATCCCACAGGCCTAAGGGCAGCTGAGCCTGTGTACTACAACTACTGAAGCCCTTGCAAACTAGAGCCTGTGCTCCACAAGAGAAGCCACCACAATAAGAAGCCCACTCACTGCAATGAAGAGTAGCCCTATTCGCTGTGACTAGAGAAAGCCATTGCACAGTCAAATAAATAAACAAATATTTTTAAAAAGAGTGCAAACTTTGGGGTCTTATAGATCTGAATTTGAATCCTACTTGCTATCTGAGAACTTTGGACATGTTACTTAACCTCTCTGAGCTTTTGATTTCCTCATCAATAGAATGAGAATCAGAAGTACACTCACTCAAGTTTTTGTCTTGACCGAATATCATAATATATATGTCTAGTGCTTAGCACTTGGGGCTGACACTCAGGAAGAGGGTACTCCATCAGTATCAGCTGCTCTTAAGAGAATCATCATCATTCTTATGATGTTCATTTGGACCTGGGTTTCCTTTTATGCTGGTGAAAAGGAATTGGTCCCATAGCTCCTTCATCCCTAAATTTGGGCCTATCACTGGAGCTGTCAGCCATTCTTGTTAATGACCCGACACTGTCCCTCTAGAGCCCCACTCTGTGGACAGGGCCTCCCTGAGTGTTGGGGGAGGGGCCTACCCCTTAGAGAGATGGGATCCAGGTGATTTTTGGATCCTTCTCTTTGCTTCGTTGTATTTCTTCAGGGTTCTACAGTGAGCATACCTGTACAGCAAGCAGAAAAGAACTCCAAGTTAAGGAAAGCGTACTGGGGACATGTCCTTGGCTGATGCTTGCTAGTCCATTCCTGCTTTGGAATGGGCAAGCAAGGGACATCCTTGGTGTCCTTTTTTTCACTAGCTACCAAGTTATGATTAATAAGAATTATCTTTATTGCCAATTCTTCACTCGTGTTCACCAATTTTTTCATGCTCCAAACTGTGCTTACCTCTGTGAAACTGCATAAGAATGTTTAAAAAAAAAAACTAGCTGGTAAGGAAGGCAGGAATGATCTACCCATTTATCAGGTGAGAAAACTGAAGCTCAGAGAGGGTAAGCCAATTGCAGAAAGCCTATATGTAAGACAAAGGAAGGGCGGTGTGGGCGGGTGTTCCCTCCTCTGTGCAATGTGAGTGGGTGAAGTGGGATGACGGTGCTCATGAGAGGAGGTTTGCAGGGTTAGAAGCACATCCTGGGATGCTATCAGGAGGGGGTGAATAGACTGGGAAGACAGGGTCAGGGTCATTAGGTTCTTCTGGCTTCGGTGCTGCTGAGGAGCTGTGGTTTAATGGGCCCTGCCCTGTCCCTGCTCTGTGGTGTCCTACGAGAAGACAGGAGTCTGGTACTAGCCTTAGCGCTGCTGCTGTGCTTAGTCGCTCAGTTGTGTCGGACTCTGTGTGACCCAGGGACTGTAGCCCACCAGGCTCCTCTGTCCATGGGATTCTCCCAGGCAAGAATACTGGAGTGGGTTGCCATATCTCCAGGAGATCTTCCTCAGCACCCCTCCGCCCCCCCCATCCTGCCTGCTGCGCCATACCAGCTTCTCAGCCTCCCAGGTGTCCATGACCAGCAGCGTGGTGTCCTCTCCATCCACTGTGAGTGTCCTCTCGTACACATCTTCTGCAAAAGAAGAAAGCCGGGTTTCAGGGAGGAGATGCAGGCCTGGGGAAGGGTGTAGCCCTTCCTAACCCCTCTTTTGGGTCACATCGCGCCCTCCACTTCTCTTTGAAGTGTTCACTATACTTGTTTGACATCTGTTCCTCCTGATGGGTCAACAAGCCCAGGAGGAGTCCTGGCTCCCCAGCTCCCAGTACAGTACCTGGCACACAGTCGGTGCTGAGAAAGCTTTTGTTGGTTGGTTTGACTGAACGGATGTGGAGCCGTGGGGTTAAAGTGGGGCTGGGAATTCTCCCAGTCCTGCTCTGTCCCTGGCTTAGAGTGTGCTTCAAGAAAAGATCACGTCACCCTCTCTAGACCTCCATCTCCCCATCTGTTATACATACCAGTGTACACGTATAGACCTTTCATATAGGTTTTCATTCTGTGCGACCGAGGCTGGAGAAAGAGCCTGGTCAGAGTATCTCCACCTCATCTCTGCCGTTAGGCCTCCCTTCCCCCTGCCCACTCCACACACACACTCATCCTGGATCCTTTCCACCAGCCCTGAAGGGACCCATCTTCATTTCCTCTGTCCTGTCCCTGATCCCCATTATCCTGGGACCCCCAGCCCTCTCAGGTCACTGTGCCTCTTGGGAATAGAGGAACCCAGGGCCCCAAACTTAGAATTTGGGAGTTTCCATTTTGGGCAGGATTTCAGTTTGGCTGCAGGTCATGGTGGACATGGATGGTTGTCTGTGGGGCTGGTAGGGTCTGAGAATTGGGAGAGTCCACTGTTTCTTTATAACTGGGACTTGTGGAACTCAGAATTGCTTCCCTTATGACAGGAAAATGAAGCACACACCTCTCGTCCATGAGAAACTAGCAAACTTCTCAGCCACTATTCAAGGAATTCCCCCTCCTATATATCTTTGTGCGGGTTATGCCCTGTACAGCTCTAGGGGGCCTCATTCACTTCACAGCCTGGTTGAATGACGCCCCTTAGGGCTGAGCAGGGCAGGAGTTGTACAAAGGTTCTTGGCAGCCCTATGTCCCAGATGACAGGGATTTGACTCCTTCAACCACAGCCCAGCCCAGCCCACAGGGTCCCTACCTCCCAGCTGTTCGTGGAGGTCCCTCTCTTGCTTCCCTGCAAAGAGACTGGCCAGACTGGTCTTCCCGACACCAGGATCTCCGAGCAGGACCACGCGATAGAGGGCCTCCCAAGAGCTTTCAGAGTCGCTGGATTCAGAGGACCAGCCGTTGGGGGCAGGTGAAGGTTGCCGGGTAGGGGCGTTGAGGGAGACTGACTGGCCCAGTCGGGGATGCTGGGTCTGTGTAGAAGGTGCTGTGCCCAGAAGGCCAGGCTGGTGGCCCCGGGCGGACAGGGGCAGTGGAGTGCTGGCTCGGCGACGCAGGGGGGTCTTTGCTTCTTGCTGAGTATTTAGGGTCATCCTTGGGAAGGGGAGTTTCCTTCCTTCCTTCCTTCTGCAAGAAGTGGGAGTGGGTGGTGAGCCAGGTGAGGTGCTCTGAGCCCCTTCTGTAGTGTCCTGATGAACTGCTGCTCAGGCTTCCTCCAGAGGCCTTTCTTGATCAGATGGGAGGAGGCAGCACTTCAGATCCTCTAGATGGGGGCTTTCTGGCTTCAGGCCCAGAGTGAACTTGGGTCAGGCTAGGAGGGGTGAGTACGCATGAACACACACATGCATACACACCCAGAGGTCACTTCCTATGCTTTGAGGACGATCCACTCCCCCCAGACACACAGGCAGAAGGGCAGCAGGGAGACAGGATGTCCACACAAGCATGCACACAGAGCTACCCCCTGCATTCAGAACGGGAGACCCATGTTCATGAAAGACACCTGAATTGCCCCCTCCTCCGCTTCCCCACGGTTGGATTGGAGTTGGGGAGTACAAGGAGGGTTGAGAGCCCCTTGGTTGGGGGCGGGGGTGGGGTGGGGAATTCACTTCTGCTGCATCCCAGGAGAGCTGAGGAAGAGGCCCGGGAGGACAAATCCGTACTGCCAAAGACTGGGGGTCGGGGTGGGGGGTTTCCCTCCGGCTGAAACATGAGAGCCCCGGTGCCATGGGAACAGCGTGTCCGGCCCGCCCCCTCCGTGAAAAATTCAGGAGCGACTGGCACGACGGCCTCCAGCTGCTGTAGGAGGGCGGGGCTCGGAGGCAGCCAGACCCCAGGTCTGGTGACAAGAAGGGGTCCCGGAGGGGAGGGGGGGGAGAGGAGACCCACAAAGCCCAGGAGGGCATAGCATTCCCAGAGTCCGAGCTTCCCTAGTCCCGAGGATCCTGGGTGTGAGTCCCCAGATCCCTGGAGGGTTCCCAGGCTATCTAGCTCTCCCGACCCCAGATCCGGGGACCTTCACCCGGGGGGGTGGGTTCGAGGGCCCCCTCCTCCTCCCAGCTTGCTCGGCAGAACCCTTCCGCCCTTCTCCCCCCGCCAACAGACGCCTTGGAGAACTCCGCTCCAACTCGACTAAGTTGGTGGCGGGCTGGGTGGGCCTTTACCTTGGAGTGGGGAGGGATCCAGGGTCCTCGGCGGCCGCAGCTGCCCGGTGCTCCAGGCTGTACCACTGCCTCGCCGCGCAGCCCCTCGGCCGGGTCCCGCCCAGCTCCCCGGGCCGGGGAGGAGCCGCGACCCCGCCCCGTCCAGCCCCGCCCCATTAGGGCAGCCCCGGGGTCTCCGCCCCAAGGCTTTGGCTGCTGAATGAGTTTTTGCAGAACTCCGCTGACCCATCGCTTTAAGTTCTTTGCCAGGGAGGGGGGAATAAGAGAGTAGAATGACACGGGTCCCAGATTCCTGATCCTGGATCCGCTTTGCATCCACATCTATCCACTCCAGCAATGGGGCGACCAACTCTTTGTTGTTCTTGTTCAGTTGCTAAGTCATGCGGGACTCTTTGCGACCTCATGTACTGTAGCACGCCAGGCCCCCCTGTCCTTCACTATCTCCCAGAGTTTGCTCAAATTCATGTCCAGTCTGATGATGCTGTCTAACCAGCTCATCCTCTGCTGCCCCCTTCTCCTTTTGCGTTCAGTCTTTTCCAGCATCAGAGTCTTTTTCCTATGAGTCCACTCTTCATATCAGGTGAGCAAAGTATTGGAGCTTCAGCTTCAGCATCAGTCCTTCCAGTGAGTAATCAGGGTTGATTTCCTTTGGATTGACTGGTTTGATCTCCTTGCAGTCCAAGGGACTCTCTTGAGTCTTCTCCAGGGCTACCCTGATGACTCAGTAGTAAAGCATCTGCCTGCCAAGGCAGGAGACTTGGGTTTGATCCCTGATCTGGGAAGATCCCACCTGGTGTGGAGCAGCTAAGCCCATGCACCGTAACTACTGAGCCAGCATGCTAGAGCTCGAAAGGCACTGACTCCTGATGCTCTCCTGCCCTGGAGCTCATACTCTGGAACAAGAGAAGCCACCACAATGAGAAGCCCGTGCACCGCAACTGGAGAGTAGCTCCTGGCCACTGCAACTAGAGAAAAGCCCTTGCAGCAACTAAGACAAAGCACAGCCAAAAAAAAAGTCTTCTCCAACACCACAATTCAAAAGCATCGATTCTTCAGCTCAGCCTTCATTATGGTCCAACTCACATCCGTACATGATTACTGGAAAACCCATAGCTTTGGCTATACAGTCGTTTAGCTTTCACAAAAACCCCTTGGGAAACTTGTTAAATATTCGGATTCCTGGCCCCACTATGTAAGAAAGACAGATTCAGCAGTCCTGTAGAGAGGTTTGAACATCTGCATTTTAAACAGAAGGCTAACTGATCCTGATGCAGAGTTCATAGACCCCACTTTGAGTAACTGCTTTGGATGGAGAATTAATTTTGGAAGGGGGTTTGGGGGGCAGAGGGAGCCCAAGAATTCTGCCCTGCAGGGTTCTGAATGTCTTGTTTTGATCATTCATTCATTCAACAAATTCTAAAGTAAGCGCCCCTTATGCAACTAGGGCTGTCCTGTGCCTGGAAGAATGGCTGTCCCCTACTTGATGAATATTTACTGAACCTTTAAAAAAAAGTATTTATTTATTTTTGGTTTTGCTGGGTCTTCGTTGCTGTATGTGGGCTTTCTCTAGTTGTGGAGAGTGGGGCAACTCTAGTTGCAGTGGCTTCTCTTGGAGAGCATGGGCTCTAGATTCCCAGGCTTCAGGAGTCGCAGCTTGAGGACCCTAGAGCTCTGACTCTAGAGCTGTAGTTGAGATGCAGCTCAGATTTAGTTGCTCTGCGGCATGTGGAATATTCCTGGACTAGCGATCTGACCTGTGTTGCCTGCACTGGCAGGCAGATTGCTAACCACTGGTCCACCAGGGAAGTCCTTACTGAGCTCTTGTTCTGTGCCTAGCATAGTTTGATCACGTTGCCTAGATTATTAACTCATTTAATCCTGATACCACACTACAAGGATTAACATAGTGTGGCTTACCTGAGCCTGGCACTCAGATCTCTGTGTACTGTCCCTTTCTATCATGGTCTGTGCTCCTCCTCACCCCTTCCAGTTTTCCTAGGCCTGTAGGAGGAGAAAAGTGACATTGTGAACTTCATATAGAAGAGAAGTTGGCTGTAGGAAACTTGTGGTTTGGCCATCCATGGGTCTTTGAGCAGGATGCTTCCTTTTAGGTCGTGATGGACTAGGGTAGGTATGCTTGTGGACCCCATACGGACCAGGCTGTGCCTGTAGGTAGGCCTCATCGTCATGGCTGAGGGGGTCCAGGCGTCCAGCTCAAGGCAGCCCCCACAGCAGCCTGGCAGACTTGCTCAGTCCCTGCAGGGCTTTGGGCAGATGCTGAACCCCCCTGCCCCCCATGCCTGGTTTCCTTCTGTGGTATGGCCCTCTAAACTTCCATTTGCTACCTACAAGATGGGCTGTGAGTGGTGCAGCATTGTTTGGGAGTGACACAACTTTTAAAACATTTATTTATATATTTGGCTGTTCCAGGTCTTAGTTGTGGCCTGCAGAATCTTCCATCTTCATTCCTTGTGCCATTCGGGATCTTTAGTTGGGTCCAAATGCTAAAGATCCCGAGCGGCACAAGGAATGACAGTATTCTGGCTTGGAGAATTCCATAGACTGTATAGTCAGTCCATGGGGTGGCAAAATCGGATACAACTGAGCAACTTTCACTCCCTGGCCAGGGAATTTTTTCTTTAATTGGAGTAAAACTCATTTATTTATTTTTAATTGGAGGATAACTGCCATACAATGTTGTATTGGTTTCTGCCGTACAACATGAATCAGTCATAATTATATATATGCCCTCCCTCCTGAACCTCCCTCCCACCCCTAAACTAGGTCATCACAGAGCACCAGGCTGGCTTCCCTGTGTTATATAGCAACTTCCCACTAGCTATCTATTTACACATAGCAGTGTATATATGTCAATGCTACTTTCTCAATTCGTCCCATCCTCTGCTTCCCCTGCTGTGTCCACAACTGACCAGGGATTGAACCTGGGCCCCTTGCAATGGGAGTTCGGAGTGTTAGCCACTAGA
>NW_011494739.1:1432861-1473107 GCF_000754665.1 Bison bison bison
ACTCAGAGTGTTAGCCACTAGACCACCAGTGAGACTAGACCAGTGGGAGTGAGACAACTTTGAGTCCCATCTCTGCAACTCTATTGCTGTATGCCTTAGGCAAGTCACTTCCCTTCTTTGGGTTTCAGTTTCTTTATTCAAGGGCTTCCCTGATAGCTCAGTTGGTAAAGAATCTGCCTGCAATGCAGGAGACCCCAGTTTGATCCCTGAGTCGGGAAGATTCACTGGAGTAGGGGATAGGCTACCCACTCTGATATTCTTGGGCTTCCCTTGTGGCTCAGCTGGTAAAGAATCTGCTTGCAATGAGGGAGAGCTGGGTTCAATCCCTGGGTTGGGAAGAAGTCCTGGAGAAGGGAACGTCTACCCACTCCAGCATTCTGACCTGGAGAATTCCACAGACTGTATAGTCTATGGGGTCACAAAGAGTCGGATATGAGCAAGCAAAGTTGCAACTGAGTCTTTATTCAAAACTACAGTCCGAACAGGTCACATTGTTGCTACAAAACTTAGAGTTGCCTACCAAATAAAAGCCTGAACTTGGCATTCAAGGCCCATTGTGCTCTGGCTCCAGTCCTCTGCAGCGCCATTTCTGGTCTCTCCGAACAAACCCTTCGTTTTAGTTAATACTCTTTTAACCACATTCTGTTCCTTCAGACTGGAATGCCCTTCCCTCTACTCATCTTTCAAGATGCAACTCAGGTGCCTAGGTACCAGACATTGTTATGAGCTCTGTACATGTATTATCTCAGTGGTCCTCAAGCTTTAGTGGTGTGTAAATTCACCTGGAAGACTTGTTAAACTGTAGCTTGCTAGGATTCACCCCCAGAACTTTTGATTCACTGAATTTGGATTGACCTTGAGAATTTGCATTTCTAACAAGCTCTGGTTATTGGACCACCTCTCAGGTGGGGAAGCTGTCCAGGTTCTGACCCCAGGACATTGCTTCAAGACATTCTGTCCCCAGCTTCAGAGCTCAGCAACCTGCAGATGGTATGGTTGATCAGTTCCCCACATAGCTGGCTAAGATCCAGCTACATCCTTGGGCCCACAAGGCCTCAGACTCCCACTTAGGTCTCCTGCTGCCCACACCCCTGCCTTGATCTGCAGCCTGATAAAGGCTGATCCACAGGCAACAAGACTCAGTGTGCTTGGTTCCTCTTCTCTTGTGCTCTCCCCAGTGGTTCCCTGCCCCCTCCAGAGCCCTGTGGCCATGACACAGCTGCTTCTGCTTCTTGTGGCTCTTCTGGTCCTGGGTCATGTGCCGACAGGTAACATCACTTGTGTGTGTGTGTGTATGTGTGTATAGAAATGAAGGACAGATTCTCAGCTGCTGGGGGATAGAGGAGGCCTGGATCAGTGTTTAAGTTCTGGCCTCACCACTGACTTTGCTGGGCAGTTTAGAGTGAGTTGCTAAATCAGACTGCACTTCAGTTTCCTCAGTTTAAAAATGGGATTCACTCAACAAATATTCATTATGAAAATATTTACTGTGTGCCAGGCACTATTACAATTTCTGGGAATCAAGCAGTGAAAGCAAACAAGGTTCTTGCTTTCATGGAGCTGATATTTTAGTCAGTAGAGACAGAAAATAACCAAATAAACATATAATATGTTAGGTAGAGATAAGTACTATGAAGAATAAAAGAGAGACAAGGGGCTAGTGTGTCAGGTGCATGGGGAGAGTGATGAAGAGCTGATGGGGTGGTGAGAAAGGGCTCCGATCCTTTTTTTTTTTTAAAAAAAAGCTTTTTATTTTGGAACATTTCAAGCTTACACGAAAGTAGAGAGAGTGATACAATGAACAAGGCAAGTTAAAAATCTGTTTATTATGGAAAAATTTAAACTTATACAAAAATAGAAAATAATGTAGTGCTTTTAAAAGAACCTTTTTTATTTTTAGAAGCTTTCAAGCATAAAAAAAAATAGTATAAAAACTCACATGTATCTATCACCCAACTTCAACAGTTATCAACTTGAACCAGCGCTGTTTTGTTATTCATCTGCTGCTTCTTCCTCAGTGAACTATTTTGAAGTGAATTTCAGATCTTTTATATGAGGGAAGCATGAGCAGAGATCTGACTACAGTGAGAATACAAAGGAGATCATTGCAGGCAGAAGGAGCAGCAAGAACCAGGGAGGCAGGAGGCGATAGGTGTGCTGGAGGAGAGGTGAGGAGGCCAGGGAGGCCAGGGTGAGGGGCACAAGGAGAGTGGAGAGGGGTGAAGTCCAAGATATGAGGAGGGGACAGCAGATCATAGAGCAGAAAATAATAACCTCTGTATCTCAGGATTGTTGGAAGGTTGAAATGCAATGATATACGAAGAGCAGTTGTTGTAGGAACTGCCCTCCCTTGAGAGTCAAGGTCTTGCATTCTGGTTCCAGACTCACCACTTACTGGTGAGGAGTCTGGAAAATCCCTCCCCTTCTTTATCTGGAACCAGAAGGGTTGGCCAGAGTGAGCCCTGGGTGCTCCAACTCTCTAAGCTGTCATTCTGATAAACCTTTCCATTTATTGAACATGTACTGTGTGCCTGGCACTGTGCCCTCTGAAAGAGAGGTGTACAGATGAGGAATCTGAGGCCAAGGTCACTTATCTGGGAAATGGCAGAGCTAGTATTTGGACCCAGGGAGTCTGAGCTGGGTTCACACCAAACTGTTAACCATTGCACTGCATGCCCCCTTCGGAGTGTGGGTTCTTTGCCTCATAGAAATTTTGATACCAGCTCTGTATCATTGTAAAATTCTCTGCCTTGGCAGGACGTGATGGGCTAAATAACACTTATGGGTAGACCCAGGGGATCATGGGAGGATTCCTTGGGATGTCTTTTAATCCAGAGACAGGCAGGCAAGCTTTCCCCCTCCACCTCCCACTCAACCTCAGTTCTTCTGAGTTTCTGGGTCATATATCTGGAAATAGCGCTGTAACAGGCCCATCTAAGTGGTCCTCCTCTCTCCTCCCTTCCCATACCTGTCCTAATTGCATCACAGCACCCTGATCACTTATTTCAGGACACTTACTGCAACCCTCCTTATTGTATATATTTGCTTGAGTTTTCATCCCCTTTTCCCAGTTGACTGACAGTTCCTTGAGGGCATGGCCACGTTGTCCCTGTACTCCCAATGCCCCATGTCTGTTGAATGAATAAACGAAGGAGCTGCCCCTCATCCCCCATGCTATGACCAAAAACCCTTGGAAGGGATGTTGACCCAAAGTCTTAACTTTCTCATGGCCTATTTTTTTTGGAAATTTCTTCACTAAATCCTAACATTAAAAAGGTCCCTATGTATAAAATACAGTTTGAATAATGGTTACAAATGTGGACTCTGGAGCCAGACGGCTGTGTGACCTGGGACAAAGTTGTTAACCTTTCTGTGCCTCAATTTCCTTACTCATATACTGGGAATATAACAAGACAAACTGTAATCTAATACTGCTGTTATGAAAAGTGCTTAGAGTGTATTTGGGGTGTGGGTTAACGTGGACGAGAAATTCGTCTTTGACTTGTAACCAGTGGTCTAAATTGTGACGAATGGGTTAAACTGGACTGAGATTGTGGTTTAAATTGTAACAGGTTGTCTTATCTATGACTCATGGTCTAGCCTGTTACCTGTAGTCTGACCCTTGACCTGTGGTCACAGCTCAACTTATGACCTGAAGGCTGCTCTATGAGCACAGTCTAAGAGCTAACAGTGGGCATGTGTTCTACCTTGTGGTCGGTGGTCTAATCGGTGACCCTGTTCTGTAGTAACATCTGCAACCAGTGATCTAACCTGCACCCCCTGGGTGGCTCTGTGACCCTGGGCCTTCCTCTGCACAGGGAGAAGTGAATTCAAACGATGCTGGAACGGCCAAGGGGCCTGCCGGGCTTACTGCACGAAGTACGAAGCCTACATGCACCTGTGCTCGGATGCCACCTTGTGCTGTCTGCCTTACGGACTCAAGCCTGTCAAGACTGAAAAGGTCTAGCTGGTTCTGGGACTGACACCCTTGCCCTCCAGTAAAATGCAAGCTGCCAGCTGTGTCCTCTTGTCATTGCCTCACCACCCTCAGGGCTGGAGTGAGGGGTGTGGGAGGTCCAGAGTGTGGGAGGGATGGAAGGATGGTTGATGGAAGGAAGTGTATTGCCCAAGGAGAGTGGGCACTAATAGCCACTGTAAATGGTTCCGGTCCAGCCTGTAACACTTTCACTCTAACTCTGGAAAAATTACTCAGCTTCCATAAGCCTTTCCAGACTCCTCATCTGTAAAATGGGGATAATGATACTATCAGGAGGTTAGGAGTTTATAGAAGGGATGCAAAAAAGAAAGGTAGAGTTAATAGTAATGATAACAAGAGTTAAGTAATGGGAATAATTAGTAAATAATAGAGTTAACAACAAGCTTCTGGTGTTCAGAATGGGATAGTACATTTGGGTTGAAGGGCGGAGCCTGCTGAGAGCGAAAGGATTTTTCTATGTTTGTTTATCTTCTATGTTAATATTTCAAGAGTCTGCTCAGATGGAAAGGACCATGAGGATTTTCTGAAAGCAAAGTCCAATGCAGGGGACACGGGTTCAATCCCTGGTCAGGGAACTAAGACCCCACATGCTGCAGGGCAACAAAGCCCAGTGAGCTGCAACTAGAGAAGCCTGAGTGCCATGTGCATGGAAGGCTCAGAACAACCAAAAACAATAATAATAATAATAATAATAAAAACCAAGACCTGCCCCCTCCTGCCCCCAAACCCCTAAAGTACTTAACCTCAGAAGACATTTGAAGCCTGGAGCCTGAGCATAGTCTTGGCGGCTTCCTGCTGTGCCAGGTGTTAACTCTTTAATTTCTGGTATGAGAGGGATCTGGGAATCCCTGGACCAGACACAGGAAGCTGCAAGTGAAGGGGGAGACACTCGAGGGCTTGGGATGGTAGCTTTTACCAACCAACCAGGAGGGAAGCAATGCGTTATTTAATAACAAAGCATACCACCAGAACATCAGTCCTCACCCTGCACCTTCCTTAGTTTCTGGGTGGTCCAGACCAGAGGTCCCCAACCTCATTGGCACCAGGGCCCAGATTCACAGAAGACTAGGTTTTCCATGCATGACGAAAGGGCTGGTTTCGGGATGATTCAAGTGAATTACATTTATTATGCCGCTGAAGATCTGACAGGAGGTGCAGCTCTGGCAGTGTTGTGAGCGATGCAGGGGTAGCTGTAAACACAGATGAAACTTGCTAGCCCGTTGCTCACCTCCTGCTGTGTGACCCGGTTCCTAAAAGGCCACGGACTGGTACCGGCGCGAATCTCTGGCCCCGGGAATCAGGGACCCGTGCTCTAGACATTGAACCTATTGCCAGTGGGCCTGTTTTAGAACCCAGTGTGGTAGAGGTGAGGTGGGCATGGTGTCTAGAGCCTAGAAAGAGGATAAGAATCCCAGACATGGCCACAGGACCACAGAGATCTGACATGGAATGGGGGTCAGTCTCCTGTTCTGCCCCCAGGCCTCAGTGAGTCTGAGAGAGGCCAGAACAGTTCACCAGCAACTTGACTTAAGTGGGAAGCAGTGGATGTTTTCGATGACAGGCCCAAACTCTCCAGACTCCAGCGAATGCCGGCTAGCACCAGACCAGAGAACCTCCTCGCTCTTACCCCGCCATTGTGTTTGGGAGGAGCAGGGAGACAGAGAAACAATCCAAAACCCCGAGAAATTTTACCAAAGAGACTAAGTCCCTAAGAACTCAAGAAACCTCAGGAGACTATTTAAATTGTTGAATTAAACTGGATTGAACTAAATTTAGATCTGCACTCAGACTCCCCGGCCCTCCCTCTCACCCTCCCCGAGTTGTTTTACAAAGAATACAGAAGCTGTGTTTTCTTTGTACACTCTCAGACATAGTACAAGGGAATTTGTAACTTTTCTTGGAGGGAAGATGGTGATGATTTCTAAGTGAGGAGTCAGACAGACTCAAGTTCATACTCTGCCATGTATAGGCCACAGGCTGTGCCAGTGGGGCGAGTCACTTCCCCTGTCTGATACCAGGGACCTTCCATGCAAGATGGGCATAATGACAGCTTTTTGTGGGGTAGCTGTGGGGTCAGAGTGGATTGTCTGGCCCTTCATAAGTGCTCAGCAAATGAAAGCTGCAGCAACCACTATTGCTTCTACGGAGCGAGAGACACGGCACTGGCCTTCTCCGTTGAATTTCAGACCTACCGAAAATCTGCAAGAACAGTACAAAGAATTCCCATAGATCTTTCACCCAGATTTCCCAAATATGAATATTTTACCACTGTAACCTTTTCATTTCCTCCTCTATATATACACGTATATATATGTATAAATATAGGCGGGCATGCTAAGTCCCAACTCCTTGAGACCGCATGGACTGTAGCCCTCCAGGCTCCTCTGTCTATGGGATTCTTCAGCAAGAATATGAGAGTGGGTTGCTATGCCCTCCTCCAGGGAATCTTCCTGACCCAGGGATCGAACCCATGTCTTTATGTCTCCTGCATTGGCAGGTGGATTCCCTACAGCTGAGGCACCAGGGAAGTCCTATGTTGAGTCTTTTTGTTGAATCATGTAGGATCTTTCATTGAGATGCATGGACTCTTGGGTTTATTTGTGGGTTTATTTGCTCTGTGGCATGTGTGATCTTAGTTTCCCAACCAGAGATCAAACCTGTGTCCCCTGCATTGCAAGGTGAACTCTTAACCACTGGACCACCAGGGAAGCCCCACAAATATAGTTTATATAAGTGTGTGTATGTGTGTGTGTGTATGTATATATATATATATATCAGATATGACAGCCTTTTATAGAGAAATAGTTTTGGATTTTTCCTAGAAGCCAAAGGCATTTTCTTACATAACCACAGTACAATTATAAAAATCAGGCCATTAACATTCACAAATTTCTGTTGTCTAATCTTGATCTACAGAAAACCCCTGGATCACACATTCCATTCAGTTGTCATGTTTCTTTGATCTCTTTTAATCTGGAACAGTTCTTCATTCTTTCATGACATTGATGGTTTTGAGGCATCCAGGCCGGTTGTTTTGTGAAATGTCCCTCAGTTTGAGTTTGTCTGATGTTTCCTTATGATTGGCTTCAGCTTTGGCAGTTTTGGTGGGAATTCTACTGAAGTGATGCTGTGGGTCTTTCAGTCATGTCAGAGGGCAGCCATTGTCCTTCCAAGACTGAAACAGGACAAAACAGATGAGACGTTTCTGAAGTTTACACATGTGCAGGGCTATTTCCCACCTGGTATCCTAACAGACCCTCATTTAAGCCTACATTCAACCTCCTAAATCCCAAGGATGCATCTAACAAGCCAAGGAAACAGGGCAATTCTAGGGCAGAAGATTCCTCAAGATACTTTATGAATGAGGTTCCAAGCCCAGAGAGACAAAGTGACTTGTCTAAGGCCACACAGTTCCCAAGGCACACAGCTAGAGCTTGGACTTAAAGCTTTGGACTTCAAGCTTTGGACTTCAAGTCAAGACTAGTTTTGAAGTAAAATAGGAGCCACCCATTGGTAGGACGGGCCAGTGTGAAGGGGAAACGTTGGGAGGAAGGGAGCTCCATGGCACTGGAGATGTGCAAGGTGAGCCAAGTAGGTGGGGGATGTTAGAGAGGAAGTTTTGCTTTGACATAGGTGCTTAGACATACTATTCAGAGCATAGACATTCCCAAAGAGTCACTGAATAGCTGAGTTAAGGATAATACTAGTATCAGTTAGCCTTTAGCAAGTACCAACTGCTTTATATATATCATCTCACTTAATTTTCACAGTTGTTTGATATTATTAATAGTTGTGGCACTCGGGATCTTGGTTGTGGCATGTGAACTCTTAGTTGGAGCATGTGGGATCTAGTTCCCTGACCAGGGAATGAACCTGGGCCCCTGCATTGGAATCTCAGTGTCTTAGACACTGAAACACCAGGTAGTCCCCTTTTTGTACTTTTTAAATAACATTTTTTTCTTATTGTAAAAATGATACATGTCCACTGGAGAAAAGTTAGAAAACAGAGAAGCACAAATAAGAAGGCAAAAGTCAATATTTTCACTATACATATATATCCAAAATAAAAAAAAATCCATAAAAATGTGATTTACAGATAAAATGGAGTCAAATTGTACATTTTTTGTGTGTCTTGGTTTTTTTAAACTTGTCTAAGTATCATGAACATTTTCATTTGTGCTTTGTCTTCCAAAACAAGATTTTTAGCACTAAAATGCCTCTGGAAATTTCTTTAAAAATTTCGAACTTTCATAACTTGAATAATATGCTTAGAACACATTGTGGAAAAATAAAACATAGATGAGCTTCAAAATATTCACCACTTTTTCATAATCCTTGTTAGCTTTTGTTACATACTTTGTCAGAATGGATATATACATTTTATATAATCACTAAAAAGTATATATATATTTTAAAAGTTACATGATATATATAGTGCACATATACAAAATATGTAATATTCATATATATGTATTTTCACATGCATCAGAGTTTAGAGTAGAGTTCAGTTAGAATGGAGGTTAGAGGAGTTTCTCATCCTGCTGATCAGATGGATCCCTTAGGGCTTACAAGAAAGGAAAAGAACAAAGTTAAAATGATGGATGCTGTAGGAGGTTCAGGGTGGGATTGGGGGACACCCCACCCCCTTCCCCACCTGGGTTTTTGATGGCAGAATTGTTGAGTGGACTTTTTGTACTGGGCCAGGGCTACATTTAAGTCTGAAAACCAGGTGACAATCACATTTGGCCCAAATAATTCTTTTAAAAAAATTTTGTGTATTTATTTTAGTTGGAGGATATTTACTTTACAATACTGTGATGGTTTTTGCCATACATCAGTATGAATCAGCCATAGGCATACATGTGTCCTCTCTATCCTGAAACGCACCACTCCCACACACACCCTTCTTTTCCCTGCCCACCCCATCCCTCAACTTAATCTTGAATCAGGACATTGCCTTTCAGGAGACTGACAGAGATAGTGAGGTTTCCTCCATCAGTGGAGCACGTCGTGTTTCCCTGGTAATAACATCAAAGTAAGTGATTGTTTATCTTTAGGGGCCATTTTAATGAAAGATAAATATCTCTATGCAGTGGAATTACACAGTGCAGTGTGATGTCTTCAATGACAGATATTTTCTGTGTGTAGGGATTGGGAGAAACCCCTTCTCCTGTTCAGGCAGCCACTGGCTCAAGGAGGGATTCTCCTGGCTTATTTAAACTGCTATTGTTCATATTTGCAAGACATTTATCTGACAAAGGACTCATTTCCAGAATACACAAAGAAAGCTTACAAGTCAGTAAGAAAAGGCAATGTAATAACGGAGCGGGCAATATTTAAACAGACATTTTACAAAAGAAGGTGTATAGATGGCCAATAAGCCCGTGAAAGATGCTCAAAATCATTAGGCATCAGGGAAATGCAAATTAAATTCATAGTAGGATGTCATTACCTACCACCAGCATGATTAATATAAAAAAGACTGACCATAATGAGTGTTGGTAAGGATATGGAGCAACTGGAATGCTAATACATTGTTGATGGGAATGTAACATGGACAACCACTTTGGAAAAACAGTTGCAGAATTACTTACAAGAATAGAAATACGTACATATGAAGACTTCCCTAGTGTTTGTGGCAGTTTTATTCATAGTATCTCATAACTGGAAACAACATGTGAATGGATAAATTGAGTTACATCCATATAATACAATAATAATAAACAACAATAACAATATACTGAAGCACACAGCATGAATTAACCACAAAAAAACATTATGTTAAACAAAAGAAGCCAGATACAAAGGTGTACACACTAAATGATTCCATTTACGTGAATATTTGAAAAGGCAAACCTTCCAAATGCCTATCAACAAATAATTGGATTAGGAAGATACAATGTCTGTCAAAGGATTACTACCCAGTCATAAAAAAGACAAAATACTGCCATTTGCAGCAACATGGGTGAACCTAGAGAATATTATGCTTAGTGAAATAAGTCCAACAGAGAAAACAAATACATGGTATCACTTGCATGTGAAATCTAAAAACTAATAAACATGAATGTATATACTAAACAGAAACAGACTCAGACGTAAAAAACAAACTTATGATTACTTAAGGGGAGAATGGAGGGGAAGGGATAAATTAGGGATATTGGATGGACAGATACAGACAGTCATATATTAATATAACATAGATAAGCAACAAGGATTCACTGTACAACACAGGGAATTATACGCATTATCTTGTACCAACCTATGATGGAATTTAATATGCAAAAATTCTGAATCACTATACTGTACACCTGAAACTACAATATTGATTATCAATTATACTTGATTATCAATTATACTTGATAATTGATTATACTTGATAATCAATTAGAATTAATATTGTGATCAATTATACTTCAATTAAAAAAAATTCCACTTGAAGAGTCAGATCAGTTCAGTTCAGTTGCTCAGTCGTGTCCAACTCTTCACGACCCCATGAACTGCACCATGCCAGGCTTCCCTGTCCATCACCAACCACCGGAGTCTACCCAAACCCATGTCCATTGAGTCAGTGATGCCATCCAACCATCTCATCTTCTGTTGTCCCCTTCTCCTCCTGCCCTCAATCTTTCCCAGCATCAGGGTCTTTTCAAATGAGTCAGCTCTTTGCATCAGGTGGCCAAAGTATTGGAGCTTCAGCTTCAACATCAGTCCTTCTAATTAACACCCAGGACTGATCTCCTTTAGGATGGACTGGTTGGATTTCCTTGCAGTCCAAGGGACACTCAAGAGTCTTCTCCAACACCACAGTTCAAAAGCATCAATCAGATAGATAAAGGAAAAAAAAAAGTAAAAACTAAGTTGATGCTGAAGCTCCAATACTTTGGCCACTTGATGCGGAGCCAACTCACGGGAAAAGACCCTGATGCTGGGAAAGATTGAAAGCAGGAGGAGAAGGGGGAAGAGAGGATGAGATGGTTGGGTGACATCACCGACTCAATGGACATAACTTTGAGCAAACTCCCAGAGATGGTGAAGGACAGGGAAGCCTGGCAAAATGGAGTTGCAAAGAGTCTGACACAACTGAGCGACTGAACAATAACAATCAAGTTGATTTAAAAAGTAAGAAAATAAGTTGAATACAAAACCAAAGCCCCACTATCTCTCTCTCAGCACATGTAGTTCAATTTGGGTAAATTATTTTGCTTGTGATGCAGCTCCATTTGTCTCAAAAAAATTTGAGAATCCAGGGAGAGACTTAATGGCTAGATCAGATTCTCAAAGGGGAGATACTGCCCTCTAGGGGTTACTTTGGGAATTTTCTGGAGGCATTTTTTGATCAAAGTGACTGCGACCCCTGCTGGAATTTGTATATTGAGCACCTGGGAAGCCCCCGGCATCAACATGAGTGACTGTCCTGGAAAGTGAAATATTGACCCATTTCCCAAACAAAATTCAAATGTCCTGCTAGATCATTTACTTAGGTGAGAACTCGTCTGTAGTTCTCTAAGTCCAGAATCTAAGACTGTTTTGCAAGTATTTTTTGCCCATTGAGTTTTCCTGGAATGAAACTACCACGTAAATCAAGGAATGATTATATTTTGTTTTGGTTAGCACTTTATCCAAGCTGTTTACCATTTTGCAAATTCAGGACACAGATTGCAGGCACTTTAGTTTGTATTTGAATTTGCATATGTAACACATTCATTCCTTGGGGCCTGCTCCGGGAGTTGGTGATGGACAGGGAGGCCTGGCGTGCTGTGATTCATGGGGTCGCAAAGAGTCGGACCCGACTGAGCGACTGAACTGAACTGAATTGAACTGCAGTGAGAAGGTGATATATGAACAAAGACCCAAAGGATGTTAGAGACGAGTAGAGGATTGGGGATGACAGTTTCAGTCAGAAGGAACAGCAGCTGCAGAGGCCTCGAGTTGATGAAACAGAGCAGGAGCCTACACATAGTCTTTGCCTCCCATATCTTCAGCCTGTTTTCGTCTGTGGAAAAAACTTCAGCCAAAGAATAAGTTTAATCAGAGAAGTGAGAAAATTCAGAAATAAAGAAAAAGAGTCCAACAAGACTAAATAGTCATTTAAGCAAAATCAAGGACCTCCTTCTCAAGGGCTATCGATAATATTCTAAGCCACAGCCTGTGAGCTACCTTGTTTTACTGAACTCCCCTTCTGCCACCTGCCACCACCATTGCCAACATCCAAAATAAAACAAACTTTCTTTTCTGCCATCCTTGCCTTCATATTGGCATTTGAGTGGCGAGCAGCTGGCCCGCACTTTCAGTTACATTGGGATGATGCCTGGTGTGTCTGAGGACTCGCAAGGAGGCCAGGATGACTTAAGTGGAGTGAACCAGCTGAAGAGTAACTGAAGATGAGATCAGAGAAATAAGGATCCAGACTGCATGGAAAGGAGGGCACCCAATAATCAAATGGACAAAAGCAGTCAGGGGAGACTGGACTGAAAGAACAATAAAGGTTTGGGGATTGATGTGCTGCCTGAAATGGATTCCCTGCCATTAGTATCTACATTTGCAAAACAATTTTTAAACTTGGAAAGTCCTTCACGATCTAGCCCTTGTCCACCTCTTTGGTTTCATCACATACTATTCACTTACTCTCTTTTAAATAGCATCTATTTTCCTTTAGTCTTTTTTTCTCCTAAAAAGCATTGCTTATTTACTTTATTGAGGTATAACTGATATATAATAAACTGTACTAAAGTGTGCAATTTGATGTCATACATGGCATCCATATGAAATTATCACCAAAAATCAAGATAATGAACTTATCACACCATCCCCCCAAATTTCCTTGTGCCTCTTTGTAATCTCTTAATACTCCTCTGTTTCTCCTCCTCTTACCCTCTGTCTAGTACTGATGTACTCTTACTATAGATTAATAGTTTCTAGAACCTTTTACTTAGAGAAGGCAATGGCACCCCACTCCAGTATTCTTGCCTGGAAACTCCCATGGACGGAGGAGCCTGGTGGGCTGCAGTCCATGGGGTCGCTAAGAGTCAGACATGACTGAGCGACTTCACTTTTACTTTTCACTTTCATGCATTGGAGAAGGAAATGGCAGCCCACTCCAGTGTTCTTGCCTGGAGAATCCCAGGGACAGGGGAGCCCGGTGGACTGCTGTCTATGGGGTCGTGCAGAGTCGGACACGACTGAAGTGACTTAGCAGCAGCAGCAGCAGCGGAGCCTTTTACTACTGGAGTCATACAATATATTTATTTTTGTGTGTTTTATTTGGCATTATTATTTGGAGAGTCATCCACGGTTTTCTGAGATTCAAAAGTTAATTGCTTTTATTGCTGGGTATTCTGCTATACGGATAAACCACAATTTGTTTATCCATTCACTTGTTGATGGACATTTGGATTGTTTCCCTTTTGGGTTACCACAAATTAGGCTGCTGTTCACATTTATGTGTAAAGTCTTCATGTAGACCTATGTTTATACTTCTTCTGGGTAAATACCTAGGTATGGAGTGGTTGGATCTTGTGGTTCATCAGACTTTTAAAGAAACTGCCCAACTGTACAAATAGTGTAACTCGAAAGCGGTTGTACTATTTTACATTCCCACCAGCAGTGTATAAGTGCTTCCGCTGCCAATGCTTGTTCCTCATCAGCAATCATTATGATCAATTATTTTAATTTTGGACACTCTGCTATATGTGTAGTAGTATTTTATTGTGATTTTAATGTGCATTTCTCTAATATCTATCCATTTTCATGTGCTTATTTCTTACATGTGTAATTTTTTCAGTGGTGTCAGTTCAAATATTTAGCTCATTTTGTTATCCAATTTTGTTTCCTTATATTGAGCTTTGAGAGTTCTTTACATAATCTGGAAAAAACATTTTATAGGACATGTAATTTTCAAATATTTTATTTTCTGGGACTTTTAGCTGATTTAGCTTTTTCATTTTTTTGTGTTCATAGCTTTTATCTCCTTTTGGAAAAACCTGATTTTTATTATACATTGAGAAAGCAAAGTAATATTTTAAAAAATATAAAAAGTAAAAAACAAGAAGACAAGAAACATCTCTATAACTACCACCCAGATAAAAAATTAGAATATCAGCATTACTTCTTGCAATTCCTATATTCTTAGAATTAACCATCATCTTATATTTGTGCTTTACAGATAGTTTTGTCATCTATGTCTATGTCCCCAACAAAATATTTGTTTATCTCTACACAATTTTCAACAGATACTGGAAAAAATTCTGTTAGTTTTTTGATTGGAATTTCAATGAATCTAGGAAACGGTGTAGAATTGACATCTTTAGAAAATTGTTTTAAAAGTCCTTATTGAAATTGTTACAATATTGCTTCTGTTTTTATGTTTCGGTTTTTTGGCTATGAGGAATGCCGGATCTTAGTTTCCCAACAAAGGATCGAACCTGCACCCTCTGCATAGGAAAAAGTGAAAGTGAAAGTCACTCAGTCATGTCCTATTCTTTGCAACCTCGTGGACTACACAGTCCATGGAATT
Organism: Bison bison bison; assembly: GCF_000754665.1. Classification (NCBI taxonomy): domain Eukaryota; kingdom Metazoa; phylum Chordata; class Mammalia; order Artiodactyla; family Bovidae; genus Bison; species Bison bison. The sequence continues at coordinate 1,447,372 of NW_011494739.1, forward strand.
CTCTAGGCCAGAATACTGAAGTGGGTAGCCTTTCCCTTCTCCAGGGGATCTTCCCAATCCAGGGATCAAATCCAGGAGAGATATATATATATATATATATATATAGGAAGGTGAAGTCTTAATCACTGGACTGCTAAGGGAGTCCCAGAATTGACATCTTGAAGATACTGAGTTATCTAAGTCACAAAATATTATGTCTTTATTAATTTAGGCTTTTTATAGTGTCCTTCAATAAGGGCTTCTGATATGCTCCATAAAAATTCTTGAACATGTTTTGTTTGAAATGTTCACAGTTATCAGGAAATACTTTTTCTTTTGGTTGTTACTAGTTTGATTATGTTATGTTATTTTGATTCTCTTTGTGTCTATCTTGCTTGGAGTTCACTAAATTTTGTGAGTGTGTGGATTAATATCTTTCCACAATTTTGGAAAATTTTCAGCCATTGTCTTTAAAAAACATTTCTTCCCAATTCTCTTTCTTCTCCTTCTGAGACTCCAGTTACCTATATGTTAGACCATTTGGTATTCTCCCATAAGTTTCTCATGTTCTGCCCTATTTGTTCTGCATTTTTTTCTCTCTGTGCTTTGATTGCATTTCCTATTCATCTGTTTTTGAGTTACTGGTTCTTTCTTCTACTCTGTTCAATCTGCTGTTAAATGCAACCAATAAATCCTTAATTTTAGATTTTGTATCTTTTAGTTTAGAATGCCCAGTTTATTCTTAGAGATCCCATTTGTGATATATTGATACATTGATGATCACAAGTGGAATCATTCCTCCAGTATTCATGTCCTTGTGTAGTTTTTCCTATATTGACCTCAGGTCACATGACTTCCTTTGCCCAATGGGTCTTATAAAAACATAACATCACAAGTTTGATAAATGATGCATATTGGGGCTTACCTTCTTAGACCTAGCCATTGTGTTAGAAGCCAAAGTTAACTTCCTTGAGATGGGGAGGCCATATGGAGAGACATGTGATTATATCAGTGACCCCAGGTGAGAATAGCAGAAGAACCAGTTAATTAACACACATAACTCTGAGAAATAATGAATAGTTGTTATTTTAATCCACTAAGTTTTAGAGTGGTTTGTAATGCATTGATAGAAAATTGGTACTTTTTTTTTCTGTGTATTGATTATTCTTTCAATCTTTTCCTCAAATTTCCTTGACAAATTTATAATATTTAGAAGTTGTCTGTTGCTTTTATAACTAAAGATATAAAGAAGGAACCATAGTGAGGTGGATAGGAGGGGGTGGAGTCATGGTAGAAGTCAAGACCTATCCCCCCTGGGGTGGGCGATCCACACATAGGAGGGTAATTACAATTGCAGAGGTTCTCCCCAAGGGGCGAAGGGTCTGAATCGCAATCAGATTCCCCAGTCCAGCAGTTTTACACCAGGAAGATGAGAACCTAGAAAGTTTGGCTTTGAAGGTCAGTGGGGCTTACTTTGGGGACAGCCAGAGCACTGTGGGAAATAGAGACTCCAGTTTTAAAGGGCATACACTCTGGGACCCGTCTGCTGATCAGACCCACCTGCTGATCTCAGAGAACTTCCTGGAGAGGCAGGAGGCAACTGGAGCCTACCCTGGGACACAGACACCGGTGTCTGTGGACACCGGTGCTGGTAAGTGGCAGTTTGGAATCCTCCCTCTAGCTTTACAGTTCCAGGGGACCTGATTCCACCCATTAGCCTTTTGGCACTAGTCCTGGGACACCTCAGTGTCCAGAAGGAGAAGAGGGCATCAAAGGATAAGATGGCTGGATGGCATCACCGATGCAATGAATATGAACTTGGGCAGACTTCAGGAGATGGTGAGGGACAGGGAGGCCTGGCGTGCTGCAGTCCATGGGGTTGCAAAGAGTTGGACACGACTGGACAACTGAACAACTTGTACACCTCAAGTCAAGCAACTAGCTGGGAGGGACACAGCCTCACCCCCCAGCAGGCATAACTGCCCCAAGATTCCCTGAGCTCACAGCTGCCTGGGAACCTGGCTCTGTCCACCAGAGGGCCTGGCCCCAACCCTGCACACCAGGGCACCAGCACTAGCTCTGGGACCCCGAGAGCCCTGCGTCCAGTGACTCTGGGATCTTGCTCCACTCAGCAGTGGGTGGGCACTACTAGCCCCAGGACCCCAGTCTTGGGACTCCCAGATCCTGCAGACAACAAAAATGCTTTTAGTTCTTGTATTTCCATATAGGTTAAAGGAAAATTTCAGAGTTTCAAAGCAATGATTTATTAGATGATAACCTTTCACTAACTGCCAGCATAATGGTGTTAGTGTATGTAGTGTAGATTTCAGAAAATTCCACTGAGTGCTTGTGAAATATAATGAAATGGTTTTGACTTAAACGGACCACCTGAAAGAGGACTTTCTGAGAACCACTGGGTAGACTAACAGGCAAACATAGGGATCAGCCAGAGATGTTTATTGATAGAGTTCAAGAATCTACTGGGGTCAGACTCAGGGTAGCTTCATCTGCCTTTTGATAACTTCAGGCTTCAAGGAACTTAGATTTTCCATGGTAAGTTTTTTGGCAGGTACCTGGACTTCACACAACACAGTTTATTATTCGTGCAGTAAACATAGACCTTTTCCTTCTTGAAGCATTTATGGCGGCACTTGCCATGAAAATTCCAGCATTTTCGGGTGCCACCTGAAAAGAAAGAACAGAGACAGTGTCAGCCCTAAGAAGAGGTAGATTCTGGATTTGAAAGGTCTGTAAAAGGATTAAAACCGATGTGATAGAGGGTCCTCAGTGTCCTTTGACTTTCATCCTGGTCCTTCTTTCTCTTTTTTCCTTCTCTTTCTAAAAATTGCAGTAAAATACAAATAACATAAAGCTTATCAGTTTAAGCATTTTAAGGTGTACAGTTCAGCGGCGTTACGTAAAGTCACAATGTTGCGCAACCATCATCACCACCTAGTTCCAGAACTTTCTAATTATCCCAAACAGAAACCCTGCACCCATTAACTGTTCCCATTTCCCCTCTCTCCATCCTTGGGCAATGACCAATTTGCCATCTTCTCTATAGATTTGCCTAATATAGATATTTTATGTCAATGGAATCACATAACCTGTAGCATTTTATGTCTGACTTCTTTAACTTATTCACTTATTTTCAAGGGTCATCCATGTTTTTTTTTTTTTAATAAAAAAAAACTGAAGTACAGTTGAATCCGGATGTTTCATGGATCTGCTTCTGTGCTCTGTTGTTCATACTGGTTCTCAGTCACATTTTCTTATTTCCCTGTGTGCCTAGTAAATCTCTGTTGTTGTTGGTTAGTTGCTAAGTCGTATCTGACTTTTTGTCAACCCCATGGACTGTAGCCTACCAGGCTCCTCTGTCTCTGGGATTTCCTAGGCAAGAATACTGGAGTGGGTTGCCATTTCCTCCTTCAGGGGATCTTCCTGACCCAGGGATTGAACCCACGTGTTCTGCATTGGCAGGCAGATTCCTTATCACTGAGCCACCAGGGAAGCCCAGTAAATCTTTAGTAGTGTAATAAACATCATAGTTGAAAAAAACTGAAGTATAGTTGATTTACAATATTATGTTGGCTTCAGCTGTATAGAACAGTGATATATATATATATACACACACACACACACACACACATATATTGGGGCTTCCCTGGTGGCTTAGAGGGTAAAGCATCTGCCTACAATGCGGGAGACCCGGGTTAAATCCCTGGGTGGAAAAGATCCCCTGAAGAAGGAAATGGCAACTCACTCCGGTACTCTTGCTGGAAAATCCCATGGAAGGAGGAGCCTGGTAGGCTACAGTCCATGGGATCACAAAGAGTTGAACACGACTGAGCGACTTCACTTTCACTTTTCATATATATATTTCTTTTCGGATTCTCTCCCTTGTAGGTTATTACAAAATATTGCATATATTTCCCTTTGCTATACAGTAGGTCCTTGTTGGTTATCTATTATATATATATATAATAGTGTGCATATGCTAACCCCAACCTCCTAATTTCTCTCTGCCTTACCCGCCTTCCCCTTTGGTAACCATAAGTTTGTTTTCTATATCTGTGAGTCTATTTCTATTTTATAAATAAGTTCCTTCGGATCATAGTTTAGATTCCACATTAAGTGATAGTATATGATATTAGTCTTTCTCTATGACATTTCATTTAGAATGATAATCTCTAGATTCACTCATGTTGTTGCAAATGACATTATTTCATTCTTTTTTTATGGCTGAGTAGTGTTTGGATCATATATATACCTGCCTGCCAATGCAAGAGACGAGGGAGATGCGGGTTTGATCCCTAGGTCAGAAAGATCCTCTAGAGGAGGAAATGGCAACTTATTCCAGTATTCTTGACTGAAGAATCCCATGGGCAGAGGAGCTTGGTGGGCTACAGTCTGAGGGGTCGCAAGGAGTTGGACATGACTGACTGATCAACACTTTCACTTTCTTTCAGGACTGTGCCTACGCAGAGCAAGGCTCAGTAAACACTTGCCAAATGTGAAAAACTAAACCTTAGAGCAAGAATACTGGAGTGGGTTGCCATTTCCTTCTCCAGGAGATCTTCCTGACCCAGGGACTGAATCTGTTTCTCCAGCTTGGTAGGCAAATTCTTTACCACTGAGCCACATGGGAAGCCTATCCTTAGAGCAATAATTTAAAGAAAAAGGTATAGTTAATAAGGCGATGGTAGATAAAAATTTGAATCATAAAAAGACTCAAGTAACCTGTAAAAGGGCAAGGAAAGAAGATAAAGTAAACAAAGAAAGGATAGGCAGATAGAAAACAGAAAGATGGTAGGTTAAATGCAACCATATTGATAATTATATTAAGCATAAATAGTCTGAACATCTCAATTAAATGGCAGAAATTGTCCGATTGGATGAAACAGCAAGATCTATTACATACTGTTTATAAGAAATTCATTCTAAATGGAGAGACATAGTTATGTTAATAGTAAAAGGAAAAAAAATCATGAAATCACTAATCAAAGATAAGCTGGAGTATTATTAATATACTAGCTATGTTAAGATTTAAAAAGTAGACTTCAGAACTAACTAAATTGCCAAGTATAAAAAGGTCATTTCATGATGACAATCTCAACTTATCAAAAAGACATTAATTCTCAATCAAATGCACCAAATAACAGAGCTTGAAAATACATGAAACAAAAAGCTGGAAGAACTGAAAGGAGAAATAGACAAATTCACAATGATAATTTCAGCTTTCAACATTCCTCTCTCAATAGTTGATAGAACAATTTAATACAAGATACAGAATATTTGAACTGATGAGTTTATCAACCAACTTAATAGATATTTATAGACCACTCTACCCAACAGCCAGAGAAGGCAATGGCAACCCACTCCAGTACTCTTGCCTGGAAAATCCCATGGGCAGAGGAGTCCAGTAGGCTGCCATCTATGGGGTCGCTAAGAGCTGGACACGACTGAGTGACTTCACTTCACTTCACTACCCAACAACAGAAAAACAGAGATTTTTTCCAAGAGCTCACAGAATATTTACCAAGATATACCATACAGGATCTCAATAAAAATAAAAGGATTGAAGTCTTTTAGAGAATGAACTTATGGTTTGGGGGAGTGGAGAAGAAGGGGGAAAAGATAGGGAGTTTGGGATCAACATGTACACTCTGCTATATTTAAAATGGATAACCAACAAAGTCCTACTATACAGCACAGGGAATTCTGCTCAATGTTATGTAGCAGCCTGGATGGGAGGGGAGTTTTGGGGGAGAATGGATACATGTATATATATGGCTGAGTCCCTTTGCTGTCCATCTGAAACTATCACAACATTGTTAATCGGTTGCACTCCAATATAAAATAAGAAGTTTTTTAAAAAAAGAATTGAAGTCTTATATAGGTGTATGTCTGTCCATAGTAGAATTAACTAAAAATTAATAGTAGATATGCATTTGGAAAATTCACAAATACTAGAAATTGAACAATGTACTGGGAAATGACTAATGGGTGAAAGAGAAACCAAAAGAGAAATTAGAGAAATTTGAATTGACTAATTAAAAGTACAATACATAAAAATATTTGTGGAACTGAGACAAAGTAGTAATTAGAGGGAAATTTGCAGTTTAAAATGTGTACTTTAGACAGAATGGTCTTAAATCAACCATCAATGCTTATATCTTAAGTGAGAAAAACAAGAGCAAATTAAGTGAGAAAAACAAGAGTAAATTAAGTAGAAGGAAAAAAATCATTAAGATTGGAGCAAAAGTAAATAGGAAATTTGGGGTGCCATTTCCTACTCCAGGAGATCTTCCCGACCCAGGGACTAAACCCACGTCTCTCGTGTCTCTTGCATTGGTAAGTGGAGTCCTGGATTCCACTGGATACTGCTAGCATCACCTTGGAAACCTCAGAAAAATAACAGACAAATTAAAACTGAAAGCTGGTTTCTTGAAAACATAAAAAATTTTCTAAATTTCTAGCCAGGCAGGCTGCCCAGGAAGAAAGCAAAAGAGAAGAAATAAATTGTTTATTATCAGGAATGAAAGAGAGGGGATTCCCTGGCCGTCCAGTGGTTAGGACTCCACGCTTTCTCCGCAGAGGGTGGGGGTGTGATCCCTGGTTGGGAACTAAGATGCCACAAGCAGTGCAGGGTGGCCAAAAACAGAAAAAGAAGGAAAGAGAGGACTTCACTATAGATTCTATAGATATTACAACATTAATAAGGTCATAACAGAGAAAACTTCATGACTATAAATCGAACAACTTACAAAAATTATTTGAAAAACACAAACTACTGAAGCTCATCCATGAAGAAATACATAACTCTAAACCCCTTAATTTTTTGAAAGAAATTGAATTTGTATGTAAGTATTTTTCACAAAGAAAACTCTAGGTTGAGATGGCTTCATTGGTGAATTATATTAATACCAAGCATTTATTAAGAAATAATACCAATTCTTTTAGAAAGAAATAATACCAATTCTTTTCAAAGTCTTCCAGCATTACCTTGACACCCAAGTCAAAGACATTCCAAGAAAATAAAACTACAGACTTATATCCCTTATGAACTTAGATGTAAAAACCCTTACAGACTTAACATCCCTCATAAACCAGATGTGAAAATCCTTTATAAAATATGAACTGAATCTCAAAGTGTATAAAAAGGATAATACATCATAATAAATGTGAATCAGTCCAAAAATGTAAAGATCAGTTCAACATTTGAAAAATCAATCAATGTATTAATAATTCACATCAGCAGAGTAACCCTCCCACCTCACCCAATCACATGATCACTTCAATAGATGTAGAAAAAGCATTTGACAGAATTCATAATACCTGATTACCAACATCTGTGAAAATTCTGCAGATACTATCATACTGACTAATGAATTAAAAACAGATTTTAAAGGGAGACATAAAACTACTACTGTTTAAAGATGACATGATCATCTACGTATAAAATCCTCCCAAAAGCTATGAAACCTATTGAGTTTAGCAAGGCTGTAGGATATAAGATTAATATATAAAAACCAATTGTATTTCTGGATCATATAATAATTCTATTTTTAGTTTTCCAAGGAATCTCCATATTGTTCTCTATAGTGACTGCACCAACTTACAGTTCCACCAATAGTGTAGGTATGTGTACGTTCTAAGTCGCTTCAATCAAGTCCAACTCTTTGCGACCCCGTGGACTATAGCCCATCAGGCTCCTCTGTCCATAGGATTCTTCAAACAAGAATACTGGATTGGGTTGCCGTGCCCTTCTCCAGGGATCTTGCCCACCCAGGGATCGAACCCACATTTCCTGTGTCTCCAGCATTGCAGGGAGATTCTTTACCACTGAGCCACCTGGGAAGCTCAACAGTGTAGGAAGGTTCCCTTTCCTCAATACCGTCTCCAGTATTTATTGTTTATAGACTCTTTAATAATGGCCATTCTGATTTGTGTGAGGCGGTACCTCACTGTAGCTCTCTTTTGGCCACACCTGTGGGATCTTTGTTCCCAAATCAGGAAGTGAACCTGTGCCCCATGCAATGAAAGAACAGAGTCTTAACCACTGGACCACCAGGGAAGTCCCCTCACTGTAGTTTTGATTTACATTTCTCTAATAATTAGTGATGTTGAGAATCTTTTCATGTGCCTACTGGCCACCTGTATGTCTTCTTTGGAGAAATGTCTATTAAGGTCCTCTGGCCATTTTTCAATTGGGCGTATACCCAGACAAAACTATAATTCAAGGGCTTCTTTGGTGGTCAGGTGGTTGAGAGTCAGTCTTGCAATGCAGGGGATGCTGGTTCGATCCCCGGTCAGGAGGATCTCACATGCCACGGAGCAGCTAAGCCCATGTGCCAGCACTACTGGAAAGTGAAAAAGTGAAAGTGTTAGTTGCTCAGTTGTGTCCAACTCTTTGTGCCCCTGTGGACTGTAGCCCTTCAGGATTCTCTGTTCATGGATTTCCTAGGCAAGAATACTGGAGTGGGTTGCCATTTCTTCCTCCAGGGGTCCTTCCCAGCCCAGGGACTGAACCCAGGTTTCCTGCATTGCAGGCAGATTCTTTACTGGCTGAGCCACCAGGGAAGCCCCAGAACTACTGGGCCCATGTGTAATTCTGTGTTTTTTTTTTTCTTTTTTGGGGGCTTGTCCGGGATATGAATAATTCTGTGTTTTATTTTACAAAAAAGATAAGGCACTCCCCTCCACAATTTAACAATAAAATCTGAAATTTTAATTCAAGAATATCAAGATGAACTGTTGTTGAGAGTGAGAGGAAAGACGGTCTCATATACTTTGTTTCAGCCTCTCTGGAGGCTACTTGGCACATTTTCAGATGGTGCAGTCTTGACCGTCAATTTCCTTTCTAGATGTCTATCCAAGGGAAATACACATGGAGACTGAGAAGCCTGTACAGGAGATACAGTTACAAGCAAGTTAGAGACAGACAGCTGCCCTCAGAGGACTTCCATTCAAGTGGGGGAGAGGAGATGAGAAACAACTATTAAAGAAATAGCTACCCAGATATTTGATTGACTAGACTTAGGCTGAAAATTATAAAGGAGGAACTCTGGGTGCTATGAGGAGGTATAAGGGAAAAGGATGTGACATACCCCACCTAAATCTAATCTCTGCTGGGTTCTTGGGCTTTATACATATGTCCTGGATTCCACAATTAACCTAATTTAAAAATTTTAAAAATATTAAAGTGATACATACTTCATTCCCCTTTAATCACAAGACCCTTTGGTTGCTAAAAAGCAGAATTGGGCAGAGTTTCTGGCCTTTGGGGGGATGGTAAACAATAGAATGACAAAGTTCATTGCTCAGCTTAAATAAGATGAGTTGTTGTAGTTTATAGCAAGACAACACATTTAAGAACCTAATGTATTTAGAAGGATCAGGGGGTTCCAAATTTCAAAGAATTCCTTTATATATTATTAGCTGAGCCTGGTGGATTCAGGTAAAACTACCTCATCGCAAGCCACAGGAGGCAAAGGCTGAGGGTCTGGACAAAGAAACTTCCATTCACTCTCCTTTACCACCACCACAGCTAATAGAAAAGAAGAGCAAATATTCTCCCTAGAGGAAACTGGGGCACTTAAATCTAATTTGCAGCAGCAGCAGGAGGCCTTAGAGCTCCACCAGAGCCCACATCTTGTCTCTGCCAGCCGTGACAATGAAGGATCTATCAGCAAGCTAGAGAGAGGCCTTCCTCTCCTCCAACACCCCCTACCCCCTTGCACCCTGCCCCAGGGCCCCTGGACTAGGGCCTGCTGGTCAACCTGAACACTTAAGAAGTACAGATAAGTCATGTGAGAAAGGCAGGGGGCAAGAGACTCTCTTGTTACAAACACCCAGACTGGCCTGGAGAAACTACTAGAGAAGAGGGGATTTACTTTCTGCCCTCAGAGGGTAGCCCAGGGAAATTGCTAACAGTACCAACACATTATGGTGCCATCTGGAGGGGAATTAGACTAGAAATGCCTGAGGGAAGTGGTTGAGCATCTCCCTCTCCTCTCCTGTGGCATAATCAGGAAAGTCCTCAGTTCCCTCTTGTCTCCAGTGGAAATAGAACAGGTGATGAGCTGAGAGCCTGAGATACCTGCCAGCAGTAGACCCCCGTGCAGAAAGTGAGTGGGAGGGGCTGTGTGTGAACAGCCTAAACCTAGGGATTAGATGGAAGATTTGACTGAGATGAAGGGCTGAGTCAGTGGGCTCTCAACAGGACCAGGAAGTTTCCTCAGTCATGGATCACACACAACGAGGGACCTTGCCGCAGAAGTCAGTGAAGGTCCAGCACTGGGCTCTACCTCCTCATGAGCCTGCCCCAGGGCCTTCGCACTGCACATTCCCACCAGCTTGAATATTCTCCATAAATCCATAGGGATCACCTCTTATCCTCCCTCAGGTCAGGGTGAGCCATTCCATGAGCACCCCTTTAAAACAGCAAATTTACATCCCTGTGGTATTTGCTATCCCCTTTCCCACCTACTCTGCTCATCATACTCACCACGTGACATTTCATATGTTTCACTTATTTAAAAAATTTTCTGCGTCTTTCAACAGAATGCAAACTCCAAGAGGCTAAAGACTTTGCTTACCTTGTTTGTTCTCATGTGTTCACTGCACTACCTCCTGCACCTATCACAGTGCCTGGAATATGAAATTTGTTCAACATGTTTATTGATAGCTCAGTTGGTAAAGAATTCGCCTGCAATGCAGGAGACCCTAGTTCGATTCCTGGGTCAGGAAGATCCGCTGGAGAAGAGATAGGCTACCCATTCCAGTATTCTTGGGCTTCCCTTGTGGCTCAGCTGGTAAAGAATCCGCCCACAATGTGGGAGACCTGGGTTCAGTCCCTGGGTTGGGAAGATCCCCTGAAGAAGGGAAAGGCTACCAACTCCAGTATTCCGGCCTGGAGAATTCCATGGACTGTACAGTCCCTGGGGTTGCAAAGAGTCAGACATGACTGAGTGACTTTCATTTTCATGTTTATTGAATGAGCCAATAAATTAAATCATGACAACTAGTTAACTTCTAAATCCAGGTGCTATCCTCAGAAACAGAAAGGGAACAGGAGAAATTCTCAAAGACTTACTCAAATATTTATTCAAAAGAGACTGAATTAACTTGAAACTGTTTTAAATCAGAACTGATGAGCATTTATTAAACTGTGGAGTTTAGGCACAGTCCCTTAGCGCCTTCCACCACCCCTCTCCCCAGCCATTGCATCAGCAGGATGGAATTTCCTGGGAAAATTGAAATGAGTTACATAAAATGAAGAAGCTACACTTTTTTTTTTTTTTGCATACCAAAATTTCAGTGTGTTCAATGTTGTTCCCTCAAACTGACGTTACTATACACATGCCTTTGTTGTAGCAGATTGAGAAATGGGGACATTGAAACTCTGAGCCGCTAAGCTGCTTACTGGAGGTCAGAGTTAGAAAATGATTGAGCAGTGTTTAACCCAGGTTCTGAGGCTTTCCTCTCTATCCCCAGCTGAGTAGTATTTCAGACATTTGCCACAGGCAGGAACAAGGGCTGAGGTGAGGAAATTTATACATTACAGCCCTGTGGACAGGTGAGGGGAAAGCCTTGGCTGAGCAGAAGTTTCTGTCAATTGAGCAAGAGGGGCCAGACAGCGATGCTAGAGTTGGTGGAATAGCCCTTTTTTGCTTAAGCTTTCCTATGGCTCCTCACCTGGCAGTCAAGGCTCATTAAGACCTGGACCTTGACTGCTTCTGCAGTCTTAACCCTTGCCACACCTTTAACCTTGGGCTTCCAGATCCTGGGCTTCCCTGGTGACTCGGATGGTAAAGAATCTACCTGCAATGCAAGAAAGCTGGATTCGATACTTGAGTTGGGAAGATCCCCTGGATAAGGGAATGGCTACCCACTACAGTATTCTTGCCTGGAGAATCCCATGGACAGAGGACTCTGATGGCCTACAGTCCATGGGGTCTCAAAGAGTCGGACACTATTGAGCGATTAACACTCTCAGTCTTACCCCTTGCCACACCCTTAACCCACCCTTCCATCGTGGGCTAGTTTCCTGAAGGCGTGGTGCTGTCTCCCACATTCGGACCTTTGCTATTAGCTGACTTCCGTCCGGGACACCCCTCCTTTTCCACCTCTTCTCCCTCCCCTTCTAATTTCTAACCACTTTTCAGGACTCAGAGTATCCCTCCAGTAGATCTCTCCTGGCCCTCAGCCTGGGCTGGCCCCTCCCTTGTGCACCTCAGGACCCCCAGATCCCCTCTAACACAGCTCATGGCACTCTGGGTAAATGCTATTTCACATCTCTCCCAGTGAGTGCCTCCCAGTGCGGGTGTTCAGTTACTTCAGTCATGACCGACTCTTTGCGACACCATGGGCTGCAGGGATCTCTCCCACTCAGGGATCGAAACCGAGTCTCTTCCGGCAGGCGGTTTCTTTACCACTGCGCCATCTGGGAAGTCTGAATCCCTCCTAGGCCATGTCATTTATCTCTGTGGTCCTAGCTTCCCAACACAAGGACTGGCACAGAGATGGTAACAAGTTAAAGATGAGCTTTGCTTTCTCCTTAAGGTGGTTGCGGTTTGTATTAAGCCTAGATCATTCTGGGGCCTATTTTGTGACATGGCCACTATTGTGTATCCTCCTCCTGCTTCTCCTACTCCTCCTATGCATTCTTCTTCACAAGCTAATCCCCCTTAGCATGCTCCCTGGGACAGCAGGATGAGGTGACTGAGCAAGAAGCTCTCCATGTTGTAGTTGGTACCTAGATCTCGGCTGCCTGGCCGCCAGGGAGGGCTCCTCCTCCACAAGGTGACTGCAGGAGGCCCGGCAGCCCATCCTCCCCGCCCGTGGGATTCTGTGTCCAGATCTCTCTCTCCGCACCCTGTGCCCCTCCCCTGAAGAGGTCCCGGTTACCTGGAGTGAGCTGGGACAAGAGCAGCAGTCCAGCCAGAATCAGCGAGAGGAGCTTCATGGCTACAAGTGGCCAAGGGAAGCGGCAATGGCAAAGCAGCTCGGCAATGTGATGCGATGGCAAAGCTAATGATGGAGTGTTCTGGCCTCTGGCTCCCGCTCCTTTGCTCCAACCGGAACAGATGTCACTCGCACATGCCCTCCACCGCCCACGGGCACGGCCCCCGCACGCCCTGAGCTGGCCTGCTGGCTTTTCTCATTTAGGTCACGCGATAGGGTTCGACTGCCAATCAAGGGACCACCAGGGGGCGCCACACACGCGGAACCCAGAAGGTCAGGGAAGATTTCGTAGAGAAGATCGCAGAGAACCGTGTTTTGAGAAACAAAGACCAAAACGCCAGGTGGATGAGCCCTCGTGGCTTTCCAGGCAAAGGGAAGTCTGTAAAGAGGTTTTTGTTGGTATTGAACATGAGAAATATACTGTAACTGGGGCTAAAATCGGCAGGAGAATGGAAGGAAGAGATGCAGCTCCCAGCAGGAGTCTGGCTGTGCCCTCTCACAAGTATTAGCAGCCGTAGACCCCTGCCATCTCAGGGCTACCCATGTGGTCAGGCCTTCTGGGGGCCAGGCTGTGACCCATCCTCAGAGGTCCAAGAACTAGCCATTGTAGTGGGGAGGTCCCTCCTCTGAACTCTAAGGATTTGAAAATCCATTCTCTTCCCTCAGTTCCGGCTACCTAAGGGTAGTAGCTGCATTCTCTGGTTGCTATTGTTCAGTCGCTCAGTCGTGTCGGACTTCTTGTGACCCCATGGACTGCAGCATGCCAGGCTTCCCTGTCCTCCACTATCTCCCGGAGTTTGCTGGAATTCATGTGCATTCAGTCAGTGATGCTATCTAACCATATCATCCTCTGCTGCCCACTTCTCCTGTTGCTTTCAGTTTTCCCCAGGATTAAGGTCTTTTCCAGTGAGTTGGCTCTTTGCATCAGGTGGTCAGAGTATTGGAACTTCAGCTTCAGGATCAGTCCTTCCAGTGAATATTCGGAGTTGATTTCCTTTAGGATTGACTGGTTTGATCTCTCAAGAGTCTTCTCCAGCACCACAGTTCGGAAGCATCAATTCTTCCACACTGCATCCGTACATGACTACTGGAAAAATCTGTGGTTATTAATACCTGTTTCCTCAGGGTCCTCTTTTTGCTGTTTCTGCCTTCCAACAGCAATGTAACTGATTCCATACATTAAGTATGCTATGTGACTTCCATTTCTTGACTGGACCCTATTTGACACAGATGTCAAGGGTATAAAAGCATGATCCCATGGACAGAAGAGCCTGGTGGGCTACAGTCCATGGGGTCGCAAAGAGTAGGACATGACTTAGTGACTAAACAACAACAATGGCTTACGAGACATGTTAACGTTGAAAACCATTTTTGTAGGGACAGAAAACAGATTGAGGAGGTTGAAGACTGAAAGGTAAGTGAAGCAATGAGATCAGTAAGTGTAAACAGCTCTTTCTAAAGCCTTTAAGATGAAGAGAAGACAGTAGCTAGGAAGGACTCAGTGCCTAAGGCCTAGAAATCCACGATTGCTGTTCATTTCTGTTGCGTGTGTGTACTCAGTCATTTCTGACTCTTTGTGACCCCCAGGACTGTAGCCCACCAGGCTTCTCTGTTTATGGGATTCTCCAGGCAAGAATACTGGAGTGGGTTACCATTTCCTTCTCCAGGCGATCTTCCTGACCCAGAGATAGGACCTGCATCTCCTGTGTCTCTTGCATTGGCATGCGGATTCTTTATTGCTGAATCACTTGGGAATCCCTTCATTTCTGTTAAGGAAGCTCATTTTTTCAAACATATGTTAGTTAAGACTCAATTAGGGAAGCAGCAATACTGCTATCAGCATTATGGGCTAAGGAATTTACGACAAAGATGAGACTATTCAATTGTGGGAAGGGCTGGGAAAGTAAAGAGCTCTCTGGGGTCCTGAAGGAGCTGGTGCAGAAGCCTGTGAAAGGTTACTTGCTCTTCAAAACCACTGCCTATTTTAATTCATTTGCTGTTCAGTTGCTTAGTCTTGTCCAACTCTTTGTGACCGCATGGACTGTAGCACGCCAGGCTTCTCTGTCCTCTACTATCTCCCTGAGTTTGCTCAAACTTATGTCCATTGAGTTGGTGATGCTATCTAACTGTCTCATCCTTTGCTGCCCCCTTCTCGTTTTGCCTTCAATCTTTCCCAGCATCAGGGTCTTTTCCAAGGAGTTGGCTCTTGGCATCAGGTGGCCAAAGTATTGGAGCTTCAGCAACAGCCCTTCCAGTGAATATTCACAGTTGATTTCCTTTACAATTAACTGTCTTGATCTCCTTGCAATCCAAGGGATTCTCAAGAGTTTTCTTCAGCACCACAATTTAAAAGCATAAGTTCTTCGATGCTCAGCTTTCTTTATGGTCCAACTCTCACATCTCTACACGACTACTGGGAAAACCATAGCTTTGACTATATGGGCCTTTGTTGAGTTCATAGAGAGGTGTTTAGTTTTGGGCCTGAACCTGGGTCAGTTTGGTCAGAAGGGCTGGCAGTTGGAAAGGAGAGCTGACGTGTACTAGGAAACAATGAAGACAGACTGAAACTCACAGACACCCCTTACCGCCTCTAACCAGTGACAGCCTTCAGAACACAGGGATGCTGCTTCATTTCCAACCCCCCAATATCATCCAAAAAAAAAAGAAAGAAAGAAAAAGAAAAGAGAGAAAAGAGTTTGTGGCAAAGCCTAACTTGATTCCATACAGGGAAAGGAATTGCAAAATGTAATTTCATCCTAGTTTGGGCTACAAAAACAGCACCAAATGCTTATGTTCAAACTCATCACATTGTATGCATTAAATATACGCAGGTTTTTTTTCTACTCAACAATTTGCAAAAAAAAAAAAATTTGCAAAATGCAGTTTTCTATTTGGTGGCTAGGGAATGGGGCAGAAATGTATCTGTTGGATGCTGTCCTCCCTGAGAGAAGAGACCCTACTGTTTAAAGTGCCTGGATACATAGAGAATTTTGGTGTGGAGGGTGGAGGAAGCAGAGCTAAAAACATACAGCCCTGATTCTGATTTTCTGTTAACTTTGCAATTTCGGATAAAATTCAAACTCTTCTCCCTGACTTACCTGATCCAGTTGCCATGTAGCTCTCTGGCTTTATCTCATATCAGTTCCCACTCATACCCTATTCTTCAGCCATACTAGCCTTTACTCTTTCCATTGAACACACTATATCTGCTTGCACTTGCTATGCCCTTCACCTGAAATATTCTTATCAATTTTCTTGTAATCGGCTCCTTTGTGTCACTCATGTCACTTTATATTGAATTTATCAAGCCCCTTCTGTATACTAGTCCAGGATCATGAATTTTTAAGTCAGATAGATTTAGGTTGAGTGCCTGACCTTCAAATTATTAGCTTTCTTTTTTTTTTAATTTATTTATTTTAATTGGAGGCTAATTACTTTACAAAACTGTTAGCTTTCTGAAATTGTATAAATAACTTAACCTCTACTGACTTAAGGTTTTCATGGATAAAAAGACTTAATGTTACATAGCTCACTGAATTGTTAAAAAAATTAAACGAGTAAAATATATACAGTTCTTAGAAGAATACTTAAAACAGAGTAACTTCTGATTAATTGTTAATGATCATGACATTAAAAAATCATTTAATTAATCCCAAAATGTACAGAAAAAAGCATGTAAGAACAATGCCTGGGGCTTCTTCTGGAAAGACTCTATGGTTTTCTGCTCATATCTGTCACTTGAAGACTGGGCTCACCCGGGAATGTCAGAGTTTCAGGAGGTGGAAATACCGAACATTGACAGTTTAGTAATCAGTGAACTAAAGGAGACAGGAATGGGTGAATTTAATTCAGATGACCATTATATCTATTATGGTGGGCAAGAATCCCTTAGGAGAAATGGAATAGCTTTCATAGTCAACAAAAGTCTAAAATGCAAGCACTTGGTTGCAACTTCAAAAATGACAGAATGATCTTGGTTCATTTCCAAGGCAAAACATTCAACATCACAGTGATCCAAGTCTATGCCCCAGCCACTAGTGCTGAAGCTGAAGTTGACCAGTTCTATGAAGTCTTACAACACCTTCTAGAACTAACACCAAAAAAGATGTCCTCATAGGGAATTTGAGTTCAAAAGTAGGAAGTCCAGAGATAACTGGGAGTAACAGGCAAGTTTGGCTTTGGAAAAGTGAAACAGGGCCAAGACTAATAGAGTTTTGTCAAGAAAACATAACAGTTATAGCAAACATCCTCTACCAACCATCCAAGAGATGACTCTACACATGGACATTACCAGATGGTCAATACCAAAATCAGATTGATTATGTACTTTGCAGCCAAAGATGGAGAAGCTCTATACAGTCAGTAAAAATAAGACCTGAAGCTGACTGTGGCTCAGATCATGAACTCCTTGTTGCAAAATTCAGGCTTAAATTGAAGAAAGTAGGGAAAACCACTAGGCCATTCAGGGATGACCTAAATCAAATCCCTTAGGTTTATACAGTAGAGGTGACAAGTCGATTCAAGGGATTAGATCTGGTAGACAGGGTGCCTGAAGAACGATGGATGTAGATTTGTAACATTGTACAGGAAGCAGTGACCAAAACTATCCCAAAGAAAAAGAAATGCAAGAAGACAAAGTGATTGTCTGAGGAAGCTTTACAAATAGCTGAGGAAAGAAGAGAAGCTAAAGGTAAGGGAGAAAGGGAATGGTATACCCAACTGAATGCCGAGTTCCAGAAAATAGCAAGGAGAGATAAGAAGGCCTTCTTAAATGAACAATGCAAAGAAATAGAGGATAGTGATAGAACGGGAAAGACTAAAGATCTCTTCAAGAAAATTGGAGCTATCAAGGGAACATTTCATGCAAGGATGAGCACAATAAAGGACAGAAACAGTAAGGACCTAACAGAAACAGAAGAGATTAAGAAGTTGCAAGAATACACAGAAGAACTCTACAAGAAAGGACTTAATGACTCAGATAACCATGGTGGTGTGGTCACTCACCTAGAGCCAGACGTTCTGGAGTGTGAAGTCAAGTGGGCTTTGGGTAGCATTTCTGTGAACAAAGTTAATGGAATTGACAGAATTCCAGCTGAGCTATTTAAAATCCTAAAAGATGATGTTCTTAAAGTACTGTTCCTAGTATGTCAGCAAATTTGAAAATCTCAGCAGTGGTCATAGGTCTGGAAAAGGTCAGTTTTCATTCTAGTCCCAAAGGACAATGCCAAAGAATGTTGAAACTACCCCACAATTGTGTCTTTGACTGTGTAGATCACAATACACTGTGGAAAATTCTCGAAGAGATGGGAGTACCAGACCACCTTATCTGTGTCCTGAGAAACCTGTGTACTGGTCAAGAAGCAACAGTTACAACTGGACATGAAACATAAATTGGTTCAGAATTGGGAAGGGAGTACAACAGCCATATACTGTCACCCTGCTGACTTAATTTCTATGTAGAGTATGTCATGTGAAACACCAGGCTGGATGAATCATAAGCAGGAATCAAGATTGTCAGGAGACTCAGTTTTCTTATTTGTAAAGTGAAAATAATAATAGTTGTCTCATATGATTTTTGTGAGGAACCTTGGTGCAGAGTTGAATATTCAACAGATGATGGCTATTATTTTTACTTCATTTTTAGATCCATGCAGAATAAACTTGTAACAATGGCTATTTCTAGAAAGAAAGGGATATCTGGGGAAGGGAGTGGAAGGGAGACTTAGATTTTGGTGTATTTATCTTTTTATACTTTTCAAACTCTCTACCCTCTATATACATTACCAATTCAAAATAAAGATTGGTTTTAAAACTAAAAAAAAAAAAAGATTGTCAGGAGAAATATCAACCTCAGATATACAGATGATACCACTCTAATGGCAGAAAGTGAAGAGGAACCTTTTGACAGGGGTGAAAGAAGAGACTGAAATTCATTCAGTGAAAGTCTGAACGAATGCTTTCCCTTCTCTACTCCTCCACTACCAAACTGGAAAATCACATTTGAAGAAACGAGTTTGCTCACCTTACACTAAAACAAGATAATAGTGGATCTCTAGGACAGATAATGAGGTACTTTATAGAATTTAATAAAGACTACACATTATTTTCAATGTGTAACATGGAGACTTGGAAAATTGTAGATTGAGTTATAACAAGGGCTGAGATCTATTTTTAAAAATCCCTCTGGCTTGTGTGATTTCCCTCTGCTGTCCCTTAAAAGGTGGAAGTAGATAAAGGGAGGCATATCAGCTGAGGGGTGTGTGGTCCGAAGGTGGATGCATGGGCATGGGATAGCAAGGAGAAGCCTGAGGGAGGCAGGATGTTCCAGGGCCAACTGTCCCCGTGGGCAGCTGAGAGCACGTGTCTGTGACACGTGTTCCAGTTGATTAGAAGGAGCAGAGAGTCCAGAGCTCTTCTTCATTTGGTGTCTCTTCGCCAGAACTGAGACTACCTCCTGGGCTCCCTGAAGTCATGAAGACTTTTCTACTAACTTTGGCTGCACTGCTGCTCTCATCCCAGGTCATTCCAGGTAACCTAGGCCTTTTCTGGGGAGAGATGGAGGGGTGGAGAGTGGATCTTGGTTGGACACTCCAGGGCTTGGGAGAATGGGCTGGCAGGCAGAAACATGAAGCACCATTAATCTGGGGGAAGAGGAAAAAGCCCCCAGTTCCTGAGTGAGACCCCACCCCACCATTTAATAGCACGCTACTTGGCTCCTCTGAATTTCAGTGTACTTATTATTTATCCATTTGAAATAATGAAGTTGAGGGATCAACCTTAAACACACTGAAATTTTGTTGTGCAGCCAATGGAGCTTTTTAATTTTTCAAACCCACATAAGAAGGGATCTGGCACTTAAATGATCATCTTTGCCAGTGAGAGGTGCCAGGTCTTAGGCAGCAACTGTAACCTCCAGAATTTTCCTCAGTGCCCCCAAATCCCTTCTCTTTGGTCAGTTCCAGGGGTCAAGGGCAGGGGGTCAGATGTGTGAGGAGTGGTGGGGGAGGACATGGGAAGCAGGAAAGAAGGAAGCCAGTAGTGATCTTTTCTCATGGTGTCCTTGAAACCACTTGGATTTGCACTAATCACACCTGCCTTAAGTGAGGTTGAATCTCATGATTACTGTTGCCCGTCTGTGCCAGCCCTGATACTGGAGCCATGGAAAGGTTTTAAGCAGAGACAAGGTCGCTTCAAACTTGCCCAAACCCTCCTTTTAAATTGACTTAAGTTTCTACCCTCACCGCCCTCCAGATATCTCTTTAACCTTCCACAGTGTTGGGATGTGGGGGGATTGCCTGAGAGCAGTCTGGACCCACACCCATGTCTGCTCATGGTGGACACGGCCAACAGCATCACCTGACGATGGGAGAAGAATCTCCAAATCCTGGGTTAGTTAGAACCGGCTTCATCATTTATTAGTTCTGTGAACCCCAACAAGCCACTTGGCTTCTCTGAGTTCCAATTTAGTCACTTTGAGCTTCCCTGGTGGCTCAGTGGTAAAGAACCCACCTGCCAATGCAGGAGATGCAGGTTCAATCCCTTGGTGTGGAGAAAGAAATAGCAACCCACTCCAATATTCTTGTCTGGGAAATCCCATGGACAGAAGAGCCTGGCGGGCTGCAGTCCATGGGGTCCCAAAAGAGTCAGACACAACTTAGTGACTGAAACAGCAACAAAAATTACTAGGTTTAGGGTTCAGCATTGAATACACTGAAATTTTAGTGTGCAGCAATTGTATCTTTCAGGAACTTTCATTCTGTTGGTGAGAAAGTTGGAGGTTAGAAAGGCCCCAGGGGCTGTAGGTAAACTCAGCATACAATTTTATCCTTCTTCTCTGGTTTGAAACAGTCTCTTGGATTAATGTACTCTGCTTTGGGTAAATGTTTAGTCTTGCAGTGTTTCTCCTTTTCCTCTCTCCCTTTCTACTTCCCTTGATGGCAGCTGGATTTAGGGGCTAGTAGCTATGCCATTACTTAGTTAAAGAATTCATTTATTCAATAAATATTGTAGAATTCACTCCATGTGTCAGGCAATGTGGTAAGCGCTGGAGATAGAGCAGTGAACCCACCCACCGACCAACCACCCATCCAAAATCCCCGTTCTCTTGGAGCTTACATTCTCTGTGGGGAGGCAATAAACAGAGTAAGCAAGAAAATGGACAGCAAGCATTAGAGGAGGGAGATGTAGAATTTAAGAAGGGATGTAAGGGAATGCCCCATTGAAACAAATTAGAACAAAGACATGAAGGAAGTGAGGGGGTGAGCCATGCAGATATGCTGGGAAGAACATTCATTTATTAGCTGAACTACTTATAAAAGAGATGCTTCTCTTCACCTGCTATTTGGTTACCTTGTGATTTTGAGAGTTCAAAGGGGAGAGGAAGGACAAATGCTTGATTCTGTCTTTGCTTTTCAGTTTGCAAGTTAATGAATTCATTTTCTGTTAACCTCTGAGGACAGACAGTTTGTTTCTCCTAAATATTATTATTTTGGACTCATGGTTCTAAGCCACAGTTCCAATCTATTGCAATTATTTCTATTGAGGCACAAAGTTTTCTATTCTTGACCCGTGGGAATTTCTTCCATTTAGCTCTGGTATGATAGAATACTTTTAGGCTCATCTTACAATTTCTTAACTAAAACTGGAAAAGTCACATTGCCCAGGTATTGGTTTCTTTTATTTTAGTGGGAAATGATATTTTTAGACTATAATATGAGTCCTAAGAATACTAATTTTTATTGGTCAACATTTCTTACCTTTTTTTCATTCATTAGAATTGGAAAAATTTCTATCCATCCATCTGTCCACATACTTAGAAAATAAAATACTTGTGGGTTTATACTGGTACTTCCAATTCAAATAGCGAACACAAATTCAGAACAATTTCTATACCACATCGTATTTTTAAAAATTGAAGTATAGTTGGGGTGTATGACATAGTGATTCACAGTCTTTAAAGGTTATATTCCTTTTAAAGTTGTTGTAAAATATTGACCATATTCCCCGTGGTATACACTGTAACCTTGCAGCTTATTTTTTTATATATAGTAGTTTGTGCCTCTTAATCACCTACGTCTATCTTGCCCTCCCTGGTCCCCCTTCCCAGTGGTAGTTGATTCTCTGTATGTAAATCTGTTTTTTTGTTGTTGTTGTTGTCATATTCACTGGTTTGTTTTATTTTTTAGGTTTATTATTTTACTTGGCATAATACCATCCAAATCATTCCATGTTGTTGCAAATGGCAAAATTTCACTCTTTCAATGGCTGAGTACTATTCCATTTTTTGTATAGACCACATTTCTTTTTCCATTCGTTTCTGTTGAAACCAGTATTTTTTCCTTGTGTTGAGAATCTTGGTTTTCAAGATCACAGAGGATGATAGAGTTAGAATATTCCATAATTACTCATTTGATGTCTCCCTTGTCACATATACAATAGTTTAAGTATACTGTATAACAAAATCAACAGTACCAGAATAACGTGATTACTCAAACTAGTCAAAATTTGTGCATAGACTGTCACCAGTATTCTCCCATTTTTGAATTGTAATGTCTCTATATTGTCAGAACGTATATCCACTACACATTTCAGTATGTTGATACCAGTTTGTTTTTGTCCTTTGTATTTAGAAGTTAGTTTTTTGATTATAACACTTTTCTTTTCTTGAATATCTTGAAAATAATGACACCATTTTTTTCTGGGATAAAGCATTGCTCTCAAAAATCCAAGTACAGTTTAATTTTTTTTTTCCTTTATGTCATCTTATATTTTAGGGGCCTAAATGCCCAAAGCTTTGTTTCCTTTTGTCCAGGAATTTTAGGAGAATGTATCTTGTCTTGGGTCAATATTTTCAGGTATGCTGTATACTTTTGCAGGACATGCTTTCAAATCTTCTGTTTAGGAACATTTATTGAACCTAGTTTGTAGTATTTTTTCCATTCCCTTGATTTTGTTTTCTTCTTTGGTAGTTTCTATTATTTGTATGTTGAAATTTTTCTGTTTGTCATGAATATTTATGACACTCATTTATTTATTTATTTATTTTTTCCATTCATTTATTCCTTTTTATCTCTTTCTTTTTGATTAAGAAATCCTTTTTATCATCCTGTATTTATTTTAAGCCATTATCTTTTGCATTTTTTGATCATATGTTCCTTCTAGTTTAATCTTTACTTATAATTTTTAAAACATGTGACTCTTTCTGAGGTTTTCTGTAATGTTATATCTAAATTTATTTAATGCTTGTGTTTTTATGCACTATTTCGCTTAATCCCAACAATAGCTTGAGACAAGTGCTGCTGCTGCTAAGTCGCTTCAGTCGTGCCCGACTCTGTGCGACCCCGTAGACGGCAGCCCAACAGGCTCCCCCGTCCCTGGAATTCTCCAGGCAAGAACACTGGAGTGGGTTGCCATTGCCTTCTCCAATGCATGAAAGTGAAAAGTGAAAGTGAAGTCGCTCAGTCGTGTCTGACTTTTAGCGACCCCATGGACTGCAGCCCACCAGGCTCCTCCGTCCATGGGATTTTCCAGGCAAGAGTACTGGAGTGGGGTGCCATTGCCTTCTCTGACAAGGCAAGTGCTATATCTCCGTTTTAGAAAAGAGGAAATGGATGATCTGAGAAATGAAATAACCTGCTTGAGGTCTTCCAGTTGGCTTGTGTTGTAGACAAATTTCAAATCTAGCTGTATGAGTTCCAAGAGTCCATGCTCCTAATCATTATAACCCACTGACTCTAAGAGAAGGACCATTAGGGGTGGGCTGGGATTGGAATGGGGTGTCCAGAAAGAGTGTGAGACTGTAACACCACTGTAAATCTGGAGGTGATGCCCCCATTTTCAATGGTCCTCCTTTTCCTGCCTGGCTGTCTGTCCTTTCAAGCCAGGATTTATTTCCCCATAGTACTGATCCTGGCTTCCTTCTTTTTTTCTCTTTGTATCAGGCAGCACTGAAAAATGCTGGAATCTTCATGGCAAGTGCCGTGACACATGTTCCAGGAATGAAAAAATCTATGTTTTCTGCCTGAGTGGTAAACTGTGCTGTGTCAAGCCCAAGTTTCAGCCAAATACATCGCCACAGTTAATTAATACTTGAAGCCAAGGGCACAAAAATGAAGATAACGTTGCCCTGAGCCTGTCCTCAGCTGATTCCTGGGTTTCATTAAAACGCTTTTGGCTGACTTCTGTGTGTGTCTCTTAGTATACCTAACCAAACTCCAGTAGAAGAAGTGGGTAAGGAAGCAAACATTGGAGAGGACCCTGGACCTACTATGTGCCAGATACGCACCTACTACCTCACCTATTCCTTTCAAGTAAACTAAGAGGAAGATACTGTCATCACTTTTATTTTATGGTTGGGGAAGCTCAGGCTGTTGAAGTCATTCATCCAATTCCAGTTATATAGCTAACATGAGCAGGTGTTGAGATTACATATTAGCTTGCAATTAGCTCCATGCCTTCTGGACATTCATGAATATACATACAAAGGCATATTGTATTTCTTTGAATCTCTCAAATGAAAAACTGGGGGGTGGGTAGGACTTCCTTGGTGGCACAGTGGAAAGAAATCAGCCTGCAATACAGGGGACACAGGCTCGATACCTGTTCTGGGAAGATATCACGTGCCATGGAGCAGCTAAGCCCGTGTGCCACAACTACAGAAGCCTACACTCTGTCGGGTCTGCAAGCCACAATTATGAGCTCCTGGGCCACAGCTACTGAGCCTGCACTATAGAGCCCATGCTCTGCAACAACAGAAGCCACTGCAGTGGGAAGCCCATGCGCCACACAGAGTAGCTCCCACTGGCCGCAACTAGAGAAAGCCCCTGGGCAGCAGACCCAGCATGGCCAAAAAAAGAGAGAGAGAGGGAGAGGAAAAAACTGGGGTAGACAGCATTACATGCATGCTCATTCGCTCAGTTGTGTCTGACTCTTTCTGTCCCTATGGACTGTAGCCTGCCAAGCTTCCCTGTCCATGGGATTTTTCAGGTAAGACTAGTGGAGTGGGTTGCCATTTTCTCCTCCAGGGGATCTTCCTGACCAAAGGAATCAAACCCACGTCTCCTAGACAGCCTTATATGGGGTCCTATTTTCTGGGTTTGTTATAGAAACTCTTAAGCAGGAAACTGTTAATCCCCAGATCCAATTCTTACCCCATCACATCTCTCTTGTTTTATATCTAGTTTAAATTTTCATCAAAGTCATACATCCACATGATTTAAAACTTGAATTTATTTAAACTAAAAACAACCCCCAAAATGTTCATCCATGTGATTTTAAGTGTCAACTTCGAATAAAAAACTATAGTAAAATATAGGAGTCACCCATTTCCCTTTCTCCATTTCTTGCCTCTTTCACAAAACCACTTGTTTTTTTGGATTCTACTTCTCTAACTATTAATGTAAGAGATATGCTTACTTACATTGCTACTTATTTCTTTTTTTCAGTTTCAGGTGTTATCCATTGAATTCCTGCTACAGAAGATGAGAATTTAACTGTCTTTCATATCTTTTGAATACATTCAGAATCATTGGTAGCTCAGCTGGTAAAAAAAATCCGCCTGCAACGCAGGAGACCCTGGTTCAATTCCTGGGTCGGGAAGATCCACTGGAGAAGGGATAGGCTACCCACTCCAGTATTCTGACCTGGAGAATTCCATGGACTGTATAGTCCATGGGGTCACAAAGAGTCAGACACAGACTGAGCAATTTCACTTTCACTTTCTCTTCTTGTTGGCCTCTCTCCCTGGGCAGTCAGATCTGCTCTGCTCTGAATTGGTTGCTTCTATACCT
>NW_011494739.1:1473207-1499793 GCF_000754665.1 Bison bison bison
GACCAGCTGCCATCCTGGAACTCCATTTACATCATCCTGGGGTTCTCTTTGATTTTATCCTTAGATAAATGTCCTGCTTTTGGGTTTCGAAGTCTTTCTTAATATATTCCTTTATTTTGGCAGGGCATCTCCTGGTAGCTTCCTGAAAATGTCTGACCTCATGTGCTAATCTCATGCTTGTTTAGTAGTTTGGCTGCTCATTTCATATTGGAAATGATTTCCTCTGAGAATTTTGAAAGCATTGCTCCTCTATCTTTCTGCTGGGTGCTTAATGGGCTCTGTCAATCTGGAAACTCATGAACTTCAATTCTAGGACATTTTTTTTTTCCTTGACTCATTTATTTCATGATTTCTTGCCCTTTGGTTTCATGCTTCCTATTTCTGGAATTCTTATTTTTTTAATGTACAGTTGCCTGAATGATTCTCTGTTTTATATTGGTCTCTATTGCTTTTATCTCTGCCATTTTATTCTCATTCCTAGGCATTTCTTTGTACTTTGAGTCTCTAAAGTTTTTTCTCATTATTTCTATTTTATTCTTTTTTTTTTCTTTTAAAAATAACATCCTCTTCTTGTTTCATGGTTTCTGTCTTGTACTAGTTATATTTCCTCTGGAAGAATGCTCTGCAATCCAGATAGACTTAATGTGTTCAGTCGCTCAGTCATGTCTCTTTGTGACCCCATGGAGTATAGCTCACTAGGCTTCTCTGTCCATGGGATTTCTCAGGGAAGAACACTGGAGTGGGTTGCCATTTTCTTCTCCAGAGGATTTTCCCCATCCAGGGACCATACCGTCATTTCCTACATTGGCAGGTGGATTCTTTACCACTGAGCCACCAGGGGAGTCCCAGACTGAACGTGTCCCCCCTATAAATTCATATATTGAAGTCCTGAACCTCAATATGATTATACTGATGGGCAGAGCCTTTGGGGAGGTGATTAGTTCATGAGAGTAGATCCCCTATGAATGACTTTATTGCCCTTCTAAAAATGACCCCAGAGAGCTCTCTTGTCCCTTATACCAAGTGAAGACACAATGAGAAGGCCATCTCTGAACCAGAAGCTGAATCTGCTAGTGCATTGATTTTGGACTTCCCAGATTCTATATCTAAGGGAAATAAATATTTATTGTTTAAACCACCCAGTCTGTGGTAGTTCGTTATAGCAGGCTGAACAGATTAAGACACATGGTGTGTATGTCTTTAGGTTTACGCCTCTGATATTGGGCCAGTTTCCCTGGGAAGGATCCTCCACAGTCCTGCTCAGAAGGTATAAGTTTGTCACTATCGTCAAAATGGAGATGGGAGAGAAACTGAGTTTTCACTTTATTTATTATTTATTTTTGGTTACCCTGGGTCTTCATTGCTGCACATGGGTTCAGGCTTCTCTTTGTGGTGGCTTCCCTTGTTGCAGAGCACAGGCTGTAGGCTCACGGGCTTCAGTGGTTGTAGCACACGGGCTCAGTATTTGCAGCCTGTGGGTTCTAGGGCATGCAAGCTTCAATAGCTGTGGCACAGGGGCTCATTAGTTGTGGCTGGTGGGCCCTAGAGCCCAGGCTCAGTGGTTGTGGTGCACGGGCTTTAGTTGCCTGCGGCATGTGGAATCTTCCCAAACCAAGGATTGAACCCATGTCCCCTGCATTAGTAGATGGATTTCTATCCACTGTGCCACCAGGAAAGTCCTGGGTCTTAACTTTAAATATGTAAAAGTTTACTTGACTCTCCTGGGTTCAATATGATACCCTTGCTTTCAACAGGCATAGTATCCCTTGCCCCTTGAACCAGACACTGTTTGTATTAACCTCCTCAGAGAGTAAGGCTCTAATTTTCTGCTGCGATAGTAGAGGGATGCTCATGGGCATCACTGAGGAACTCTACAGAGCTTGCCTGCAGGGGATCAGACAGACACGGAGAAGGGAGCCAAGGCTTATAGCAACCAGGGCTCAGATCTTGGTGGACAACTGTCTTGCCTGAATAGAGTCTGGGCAGGAATCCTGACTAGCAGCTCTGCTCATCTGTAGAGCCAAGCAAGTGACCTCATCTGGCCAGGGAGTTCAATTGAGCTCGGTTGGCTTTTCTGACTGATTTTGATTTCCAGCCAGTTAGCCATACCAGTTGTGGAGCCCATTCTATTACCACCCAGGCAGGGAAGCCAATTCACAGCCCTGCCCCAGTGTTGAGTATAGCCTCCAATGCCTCTGGTCAGGAAGCTTGACCAGAGTTCTGGGAACCCACAGAGCCCATTCTACAGCCCCACTTGGGCAGGCAACCAGGCCAGCATCTTGCTCAGCTGTTCAGTTTTGCCTCTGGGCCTACCTACCCAGAGAGGCTGAACAATGACCCTGGGCAGCCTTAGAATTCAACCCAGAGCTGAGTCTAGCCTACAGTCCTGCCCTACAGCTCAACCCAGCCCATGGCCTTATCCAATTGCTAAACAAAGCCTGTGGCCCTACCCAAGCAGAGAATCTAGCCAGTGACACCACCCCATCATGGAGCATAGCCTGCAGTGCCATGCAGCTGTAGAGTACTGTCTTCCCTTGGGTTGGTCGTCTGGATTAAGAAAGTTAATCTTACTTAGGAACAGAGGTGTGCAAATCCTTTGAAAATTTCCCCATTAGTTTCTTAGAAATTTGAAACATGTTTATTTTCTAGCTTTTTTGTTAATATTACTTTTCCATTTTATTCTATCATATTTTAATTTCTAATTGTGTGTGGTGGGAGAATATGGTTGGATTATTTTGCATGTAACTTGTCCAGTTTTCCCAACACTATTTATTGAAGAAACTATATTTCCCTATTATATATTCTTGCTTCAGTTGTTGAAGATTAATTGGCCATATAAACATGAGTTTATTTCTTTGCTCTCTGTTCTGTTCCATTGATCTATGTGCCTTTTTTGTCCCAATACCATCCTCTTTTGATTACTGTAACTTTGTAGTATAGTTTGAAATCAGAGGGCATGATACCTCTAGTTTTGTTCTTCATTCTCAAGATTGCTTTGGCTATTTGGGATCTTTTGTGCTTCCATACAAATTTTAGAATTATTTGTGGTTATACTGTGAAACCGGAGAAGGCAATGGCACCCCACTCCAGTACTCTTGCCTGGAAAATCCCATGGACGGAGGAGCCTGGTAGGCTGCAGTCCATGGGGTCGTTGAGGGTCAGACACGACTGAGCAACTTCCCTTTCACTTTTCACTTTCATGCATTGGAGAAGGAAATGGCAACCCACTCCAGTGTTCTTGCCTGGAGAATCCCAGGGACGGGGGAGCCTGGTGGGCTGCCGTCTGTGGGGTCGCACAGAGTCGGACACAACTGAGGTGATATAGCAGCAGCATACTGTGAAACATGACATTGGTGTTTTGACAGCAATTGTATTAAACTTGTATATTTCCTTGGGTCATATGGTCATTTCAACAACATTAATTTTTCCAATTTGTGAGCATGATACATCTTTCCATTTGTTTGAGTCATCTTCAGTTTCTTTCATCAATGTCTCATGGTTTTCAGAATATAAATCATAATCATCTGTTGTAGGTTGAATTGTATCCCCTCTTCCAAATATGGGCTTCCCTGATTGCTCAGTTGGTAAAGAATCTGTCTGCAATGCAGGAGACCCTGGTTCAATTCCTGGGTTGGGAAGATTCCCCTGGAGAAGGGAAAGGCTACCCACTCCAGTATTCTGGCCTGGAGAATTCCATGGACTCAAATCCTAACCCAAGTACCTGACAATGTGACTTCACTGGGAATAGGGTCTTACCATGTAAGAACAGGGTCTCCTATGTTCCTTTATTAGTATCCCATGGATCTTACTCCTAAAACAACCTGGTGTGGTGAGATCCATTCAAGGATCCTAGAGAGAACTTAAGCCTTTATAGTAACCAGAGCAAATATTTGTGCATTGACTCTATAAGGAGCAGGCACAAAGTGGGACTGTGGTTTATAAGTGCCAAATAACATAGAAGATGTATGTACCAAGAGAAGAGGCCTCTGGTCCCAATGTACAAAGAGAGTTGGAATCTGATGAGGTAGCCCTAGGGATCCTTAGGTGTAAACTCAATCAGCATGGCCTGTGTTGGTGGTGAAAGCACGGAGTTCTGCACCATTCCATTTTCTGTGCCTTTTTAGCACCCAGAGAACCATAGCATGGGCCTCCTTGTGACTCGGTGGTAAAGAATCTGGCTGCAATGTCTGAGACACTGATTTGATCCTTGGGTTGGGAAGATCCCCAAGTGGAGCACATGGCAACCCACTCCAGTATTCTTGCTAGGAGTATCCCATGGATAGAGGACCCTGGTGGGCTAGAGTCCATAGCGTCGCAAAAGATCAGACATGGCTGAAGCAACTGAGCAGCTGCAGCAGAACCATAGCCTGTAAGGACTGAGTTGATCTCTATGACCCATCTATTCCAATCTGTGCGTTGGTGAGCTTAAAGTCCAAGAGGAAAGGTGACTCTCTTAAAGTCACATAGCAAGCAAGTGGCACAGCCAGTACATGTTGCTGAGTATTTTCAACTCTTCCCTCGCCCACCCTCAATGCCAAAAATCCTTTCCCAACTGAGCATTTCTGGTAGTGGGGTCTACTCTCAGAAAGTAATTATATAAACGTAGTCTTCCTAAAGTCTGAACGAATGCTTTCCCTTCTCTACTCCTCTACTACCAAACTGGAAAATTACATTTGAAGAAATGAGTTTGCTCAACTTACAGTAAAACATGATAATAGTGGATCTCTAAGACAGATAATGAGGTACTTTATAGAATTTAATAAAGACTACACATTTTTTTCAACATACAGTCTTGGAGAGTTTTAGATTGAGTTATAACAAGGGCTGAGATCTATTTTTAAAAATCCCTCTGGCTTGTATGATTTCCCTCTGCTGTCCCTTAGAAGGTGGAAGTAGATAAAGGGAGGCATATCAGCTGAGGGGTGTGTGGTCCGAAGGTGGATGCATGGCATGGGATAGCAAGGAGAAGCCTGAGGGAGGCAGGATGTTCCAGGACCAACTGTCCCCGTGGGCAGCTGAGAGCACGTGTCTGTGACACGTGTTCCAGTTGATTAGAAGGAGCAGAGAATCCAGAGCTCTTCTTCATTTGGTGTCTCTTCACCAGAACTGAGACTACTCTCTGGGCTCCCTGAAGTCATGAAGACTTTTCTGCTAACTTTGGCTGCACTGCTGCTCTCATCCCAGGTCATCGCAGGTAACGTAGGCTTTTTCCGGGAAGAGATGGAGGGGTGGAGAGTGGGTCATGGTTGGGACACTCCAGAGCTTAGGAGGATGGGCTGGCAGGCAGAAACATGAAACACCATTGATCTGGGGGAAGAGGACAAAGCTCCCAATTGCTGGGTGAGACCCCACCCCACCAGTTAGTAGCACGCTACTTGGCTTCTCTGAGTTTCAATGTACTTATTTATCCACTTGAAATAATGAGGTGGAAGGATCAGCATTAAACACACTAAATGTTTGATGTGTAGGAAATGGAGCTTTCTAATTTTCTAAACCTGTGTAAGAGGGGATCTGGCACCCAAATGCTCATCTTTGCTAGTGAGAGGTGCCAGGTCTTAGGCAGCAACTGTAACCTCCAGAATTTTCCCTCAATACCCCCAAATCTCTTCTCTTTGGTCAGCTCCAAGGGTCAAGGGCAGTGGGTCAGACGTGTGAGGAGTGGTGGGGGAGGACAAGGGAAGCAGGAAAGAAGGAAGCCAGTAGTGATCTTTTCTCACAGTGTCCCTGAAACCACTTGGATTTGCACTAATCACACCTGCCTTAAGTGAGGTTGAATCTCATGATTACTGTTGCCCGTCTGTGCCAGCCCTGATACTGGAGCCATGGAAAGGTTTTAAGCAGAGACAAGGTCGCTTCAAACTTGCCCAAACCCTCCTTTTAAATTGACTTAAGTTTCTACCCTCACCGCCCTCCAGATATCTCTTTAACCTTCCACAGTGTCAGGATGTGGGGGGATTGCCTGAGAGCAGTGTGGACCCACACCCATGTCTGCTCATGGTAGACACAGTCAACAGCATCACCTGACGATGGGAGAAGAATCTCCAAATCCTGGGTTAGTTAGAACCGGCTTCATCATTTATTAGTTCTGTGAACCCCAACAAGCCACTTGGCTTCTCTGAGTTCCAATTTAGTCACTTTGAGTTTCCCTGGTGGTTCAGTGGTAAAGAACCCACCTGCCAATGCAGGAGATGCAGGTTCAATCCCTTGGTGGGGAGAAAGAAATGGCAACCCACTCCCGTATGCTCGTCTCGGAAATCCCAGGGACAGAAGGTCCTTGCAGGCTACAGTCCATAGGGTTGCAAAGAGTTGGATACGACTGAGCATCTAAGCAGAGCACAACACAGCTATGTTATTATTTGGTTAAAGAATTCACTTATTCAGTAAATATTGTAGCGTTCATCCCAGGTGTCAAGCATTGTAGTAGGTGCTGGACATAGAGCAGTGAACCCAGCAATCAATCAAAAAAACCAACTATACAAAATCCTCATCCTCTTGGAGCTTACATTCTCTGTGTGGCGGCAATGAACAGAGTAAGCAAGGAATGGACAGCAAGCATCAGGGGAAGTGGATGTGCAATTTAATAAGAAAGGATGTAAAGGAATGCCCCACTGAAATGAATTAGAATAAAGACATGAAGGAAGTGAGGGGGTGAGCCATGCAGATATGCTGGGAAGAACATTCATTTAATAGCTGAACTACTTGTAAAAGAGATGCTTCCCTTCATCTACTATTTGGTTACCTTGTGGTTTAAAGAGTTCAGAGAGGAGAGGAAGGGCAAATGGTTTGACTCTATCTTTCCTTATCAGTTTGCAAGTTAATGAATTCATTTTCTGTACCTCTGAGGTCAGTCAATTGGTTTTTCATAAGTATTATTTTGAATTCATGGTTCTAAGTCACAAGTCCAATCTATTGCAATTATTCCAATTGAAGCACAAAATTTCCTATTTTTGACCAATGGGAATCTCTTCCATTTAGCTCTGGGTATGACAGAATGTTTTTAGGCTCATCTTACAGTTTCTTACCCAGGAACTGGGAAAAACCATGTTGCCAAGGTATTGGTTTCTTTTATTTTAGTTGGCAATGGTATTTTTAGACTACAATATGGGTACTAGGAATACTGATTTCTTTTGGTTGGTCAGTATTTCTAGCCTTTTTTTCAGTGATTAGAAGTGGAAAATTTTCTATCCATCCATCTACCTATTTAGAAATAAAATACTTGTGGGTTTATACTGGTACTTCCAATTCAAATACAAAGCACCAATTCAGAACAATCTATACCACATAAGAATTTTTAAAAATTGAAGTATAGTTGATATACAATATTATAAAAATTTTAAGTGTGTGGCATAGTGATTCACAATTTTTAGAGGTTATATGCCTTTTAAAATTATTGTAAAATGTTGACTACATTCCCTGTGGTATACAATATAATCTTGTAGCTTTGTTTTTATATGCATAATAGTTTGTGCCTTTTAATCACCTCCCTCCATGTTGCCCTCCCCGGGTCCCTCTTCCCACGGGTAGGTTGCTCTCTATCTGTGAGTCAGTTTCTTTTTTTATTACATTCACTAGTTGGTTTTACTTTTGGGGTTTATTATTTTGCTTAGCATAATGTCCTCCAAGTCATTCCATATTGTTGCAAATGGCAAAATTTTACTCTTTTTTAATAGCTGAGTAGTATTCCTTTATTTGTATATATCACATCTTCTTTATCCATTCATATCTGTTGAAACCAATATTTTTTTTTCCTGAGGTCACAGAGGATTATAGAATTAGAATATCCCAAAATTAATCATTTGATTTCTCCATCATCACATATACAATAGTTTCAGTATAATAAAACCAACACTACCAGTATAACATGATTACTCAAAGTAGTCAAAGTTTTTGCATAGGCTTTCACCATTATTCTCCCGGTTTTCTACTGCGCCATTTCTGTATTATCAGAACATGTATCCATTACGTACTCTGCTCTCTCTTTTTAAACTCTAATTATAATTCTATGAGTAACTATATTTAATGTTTATTACTAGTCCTGTGTCATGGCCTCTCTCATTTGGTTGTTTAGCTCTTTCTATGTTAGATTTCTTAGGAAGGGCACATGGGAGCAGTATCTCCTGAGTTTCAATGTGTTGATACTTGTTTTTGTCCTTTGTATTTAGAAGTCAGTTTTGCTGGATGTAACATTTTTTTTCCTTGAATATCTTAAAAATGTGACCTCATTTTTTTTCACGGGTAAAGCATCACTGCCAGAAAGTCCAAGTACAGTTTAATTTTCTTTCCTTTATGTCATCTTATATTTTGGGGGCCTTCTAGTTTAATCTTATGAAATAATTTTTAAAATTTGTAACTCTTTCTGAGGTCTTGTAATGTTATATGTGAATTTATTTAATGCTTGCATTTTTATGCACTATTTCACTTAATCTCAGCAACAATTCTTTGTGACAGGTGCCCTACTTTCTTTCTAAAATAGAGGAAATGGATGATCTGAGAAGTGAAATGACCTACTTGAGGTCTTCTGGTTTGGCTTGTGTTGTAGACAGATTTCAAATCCAGCTGTATGAGTTCCAAGAGTCCTGATGATTATAACCCACTGACTCTAAGAGAAGGACCATTAGGGGCAGGCTGGACTTGGAATGGGGTGTTCAAAAAGAATGTGAGACTACGGTGGTGGTGGTTTAGTCCCCAAGTGGTGTCCGACACTGCAACCCCATGGACTGTACTCTGCAAGGAGCCTCTTCCCATGGGATTTCCCAGGCAAGAATATTGGAGTGGGTTGCCATTTCCTTCTCCAGGGGATCTTCCTGACTCAGGGATCGAACCAGGGTCTTCTTCATTGCACCGGGATTCTTTACCAACTGAGCCAGCAGGGAAGCCCCTGAGACTATACCACCACTATATAAGTCTAGAGGTGACTTTTCCATTTCCAATGGTTCCCCTTTTCCAGCATGGCTGTTAGTTCTCTCAAACTAGGATCTGTTTCCCCACAGGACTGATCCTGGCTTCCTTCTTTTTTTCTCTTTGTATCAGACAGCACTGAAGACTGTTGGAATCTTCATGGCAACTGCCGTGACAGCTGTCACAAGAATGAAAAAGTCTATGTTCTGTGCCTGAGTGGTAAACTGTGCTGTGTCAAGCCCAAGTACCAACCACATGGCTTACCAAAGTTAACTAAAGGTTGAAGCCCAAGGGCACAAAAATGAAGACAACGTTGCCCTGAGCCTGACTTCAGCGGATTCCTGAGTTTTATTAAAACGCTTTTGGCTGACTTCTGTGTGTGTCTCTTAGTATACCTAACCAAATTCCAGTAGAAAAAGTGGGTAAGGAAGTAAACATTGGAGAGAAACCTGGACCTACTATGTGCTAGGTAGGCACTTACTACCTCACCTATTCCTTTCAAGTAACCTAAGAGGTAGATACTGTCATCACTTTTTTGGTTGGGGAAGCTTGGGCTGTTTTGAAGTGATTCACCCAACTCCAGTTACATAGCTAACATGAGGAGGTGTTGAGATTACACATTAGCTTGCTTGCATGCGTGCGTGCGTGCTAAGTTGCTTCAGTGGTGTCGGACTCTTTGCGACATAGCTCGCCAGGTTCCTCTGCCCATGGGCTTTTCTAGGCAAGAACTGCCTATAAATGGAGTGGATTGCCATTTCCCCTCCCAGGGGATCTTCCCAACCCAGGGATCGAATTGTTGTCTCCTGTAATGGTAGACGGATTCTTTACCAATGAGCCACCTGGGAAGCCCCAGACTGAAAGTGTTCCCCTCTAAATTCAAATATTAAAGTCCCAAGCCCCAATATGATGGTATTAAGGGGCAGAGCCTTTGGAGAGGTGATTTGGTTGTAAAAGTAGATACCTTATGAATGAGGTTAGTGCCCCTTCTAAAAAAAAAATCCAAGAGAGCTCTCTTGCACCTTCTACCAAGTGAAGACACAATGAGAAGGGCATCTCTGAACCAGAAGCTGAATCTGCTGGTGCACTAATTTTGGACTTCCCAGACTCCAGATCTATGGGAAATAAATGTTTATTGTTTAAACCACCCAGTCTGTGGTAGTTCGTTATAGCAGGCTGAACAGATTGAGACACATGGTGTGTATGTCTTCAGGTTTATTCCTCTGATACTGTGCCAATTTCCCTGGGAAGGATCCTCCACAGTCCTGCTCAGAAGGTATAAGTTTGTCACTATCGTCAAAATGGAGATGGGAGAGAAACTGAGTTTTCACTTTATTTATTATTTATTTTTGGTTACCCTGGGTCTTCGTTGCTGCACATGGGTTCAGGCTTCTCTTTGTGGTGGCTTCCCTTGTTGCAGAGCACAGGCTGTAGGCTCACGGGCTTCAGTGGTTGTAGCACATGGGCTCAGTATTTGCAGCCTGTGGGTTCTAGGGCATGCAAGCTTCAGTAGCTGTGGCACAGGGGCTCATTAGCTGTGGCTGGTGGGCCCTAGAGCCCAGGCTCAGTGGTTGTGGTGCATGGGCTTTAGTTGCCTGTGGCATGTGGAATCTTCCCAGACCAAGGATTGAACCCACATCCCCTGCATTAGTAGATGGATTTCTATCCACTGTGCCACCAGGAAAGTCCTGGGTCTTAACTTTAAATATGTAAAAGTTTACTTGACTCTCCCGGGTTCAATATGATACCCTTGCTTTCAACAGGCATAGTATCCCTTGTCCCTTGAACCAGACATTGTTTGCCTTCTTAGACAGTAAGGCTCTAGTTTTCTGCTGTGATAGTAGAGGGATGCTCATGGGCATCACTGAGGAACTGTACAGAGCTTGCCTACAAGGGATCAGACAGAGACAGAGAAGGGAGCCAGGGCTTACAGCAACTAGGGCTCAGATTTTGGTGGCTATGTTCTTGCTTGCAGTAGAGCCTGGGCAGGAATCCTGACCAGCAGTGCTGATCATCTGCAGAGGCAAGCTCAGTTGGCCTTTCTGTCTGATTTTGATTTCCAGCCAGTTAGCCATACCAGTTGTGGAGCCCATTCTATTACCACCCAGGCAGGAAAGCCAATTCACAGCCCTGTCCAAGCGCTGAGTATAGCTTCCAGCCCTCTGATCAGGAAGCTTGACCAGAGTCCTGGGAACCCACAGAGCTCATTCTACAGCCACACTTAGGCAGGGAGCCAAGCCATCAGCTCTGCCCAACTGTTAACTTTCTCCTCTGGGCCTTCATAGCCAGAGAGCCTGAACAGTGACCCTGGGCAGCCTTAGAATTCAACCCAAGGCTGAGTCTAGCCTACAGTTCTGCCCTGTAGTTCAGCCCAGCCTATGGCCTTATCTAAGTGTTAAACACAGCTTGTGGCCCTACCCAGGCACAGAATCTAGCCAGTGACATCACCCAATCATGGAGCATAGCCTGGAACCCCACCCAGTCATAAAGCATTGTCTTCAGACCATCCAACAGTGGGATACATCTGTAGGCCCCTCCTGGCCAGAAAGCTGGCCAGCAACCTTGCCCAACAGTGGCCACAACCGTAGCCTACATGATTGTGAAGCCCAGGCAGGAAGTGAAGGGGAACTAAAGAGCCTCTTGATGAAGGTGAAAGAGGAGACTGAAAAAACTGGCTTAAAACCCAGCATTCAAAAAACGAAGATCGTGGCATGCGAACCTATCACTTCATAGCAAATTGATGGGGAGAAAGTGGAAGCAGTGACAGATTTTATTTTCTTGGGCTCCAAAATCACTGTGGACAGTGACTGCAGCCATGTAAATGGATACAGCCACTATGTAAGATGGTATGCAGAGTCCTTAAAAAAATAG
Source organism: Bison bison bison (assembly GCF_000754665.1). Taxonomy (NCBI): domain Eukaryota; kingdom Metazoa; phylum Chordata; class Mammalia; order Artiodactyla; family Bovidae; genus Bison; species Bison bison. The sequence goes on from NW_011494739.1 coordinate 1,484,974, forward strand.
GAATAAAATCACCGTATGACCCAGTCATCCCATTACTAGTCATACACCCCAAGGAAACCAAAACTGAAAAAGACACACGTATCCCAGTGTTCATTACAGCACTATTTACAATAACTAGAACATGGAAGTGACCTAGATGTCCATTGACACAGGAATGGATAAAGAAGCTGTGGTAAATATATACAATGGAATATTACTCATGCACAAAAAGGAATGCATTTGAGTCAGTTCTAATGAGGTGGACTAACCTAGAGCCTATTATACAGAGTGAAGTAAGTCAGAAAGAGAAATATAAATATTGCATACGGACACATATATATGGAATCTAAAAGATGGTGCTGATGAATTTATTTTCAGGGCAGCGATGGAGAACCAGACGTAGAGAACAGACCTATGGATATGGGGGGAGGGGAGGAGGGAGAGGATGAGATGTATGGAGAGAGTAACATGGAAACTTACAATACCATTTGTAAACTAGATAGCCAATGGGAATTTGCTGTATGATTCAGGGAACTCAAACAGGGGCTCTGTGACAATCTAGAAGGGGGGGATGAAAAGGGAGATGAGAGGGAGGTTCGGGAGGGAGGGGACATGGGTGTCCCTATGGCTGATTCTTGTTGATGTTTGACAGAAAACCACAAAATTCTGTAAAGCAATTATCCTTCGATTTAAAAAATAAAGTGGCAAAAAAAAAAAAAGTCACCTTCTTCTTGGAAGAAAAGCGAAGACAAACCTAGACAGCATATTAAAAGCACAGACATCTCTTTGCCGACAAAGGTCCATATAGTTAAAGCTATGAGTAGTCATGTATGGATGTGCAAATTGGACCATAGTGAATACTGAGCGTTGAACAATTGATGATTTTGAGTTGTGGTGCTGGAGAAGACTCTTGAGAGATCAAACCAGTCAATCCCAAAGGAAATCAACTCTGAATATTCACTGGAAGGACTGATCCTGAAGCTGAAGCTCTAATACTCTGGCCACCTTTTCTTTGGAAAAGACCCTGATGCTGGGAAAGATCAGGAGAAGAGGGCAACAGAGGATGAGATGGCTGGATGGCATCACCGACTCAATGGACATGAATCTGAGCAAACTCTGCGAGAGAGTGAAGGACTGGCAGCCTGGTGTGCTGCCATCCATGGGATCGCAAAGAGTCAGAAAACAGCAACCCAACAACAACAACAACAAAACGTTCCATAAATGGTTTACACTTATACATAACAAATTAATTTCAAGTAAAAATTTTAGGTACTTTAAATTTGTTACTGAGTGGTTTTAAAATTTTATCATTTTGTAATCTTCTATATGAAAATGTTCCATTTTTTTACTTTCCCTTTACATTTTCATGTCTTCTCCAATCATTTCTCTTGTGTCTTTGCTCCCATATTGTCACCCCGAGACTCTGTACCCACATTTTCTGAGACTATTTACACAAACTAACTTTTATTTTTGGTGTTCCTTTTCCTGTCACACTTCCTGCTCACATTTTCTTGACCATGTATCTTTATGCCTCCCCTTTGGCATCAAACGTGGTTCTGAGTTTCAACCAACCAACCAACAAATAAATAAATTTTGGCTGATTTAAAGAAAAACAATTTATTAAAAATGTATAATCAGAGATAATGTCAAGTGTTGGTGAGAGGGTACAGCAACTCTCCTTGCAGGGTTGATAGAAATATGAATTGATAAAATCATTTTGGCAAATTGCTTAGAAATGTATTTGTGGGCTTATAAAAAAGAAAATACGCTTAAAACACTCAATTGTAGTGCATGGGCTTCTCATTGCAGTGGCTTCTCTTGTTGCAGAGCACAGGCTCCAAGTTGTGAAGGCTTCAGTAGCTGCAGCTCGAGCGCTCAGTAGTTGTAGCCCATAGGCTTAGTTGCTCTGTGGCGTGTGGGATCCTAGTTCCGAACCCATGTCCCCTGCATTGGCAGGTGGATTCTTAACCAATGGACCACCAGGGAAGTCCCCATCTATACCAAATTTGATGACAGTTTTTATCATGAATGGACGTTGAACTGTGTCGAATGATTTTTCTGCATCTATTGAGATGATCATGTGGTTTTATTCTTTGTTTTGTTAATGTGGTATGTCACATTGATTGATTTTTGGCTTTCAAACCATCCCTGCATCCCTGGAATAAATTCCACTTTATCGTGGTGCATGATCCTTTTTATATATTGTTGAATTCAGTTTGCCAATATTTTGTTGAGATTTTTGCATCTATATTCATCAGAGATACTTCCCTGTGCATTTTGATGATGACTTTTAAGATTTACTCTCTTAGCAACTAGCAGAAAACTTTTCAAAAACAAAAACTTGGGACTCAAGGTATCAAACAGATTTGAATGAATCTGCTCAGCTTAAAGTAAGAATTGAGAAGGAAGGGACCAGAGCCCTACCTTCTTAGCATCTCAATTCCCTGATTTTGCCTTGAGAACCCAGTCTAAGTATCTTAGATTTACACTCAAGGATCTTAAAATCTTATCACTATGCAATTCTCTGATTTATTTGGTGCCTGAATTCCTCCAAACAGCTTGCTGCTGCTGCTGCTGCTAAGTCACTTCAGTCCTGTCTGACTCTGTGCGACCCCATAGACAGCAGCCCACCAGGCTCCCCTGTCCCTGGGATTCTCCAGGAAACAACACTGGAGTGGGTTGCCATTGCCTTCTCTGCCAAACGGCTTACAAGCCACCATTCCTCTGTTCATATAACTCCCCTATCTGGAGTATCCTCTCATGCCTCTCTTCTTCTTCACCATTTCTCTGAAATCTATCTTCCTTCAAGACTTAAAGAAGTTTCATGAAGACTTCCCTAAAATCCTGCCCTTTGTTGATTGTCTCCAAGTTCTATCCTACTATAATATGTTTTTTGATTTGACTCAGCACAGGTTACTTTGTATTGTTTCTAGTCATGTAGCAGTTCTGCCTGACTACAGTGAGGATATATTTGAAGGTCATTAAAGCTTTTCATCAAACATTTCTGGCTTTCATCATTCTACTTTCATGGTAGGATTCACTTCTTGGCCCTCTTGTGGTTGTATGGGGCCATGTCACTGTCATAGGCAGTGAGCTATGAACATCACTTCCAAGGTCAGGGTGTACAATGGCCTGTTCAAAGCCCTCCAGAACTCTCTTTCCCTCTGCCATGGTGATCAGCAACAACTGAGTGGCTATTCAATCAGTCAGGGTTCCAGAGTGAGAAGATATGGAGAAGTGACTCTAGCAAACCTGCAATTGATATGCAGCATGAGTGAAAATTAAACCTTTGTTCTTATAAGATTTATTTTTTGATTACTGCATCATAACCTAGTTTATCTTAATAGATTGGATAATAGAGAACAGTATTCTATACTGTTCTGTATTTCTGGTGTTCAACAGAGGACCCTATATATTGTGTATACTTAAGCGAGATTCAATTTATTTGGCAAATTATTCTTGAATGTTTTTGAAAGGATATGGAGGTCATTGAAAATTGCCTACTTTCCTTTTCCTAAAGAAGGTGTAAGCTTTTTAAGGACAGGAACCCTCTTAGACAGCTCTTCTTCCGTCACTTCCTAGCATTTTAGCCTGCAGTCTACAAGAAGCTCTAAATAGCCTGGGTAGTTTTGGACAGGGTGATGTTAAAGAAGGACATTCTTGGAGGGATAAAAACATGACCTGATATGGAGAGATCAGTAGTTGGTTCCTGGGAAAGAAGACAATGAAATGAAGTATTTAGGGAAAGAACAACTTTTAGAAAAGTTTAAGCAACAATAAAAATAAGAAACCAGGGGAGACATCCTAGGAGGAACAAGGAGAGCTAGAACAGGGATAAGCTTGGAAACACTCTCTGATAAAATGCTGGGAACCTGCCTTATCATCTTTCACTACAGCTCAGTCAGAGTTACATTGTACACACTCCAGACATAGAGGAGAGATGTGTCCTTGAGGTTGGATTCTGAGTAAGTGCTCTGGGTCTTAGATTTGAGACCCAAAATTTCAACAGTTCCAGTCTTGATTTTAAAAAGCATGGTGAACATAGTGGTCTCTGAATCACTGAAAATTCTTGTCCCTTTTCCTGAATATTGACTATGTTGACAAGGAAGGAGAACCAAGGGGGCTTCAGGGAGGAAAGAGGTCAAGTCAACTGTTCCAAGAAATCAAGAAAGTTGGAAATTCATAGAAAATAACATTGGGGGCTTCCTGTATGTCAGGTACTGTTCTACGGGCTTTATTGGCATTTCCTCATTTAATCTTCACAGCAAAGCTCCTGAGGTCAGTGATGAGGTTCAGATACATTAATTGGCTTATTCAAAGTCACATGGCTAATAAGTGGCAAAGTGAGAATTTGAACCTAGATCTGTCCGTCTCCAAAGCTCATATTATTTTCATTACCCCACACAGACATTGGTGTTAGATTGTCAAATATCATTTCAAGTAATTTGAAAACAAAACAAAACAAAACAAAACAAACCCAGTGTATCTATTGCCATTGCTAATTGCATTTAGCACCAGGAGGAGTCAGAATAGGAATGTAATAAAAGACAGCAAATTTCCAAGCCTTATTTGAACTAGGTAGTTCATCTTTTTTCCCCACTTTCCTCCAATATCTCCCACCCCTAAAAACTATAAAGAAATGAAATGTAGAATTTTCCTTTCCTTTGATGCAGTGATAGAAACAGGGAAAAACCAGGGGCTGGTGGCTGAAATCTGAAAAAGTTGTGGAAGGGTCCCAGGAAAGATGTGATAAATCCCCTGGAAACATAAGAAAGTTCATTTTCTAGGCTAGGCACTCTCCAATGAGAGAGGCTTTAGTTTACACTGGACCACTGGGTTCGATCCCTGGGTTGGGAAGCCCCTAGAAAAGGGAATGGCTACCCACTCCAGTATTCTGGCCTGAAGAATTCCATGGACTGTATAGTCCATGGGGTCACAAAGAGTCGGACATGACTGAGCGACTTTCACTTTTACAGTAAAAGTCAATGGTCAGGCGGAGAAGAGATGCAGTTTTCTGAATCTCAGACACCACCCTATCTTGCACTAGGCCAGAGATGGCAATGGTACCCACTTCAGGCTTGGAAAGAGGTAACTGGTGTTGAGTAAAGGACCACAGCACTACAGGAGCCTATTTAAAGAGGTCAAGCACATGTAGTTGGCCTCAGGGCTGGGTTTCTGACCACACCTTCCGTATGGGGACTTTAAGCTCCTGAACATTTCACAGCCAAGTCCACTCATCAGTGTGAACCCCTTCCTGCTGAATGCCTCCTACTTTTTCACACTCTCAGATAATATTCTCAATGGACCATTAATAGATATATAGACTCCTCTTTTTTTTTTTTTTTTGGCTGTGTCATATAGCCTGTGAGATTTTAATTACTAAACCAGGGATTGAACTCAGGTTCTCGACAGTGAATTGGTAGAGTCCTAACCACTGGACCACCAGGGAATTCTCTGGATTCCTCCTTTCTAAATCTGTAATTTCGTCTGGAAAGCACATATTCACACAAAGATTACCTCTAATCTTCATTCATTTCTCTCTCTCTTTTTTGCTCTGCTTCCACAGTTTTCTTTGTTCCTTTTCTTACTGACAGGCATTCACCCCACTCATCAGGTGCCTATGACTTCATGCTTGACAATAGAGAAAATCTCACATTTGTAGATATCAGTAAGAGAGGTGGTTCTATTGTTTTCTGTCCTTTTACAATAGTTTGTGTCTATTAGCTAGTGAATCAGATTCTTTTTAGCCAGTCAGATTATTTTTCTTGGAGAGCTTTGAATGAAAGTCATGGCAAAATAATTGGCTATCAGTAGAAATGAGGAAGTGGAGATGTCTAAGCTGAAGAATGCTGGATACCCCAGAGATGGAGATGAATATAGCTCAGGTGTGGGGGGATCCCTTTTCAGCTTGTGAAGTTACCAGGGCATTTTGTTTTATAGTACCTTGTGCCAGATGGGAAAGGATTTGTTATGAGAGTCTCCTCTAATGATGAAAACCTGTTAGATAATGTACATAATGGGTTCAGGTCATCTCTTCATTAGGTTACCTTATTCTGCTAATCAACAATCAGAAGAATAAACATGCAGGGCTATGATGGAGTTCTTCACTGAAGGAGAAGTAGATCTCAAAAGAAGAGTGCAATACTAAGAGAAACTCTGTATCCCTAAGGGTTCTTTGGATGTACAAAGGAAGCCCTTTAAATTTCTGTAAGAGTGGAGCCCCTGTGAGTTTCCCCACTTCTCAGTCTCCAGTCCTTCAAGACTCTTAGCCAAGTGTCCTACTCTTCTAACTGGAAACATTTCCTTTCTCAAAAATGGAGAAAGTTGTGCCCTCTGGTCTTGAAACTCAAATGGCACCTCAGGTTTCTTTTCTACAGTCCTTTCTAGAAGGAGAGGAAATGAGTTCCAGGGCTAATTTTCTCACTACTAATCCTTAGAAGTAAGCCACTTGTCAATAGAGCACCATTTCCTTTTTCATTCCTCTGCTGCCAAGGGTTGGCTCAGTTATTATGACGAATTTGTCATCATTGGCCTTATACAAAGCCTTTTCCTATTTATTTTACTGATTTATTGATTTTTACCCTCATAATCATGTGAAATCACAAACTTGAATCAAGATTGCCAGGAGAAAACAACCTCAGATGTGCAGATGATACCACTCTAATGGCAGAAAGTGAACAGGAACTAAAGAGCCTCTTGATGAGGGTGAAAGAAGAGAGTGAAAAAGCTGGCTTAAAACTCAACATTAAAAAACCTAAGATCATGGTATCCTTCCCATTATTTCATGGCAAATAGAAGGGGAAAAAGTGGAAGCTGCAGAGACAGATTTTATTTTCCTGGGCTACAAAATCACTGCGGACAGTGATTGCAGCCACAAAATTAAAACACACTTGCTCCTTGGAAAGCAAGCTATGACAAACCTAAACAGTGTACTAAAAAGCAGAGCATCACTTTGCCGACAAATGTCCATATAGTCAAAGCTATGGTTTTTCCAGTAGTACATGTAAGCATCTTGTAGTGTATACAGAAGTTAAAATACATGTAAAACGTATATAATGCAATTAAAAAGTTACCTCAACAAAAGATTTGGGGAACAAGACACAGAAAGACAAGTGCTGCATGATATAACTTCTTTGTAGAATCTAAAAATTTTTTTTTAAAAAGTCCAACTCACCCTGCAGAAGGAAATGGCAACCCACTCCAGTACTCTTGCCTGGAACATTCCATGGACTGAGAAGCCTGGTAGGCTACAGTCCATGGGGTCGCAAAGAGTCGGACACGACTGAGCAACTTCGATTCACTTAGGGTATACAAGGTTTTCACAAAAAACTGGTCGGGTTCCTTGGCTAAGAGGAGACTCTGCCTTGGGCCTGCCGGTGTAATAAACTGCACTCCACTAAAAATAAATAAATAAATAAATAAAAAGTCCAACTCATAGAAACAGAGACTAGAATGGTGATTGCCAAACTCTGGGGGTGGAAGTGGTGTGATAAATATATATGTATGGCTGGAAGAGCAGAAGAAGGTGGCGTGTCCAACAGCCATTCTACTACTGTGGTTGATTACATATCTGTCTGTCTAATCTTAAATGACTGTTCCCTTTCTGGTTCACTGATCATGGCTCTACCATGCTCATTGGGGCAATAAATACCAGTCTGGACTGCTCAGCATGGAGTCCTCTGACTGTCTTGCCAGCCTAGAAGCCTCCTATCTCTATCCATAATTCATGAAGTTCCTTCTGATTTTGACCATTACCCTGCTCCTGGCCCAGGTCACCCCAGGTAACCAGGATCTTTCCCAAGAGAAAGTGGGTCAGGGAACCTGATGCATATTTAGGGAATTCTGGTGGCTGTAATAGCTTGGGCTGGGAGAATGGCCTTGGGCAGGGAGAATGGCCTTTGGATATCTCGCTAACCATATCTAGGATATCTCTCAAACTCAAAAGGGGAAGTTTGAGTTCCCTGGTGCTGATTTTTCAGTGGCATTAGTTGACCACTCTGACCTTCTCTCTACGGTTGGCTCTGGAGAAGCTGAACAAGATGATGGCAAAGACAGGGTGGGTACTTGGAGGGGAGAGACTTGGACACAGAGTATGGAGGAAATGGGAGTTTTCCCAAAAACATTCCTTGGGATAATTTGAATTTTGATGTATTGTTGCCTCTATGAAAACGGTTCCTTGATTTCTGATTGTTTGAGGATTCTGATTCTACTCTCTCAGGCAACCTCAATTTACCTGGGCTACTTGAGGTTGTACCAGAGAGCTGTTTCTAATTATCTTGACCTGTCAAGACCAGTGAAAAGCTCTGGAATGTTGTGGTAAAGAGTTTTATAGATGGCGAGCTGCAGTCCATGGGGTCGCAAAGGGTCAGACATGACCGAGAGAATGAACAACAACAAAGAAAACTTGCAGATGTTCTGACAGATGTATTTCAGATTCCTGTCCCTTTTCGTTGATATGGTCAAAGAGGGTACCCAAAAGTAAAGGGAAAAGATGGTTAATTGACACCTGGGTACCTGTGTACCTTATAATGGGGGGAGGGGAATGAAACCCTACCTGGGTACCTTATAATATGGGAGAGATGAAACCCTGGAGAGAGGGGCCCTCTTGCCTCCCCAAAGGGAGCTGGTTGGGGTGGGGAAGCAGCCAAGTAGGTCCCAGGTCACTGAGTGGGGAGAATTTTGGAATTGTGACTGGGGACACAAGTGAGAAAAAAGAAAAGACAGTGACTATAATCTCCCTTAAACCTGGAGGATGCCTTAGGAGGGCTTTTTCTTCACATGTCCCCTTATTTCCCTATAACTGTCTTTTCTGTTGGTCTTTGGCCTCCCCCTTCCCCAACCTGCTGCTTATTTCGAGACTGATCCACCCCTCTCCTTTTCCTTTTAATTTCAGCCATGAAGTGTTGGAATAAGTTGGGAAGATGCAGAGAAACGTGTGAACAGAATGAAGTGTTCTATATAATGTGCAAGAATGAGGCTATGTGCTGTGTATCTCCCAAGCACCTGCCTGCCAGAAACTGAATCTTCAAACATAGCTGGAAGATGGAGATAAATTTTTGTGGTCTGACACACCTTATCCAAACTTGAGTCTAACATCGTTGGACCCTATGGTTCTGGTAAATCATTCTTGCCTGTACTTTTGTGTCTGATGGTTCTATTCAGTTATATTATATTTAGAAATAATAAATATATTATATTGTATATAATTTATATATATTATATTTAGAAATAAATAAAGAATGGAGTAAGGTGCATATGGGTATTGTAGAGAACAGGATGGACCTGTTGGTAATAATTTCAGTCTTCTGCACGTCTCTTGGCCTGCTGGCCCACGGCTGGTCCCACATGATGTAAATAAGGAATGTTCATTCTATTCTCTGATTCTTGTTTTCTAGACCAGCACTGCCAACAGAACTTTCTGCATCAAAAGAATGGTTTCTTATTTGTGTTGTCCAACATGGTAACTACTAGCCACGTATGGCTAATAAGCAGTTGAAATGTGGCTAGTGTGACTGAGGAACTGAATTTTTAATTTTATCTATACTTCAATGTATATAGCCAACTATGGCTAGTGGTTATTGTATTGGACAGTGTAGCTTTAGAGTCTAGAGATATAAAGTAGAGACAGGCTGGGGGCTTAGCCTCAGGTATTTTAGGTGAAGTAAAGGAGGCCAGCTAGGATCTGCGAAGAACATAAGAACCCATTCTTAGCCTGCTGGTTCCCTTTCTATATTTTCATGGCCAAGGGCTGCAACTCTCCCTTGATAATACTTGCAGTTCTGTCCTGTTTGGGACTACAGCATTGTGTCATTCACCCTGGAGAGAGTTGATATCGGGCCCAATGTGGATTCCTGCTCCATCTCTTTCCTTCCCTTTCTCCCTGGTTGGCACTGCTTGCTACTGAACTTCTGGCCAGTCGTTTTCCAGGACCGAGTTGGAACTGAGACAACAAGGATTTTCCTGTCTCCAGCTCCATGATTTGGGTCATGGTCCAAGTAGCCCTAACCCATTGCTACTTATCTGGCTAATCAGAAAGAACTGATTTTTTATCCTGAGTCAGAAAGTTCTATTCAGGGCTACCTGTCTACTATTTAGTCCCTTTATATGAGAACACTGAATCTGGCCTCAGCCTTATGGCTTGATTCAGTCATCTCCAGCCTGCCTATTTGATGATTCTCTCTAACCCTAGAGTTTAAGTATTACTGCTGCTGTCAAAGGATGAGCATTCGATTCAGGATCAGAAGGTCTGGCTTCAAATCCTTATCAGATGCTTCTGGGCAAACCATTCGATCCTCTCTAATTTATTTTCTCATCTATAAAACAAGCATTTATCTTACCCAAAGCATGGGGTTATTAGGAGGATTAAATAAAATAACAGGAAAGTGCCCAGTACAGAGTCTAACACACATTTGATTCCAATCTAGATTGATCTAACTCCTTAATTTTCTCCTGTTAGACTCTGCATAGAAATACCCTGCCTGTCAAAAATTAACATCCACCTTCTCCAGTTTGTCCCAACTCCTAATTGCCAGAATGAATCAGTCTTAAAATTGAAATGAAGCCTTAACCTCACTACGTTTTCACTGACCATCTGAATTTCCTGATTTCACTTCCCTCTGTGCTCAGGTTGGAGATAATGATCTAGTCCTGTAGCAGTTCTTTTGCAGACAGTCTCAATACCCATGTTCCACGCTGCTTGAAATAGGTCCAGTCTAGCAGAATGCAACCACTTGTTTGGCTTCTCCATATGTATGTTTTATCAGCTGGTTATTTTTGAAGAAAATTATCTACCTGGCTTCAGTGATTTCATAGGAAATTCAGGGCCTCAAACCTCAAATAGCATTCAACTCTCCTACACCTAATTTATTCTTTTCTTCTAGGAAGCTTGGCTTCTCACTCTCTGAAATCACTATTCCATGATTGTTTTCTCTCTCCTCAATTTTCTACTACTTCCTCAACAACTCTTTCATCTTTTCTTGACTGCTGCTGCTGCTGCTAAGTCACTTCAGTTGAGTCAGACTCTGAGTGACCCCATGGACAGCAGCTCACCAGGCTCCTCTATCCCTGGGATTCTCCAGGCAAGAATACTGGAGTGGGTTGCCATTTCCTTCTCCAATGCATGCATGCATGCTAAAGTCGTTTCAGTCATGTCCGACTCTGTGCAACGCTATGGACAGCAGCCCACCAGGCTCCTCTGTCCACGGGAGTCTCTAGGCAAGAATACTGGAGTGGGTTGCCATTTCCTTCTCCACTTTTCTTGAATAGATCTACCTATTCTTTCATTCAATTCTATAACTCCTGTCTTCCTTTTGGATAGAACAATTTTGCCTACTCCTGAGAAACCAACCCCTCCACTTGTCCATATTCCTCCCTTTCCTACTCAAGGATTTCATTTTCAATTCTTCTCTTCACCTCCCTCTTCTCTTCTGGACCATTTATATCACTATACAAAGATGTTCTCATACCTCCCATCTTAAAACAAAACATCCCTTGGTCCTATTCAGGACTATGCCCCATTTCTTTGCAATTCTTCAAAGAAAAATTTCTCAAAATGCTGACTACCTTCACTTTCCTACTTCCTCATTTCCCATTCACTTTTCAAATGAATTCAATTTGGCTTTAACCTTGCCATTGAAACTTTTCTTGTAGAGGTCCTAACTATCACTGATGTTGTCAAACTCAACAGAGGCATCCCTATCTTCCTTTCATTGACTTCTAGGCCATATTTGACATCGGGGCCACTACCTGCTCATTGAAACGCTTTCTTCTCTTGATGTCTAAGTTACCGGATGCTTAGGTTGCCTTTAACTGGCCAAGCAACTTCCTTTCGGTCTTCTATGTAATCTCCTCCTTCACTCCTGCCTAATCACAGGGCTTCTTTCTGTCCCTCCCCCCACCCCCCCGAACACTGGGTGTTTTGAACACCTTCCGTGTGCTGATCACTTCCAAATTCATATCTCTGACCCCATTCTTTCTCAAACCTCTAGTTGATATATCTGCCTTCTTAAGTGACGTCTTCATTTGGATGCCTAATGTATCCTTTTGGTGAGGACCTCGCTTCACCAAGCCTCATTATTACCCTATTATCTCCCTTTTCAGTAAATACTAACAATATGTACCCAGGTGCTCCAAACTAGAAGGCATCCTTGGTTCCTTACTTTGCTTCACTGCATTCAATTTATCAGCAAATCCTATGGCTCTACCCTAAAAATGTGTCTCAAGACCATCCATGTCTTTCCATCTAGTTCAAGCTATTATTAGCTCCTTTGCCTAGTTTTTCTTTTTTTGAAAAAAAAACCTCTTTATTTTATATTGGAGTATAGTTGATTAACAATGTTGTGACAGTTTCAGGGGAACTGCAAAGTGATTCAGATATATGTATTGTATTCTTTTCCCATTTAGGTTGTTACATGATATTGAGCAGAATTCCCTGTGCTGTACAGTAGGTTCATGTTGTTATCCATTTAAAATATAGCAGTGCATTCATGTCAATTCCAAACTCTCTAACTATCCCTCCCTCCACCCCTCACCTCTGGTAACCATAAGTCTGTGAGTGTGTTTCTGTTTTGTAAGTAAGTTCATTTGTATTATTTCTTTTTAGATTCTGCATATAAGGATATCATACGATATTTCTCTTCCTCTGATTTCCTTCACTCAATATGACAACCTCTGGGCCCATCCATGTTGCTGCTAATGACATTCATTCTTTTAAACGGCTGAGTAATATTCCATCATATATATGTACCACATCTTCTTTATCCATTCCTCTGAGAATGGACATTTAGGTTGCTTCCATGTCTTGGCTATTGTAAACAGTGCTACAACGAAGCCACTATTAATCTGAATTTCTACAATAGTATCCTAACTGATTTCTTGTTTAATCCCCTAATTAATTTTCTACACAACCAAAAGATAAATTATATCCTGTAACTGTTCTGTTTGGGCTTCCCTGGTGGCTCAGTGGTAAAGAATCCACTTGCCAATGCAGGAGACACTAGTTCTATCCCTGGGTTGGGAACATCCCCTGCAGGAGGAAATGACAATCCACTCCAGTACTCTTACCTGGAAAATCCAATGGACAGAGGAGCCTGGTGGGCTACAGTCCATGGGATCACAAAATAGTCAGACATGACTTAGTGACTAAACAACAACTCTGTTCTGTTTTACCCCAAACTATGGCTTCCTGTTTCCCGAAGAGTAAAATCTAAGCTCCTTGCTATAACTGGTGAGGCCCTGCCCAATCTGACTTTGCTTACCTCTCTGGCATCTTCCTTCCTCCTTACAATCAGGTCATTCTGGCCTCCTTTCTGTTCCCTCATGTCAACAATCTTTTTTCTGCCCTAGGGCCTTGCTGCGTGCCATTCCTTCTGCCTAAGAAAGCTCTGCCTCTGATATGTGTGTAGTTGTGTTTTGGTCTCATCTTCCAGGCCTTACGTCTTTTCTTCTGGACAAACCCTATTTTCATATGAGTAAACTGAAAAAAAAATTTTTTTAAGTATAAAGTTATTTATTTTAATTGGAGGTTAATTACTTTACAATATTGTATTGGTTTTGCCATACATCAACATGAATCCACCACAGGTATACACGTGTTCCCCATCCTGAACCCCCCTCCCTCCTCCCTCCCCATACCATCCCTCTGGGATTTAATAATCGGATTTCTTTTTAAAAAATTTAAAGACTCAGCAACAGTTTCTCATTCTTGAAAAGTGTCGATCTTCAGGAATCCTTCTCAGTTTGCCACAATCCTCACCTAAAGTTTCCCTGATGCAGAAGCTAAATATCAAGAGTGGTACTAAAAAACCCCAAATGATGACTCTGATATACCATGGTAGTACATCTGGCCTTCTTCCTTCATTTGTGTTACTTGCCTGTCCCCAAAGGCAACTGAACTCGGGGCTTTAAATTTGCAGTAGATGTGTTTCTATGAAGTACTGGGGGAAATATAGTTTATAAATCAAACTACATCTGAATTGTATATAGTTTGCTATTCAGTGAAATCAACTGTAACCATAAACAACCTCTTTTGTATATCAAATGAGCACACTTGATTATATTTCTGTTGCCTTGACAAGAGCTACATCTTAGCGTGACATATAATTTTGAGAGCTTAATTTGACCTACTAAAATTTTATAAAAATGTCTTCCTTTTATTATTATGACGTTTACTTTTGCACTTGGGATGCTTGAAATCAGAGTGACTGTTCTTTCTTTGCAAGTAATCTGTCTAACTTTCTTTTCCTGCATGGATAAGATCATATTTCTTATACAGTTTTTATTATTATTATTTTTTTAAAAAATATAAATTTATTTATTTTAATTAGAGGTTAATTACTTTATAATATTGTATTGGTTTTGCCATACATCAACATGTTTTTTAAAATTTAGTTTTTAAATTTTATATTGAAGGGTAATTGATTTACAATATTGTGTTAGCTTCAAATAAAACTATTACTAAGACAAGTTAAAGATGGAGTAAATTAATTTTTGCCAGGGACATGACAAGCTCATTATAGCTGTAGATCTAGACTTTTTCTTCTACCCTAGCAAGTTTTCCTTTTTGCATATAGCTTTAAAAAGAAGCTTTTACCACTACATAAATTTCATGTAAAGTTTATCCACGCTAAGTGGTATGGTTCAATGATTTTTGCTTTCAGAACGTTTCCATCATCTCCCAAATTTTCTTTTTTTTTTTTTTTTTTTTTTTTTTTTTTTTTTTTTTTTTTAAATTTTATTTTTTTTTCTCTAATTTTATTTTATTTTTAAACTTTACATAATTGTATTAGTTTTGCCAAATATCAAAATGAATCCACCACAGGTATACATGTGTTCCCCATCCCG
>NW_011494739.1:1499893-1500896 GCF_000754665.1 Bison bison bison
CCGGGTTATTGTTACCATCTTTCTAAATTCCATATATATGCGTTAGTATACTGTATTTATGTTTTTCCTTCTGGCTTACTTCACTCTGTATAATAGGCTCCAGTTTTATCCACCTCATCAGAACTGATTCAAATGTATTCTTTTTAATGGCTGAGTAATACTCCATTGTGTATATGTACCACAGCTTTCTTATCCATTCATCTGCTGATGGACATCTAGGTTGCTTCCATGTCTTGGCTATTATAAACAGTGCTGCGATGAACATTGGGGTACACGTGTCTCTTTCCCTTCTGGTTTCCTCAGTGTGTATGCCCAGCAGTGGGATTGCTGGATCATAAGGCAGTTCTATTTCCAGTTTTTTAAGGAATCTCCATACTGTTCTCCATAGTGGCTGTACTAGTTTGCATTCCCACTAACAGTGTAAAAGGGTTCCCTTTTCTCCACACCCTCTCCAGCATTTATTATTTGATGTAATACACCACATTAACAAATTGAAAAATAAAAACCATATGATTATCTCAATAGATGCAGAGAAAGCCTTTGACAAAATTCAACATCCATTTATGATAAAAACTCTCCAGAAAGCAGGAATAGAAGGAACATACCTCAACATAATAAAAGCTATATATGACAAACCCACAGCAAACATTATCCTCAATGGTGAAAAATTGAAAGCATTTCCTCTAAAATCAGGAACAAGACAAGGGTGCCCACTTTCACCATTACTATTCAACATAGTTTTGGAAGTTTTTGGCCACAGCAATCAGAGCAGAAAAAGAAATAAAAGGAATCCAAATTGGAAAAGAAGAAGTAAAACTCTCACTATTTGCAGATGACATGATCCTCTACATAGAAAACCCTAAAGAATCCACCAGAAAATTACTAGAAATAATCAATGACTACAGTAAAGTTGCAGGATATAAAATCAACACACAGAAATCCCTTGCATTCCTATACACTAATAATGAGAAAACAGAAAGAGAAATTAAGGAAACAATTCCAT
>NW_011494739.1:1501494-1530850 GCF_000754665.1 Bison bison bison
TGGATTAAAGACAATCTCTTTAACAAGTGGTGCTGGGAAATCTGGTCAACCACTTGTAAAAGAATGAAACTGGACCACTTTCTAACACCATACACAAAAATAAACTCAAAATGGATTAAAGATCTAAACGTAAGACCAGAAACTATAAAACTCCTAGAGGAGAACATAGGCAAAACACTCTCCGACATACATCACAGCAGGATCCTCTATGACCCACCTCCCAGAATATTGGAAATAAAAGCAAAAATAAACAAATGGGACCTAATTAACCTTAAAAGCTTCTGCACATCAAAGGAAACTATTAGCAAGGTGAAAAGACAGCCTTCAGAATGGGAGAAAATAATAGCAAATGAAGCAACCGACAAACAACTAATCTCAAAAATATACAAGCAACTCCTACAGCTCAACTCCAGAAAAATAAATGACCCAATCAAAAAATGGGCCAAAGAACTAAATAGACATTTCTCCAAATTTTCTTTGTAGTCATTTGCCATTAATCCCTGCTCCCACCCTCTGCTGCTGCTGCTAAGTCGCTTCAGTCGTATCCGACTCTGTGTGACCCCAAAGACGGGCAGCCCAACAGGCTCCCCTGTCCCTGGGATTCTCCAGGCAAGAACACTGGAGTGGGTTGCCATTTCCTTCTCCGAAGCATGAAAGTGAAAAGTCAAAGTGAAGTAGCTCAGTCGTGTCTGACTCCTAGTGACCCCATGGACTGCAGCCTACCAGGCTCCTCCATCCACGGGATTTTCCAGACAAGAGTACTGGAGTGGAGTGCCATTGCCTTCTCCCGCTCCCGCCCTCTAGCCCTAGCTAAACTTGAGCCAGGAATATACTTGCCCCAGTCATGACCTCAGCCTTAGCCAGGTATTGGCCCTCCTTAATCACTCATCACTGACATCATCACTCCCACCTGACCTGGGTGTTCAGGTCTTAAGTTTAAATATCATCCTTGATTATCATAGCTAACAAAGTTCTTCATGTCACTGCCATGTCTTTCTTAGCACTTCTCAAAAATCAGTGATTATTTTGTGCATTTACCCGTTTCTTGTCTATCAGGAGAATTTGGATTTCTTGTCAGTTTCACTCTTCACTCCATTTGGAATGTAATAAATATTTGCTAACTCTATGAATATTTAAAGCTCAAGAAGGTCACCTTTTCACTTGAACAGGTATCCCCTCCCAAGTTCTCATGCTTTACCATCGTCTGAGATGTAAGCCTTTTGATGCTGCCCTCTTCACTTCTCACGTCAAGTCAGCACTCACAGCTTCTTGATTCTTCCTCCACAATATCTTTGTACAAATTCCACTCTCCCTCACTATTGTCAGGGCTGCCCTTTCACGTCAGTCTCTCATTAGCATCCTTTCTCCTCTTTTCTCCAGACCTTCTCTCCTGAGTTTTGCTGCTGATCTCTTACCTCCCTGCCAGGTCATATTCTGGCATCCAACCTCACAGGGGTTCCTTGTTGAATAATAGAGCAATGTTTTCTCAACATACTTGATGATAAAACACCTTAAATTTATTATTGGATATAATGATTAGAGTTCATCAGAGACCAACTTAAGCAGAAAGAAAGGAAGGATAGCAGGAAGGAAAACATGGAACTCACAGAACTGACTGGAAGTGTAGACAATTGTACTCGGAAGGACAAAGGGGGTATGGGGAACAGAAAAAATGTACCAGGGTCCCGCCACCAGCATTGGTGTCCTGGGACTGGACACCAACATCAAATCTGCCTGAACTTCTCCCACAGTGGCTCTGCCTGCTGTGCATACATGAGTATTTTCTCCACTTTCTCTGTGGTTTGGATTTAGTTCTTTATGATTCAGATTTTTTTCATTGGAGCATCCAGTTGGCTGAGCCTGGGTTGTGTGTCTGCCTGCTAACTCCCCAGGTGGCACAAAATATTCGCCCTTAGTACTTTCTGTAGCACTCAATCTTTCTCAAGATTGAGAACGGGGTAGGACGGGGCTGTCTGCTGTCACCCTGTTTGTTTAATCTGTATGCTAAACACATCATGAGAAATGCCAGCCTGGATGAGTCACAAGCTGGAGTGAAGTTAGGCGGGAGAAACATCAACAACCTCAGATACGTGGATGACACCACTCTAATGGCAGAAAGCGAGGAGGAACTAAAGAGCCTTTTGATGAGGGTGAAGGAGGAGCGTGAAAGAGCTGGCTTAAAACTAAATATTAAAAAAACTAATATCATGGCATCTGGCCCCATTACTTCATGGCAAATAGAAGGGGAAAAGGTGGAAGTAGTAACAGATTTCCTCTTCTTGGGCTCTAAAATCACTGTGGATGGTGACTGCAGCCATGAAATCAGAAGACATTTGCTTCTTGGCAGGAAAGCTATGACAAATCTAGACAGTGTGTTGAAAAGTAGAGATGTTACTCTGCCGACAAATGTCCATATAGTCAAGGCTATGGTCTTTCCAGTGGTCACATATGGTTGGAGAGCTGGACTGTAAAGAAAACAGAATGCTGGAGAATTGATGTTTTCGAACTATGGTGCTGGAGAAGACTCCTGAGAGTCCCTTGGACAGCAAGGAGATCAAATTAGTCAATCTTTAGGAAATAAACCCTGGATACTCATTGGAAGGACTGATGCTGAGGCTGAATTTTGGTCATCTGATGCGAACAGCAAACTCATTGGAAAAGTCCCTGATGCTGGGAAAGATTGACGGCAGAAGGAGAAGAGGGTATCAGAGGATGAGATGGCTGGATGGCATCACCAATGCAATGGACATGAACTTGGGCAAACTTTGGGAGATGGCGAGGGACAGAGAGGCTTGGTGTGCTATAGTCCATGGGGCCACAAAGAGTCGGACACAACTGGGCAACTGAACAACAACAACAACTTTCTGTAGTAGAAGATCAGCCCTCCTTTCTGTCAAGATCCAGAGAATGGAGAATTATTCCCAGATGAAAAGGGATTCAGATGCTGAGTGTCCAAAGATGCGGCACCAAGCGGTCACTGCTAGGGACTATTATCCTCAACCCTTTCCTCTTACCTGGAGTGTTTTCTCTTCCACTTTGATCTTTCTGATTGCCAAGGCCAGGACAAGGGAGAGAAGAGGAAGGTGCCCAGAGTGCAACCTAGAAGGAGGCACTCACCATCAAGGTCATGCAAGTGTCTCCTTATATGTTGCGCACTAGGCACCTCCTTCCCCTCACCCTAATCCTGACTTTGTCGATGGCATCCCACATTTCCCTTTTTCAGCACCCACCACACCTATACTTATGTTTGTTCAATGTTTGTCTTTATGATAGACTGTAATCTCCAGGATTGGAGAAGGAAATGGCAACCCACTCCAGTGTTCTTGCTTGGAGAACCCCAGGGACAGGGGAGCCTGGTGGGCTGCCATCTCTGGGGTTGCACAGAGTTGGACACGACTGAAGCGACTTAGCAGCAGCAGTAATCTCCAGGAAGACAGAGACCACAGCTGATTGATTTTCTGTCCCAGAAGAGAATTGGCATAAACTGGGGACTCAACCAATATTATTTTAGCAATTGTCTGACTTAATTACTTATACGTTTGGCTTAAAATAGACATTAGAAATGGCCTTGCAAGAAAATTCCTTCTTTTAGGCATAGCTTCATATTAGAATAGTGTAAGTGTCTGATATGAATAAACATGAAAGTGAAAGTGAAGTTGCTGAGTCATGTCCGACTCTTTGCGACCCCATGGACTGTAGCCTACCAGGCTCCTCAGTCCACGGAATTTTCCAGGCAAGAGTACTGGAGTGGGTTGCCATTTCCTTCTCCAGGGGATCTTCCCAACCCAGGGATGGAACCTGGGTCTCCCACACTGCAGGCACATGCTTTACCGTCTGAGCCACCAGGGAAGCCCTGAATAAGCATGGAATGATATGAAAAATACATGTTGAGATAATAAGGCAAGATGCTTAACAGGAATGGGTGACACTGTCCGTTGCTGTCATACATTGGTCAATCCTTCTATTATTGCTGAGCAGATTGAAAGGTATGCTTTTGTGAGTCAAGTGACATCTTCTCTGAATATCGAGAGTTCTTGAGGACAGCATGCCTTTCCCTAAAAGAAACATTATTGCACATTAATGAGATTAGCGATATAAATGTATTAGAATTTTTAAACAAACATTGTGGCAGAGTGATAAATTAAGATTTTGATGTAGCAATTACCTGATAATTTATCTATCCATTTTCTTGAAGCGTCAGCAAAAAGAGTACAAATATAATTTTTTTTTCTGCCCAGTTATTGGAAGGAAAGCCAGGATACTTTGTGTTCCTCCTTTTTCACTGGAGAATTGAGTGTGTGTGTGTGTGTGTGTGTGTGTGAGTTTGTGTTCTGAAGCCAACCTTGTCTCTCCCTCTGCCCTCATCTTTGTTAGGGAGGCCTAGGTGCAAGATAACAGTTAGATTGGATTGTCTCAGAAGTGGGATGAAGACTTTGTCTTAGGGTCAAGAGAGGAAGAGAAGCCCATCATTTGGGGGTGTTGAATCTCCTTGACTGGGAGAAGAGATGGGGTTTGGTTTCATGGGTGTTTGATAAAGTACTCCAAGGTGACAGGTACTCAGATGGGGTTGCCATCATGGCAGGCAGAGGCTGTGGACCCAGCCACTAGGTTCGTGGTCCTGAGAGAGGCAGCAAAGGCCCCCAGGTTGGACTTGAGGTCAGTGGAGAAAGCCATGGTGGTGAGCAGTTCTCCAGCTGCCCAGTAAATAACTGGCAGAGTTCATCAGCAGTATCCTGAGCATGAGGAAAAGAGAAATGAACATCATCATCATGAAATAGGGATCAGGTCCTTCCTCATTTCCCAGAACCACGAGGAGCAAGTGGAGATCAGGAAACCCCAGTAACAACTGGCTCTGGACATCTCATTTACTTTGCAAGTGGTATCTTGGAGTGAAATTAAAAAAAAAAAGAAATGCAGCATATCCCAAGTCTTGAATGTAGTGGGGCATTCATAACTTGTATGTGACTATTAATATTTTAAAGAATTTTAGAATTTTTTTTTACTAGTATCTATATCTTTTACAGAACATTGCTTGAAACGAGACACAGTTGGGGCTATCTTGCTGTAGGGGTTTCTCTAGCATCCACACCCTCTTTAGTAGCCCGCCTCCTAAACACACACTTTCATATGGCCTTGGCATTGGTATCACCTTTCTCTGAGCTACAGATGTTCACCTGGATACTTTACATTTCTTGCTGGGGAAATGAGGAAATGATATAAATGTATGAGAGTGAGAAATGTCTGTAAAAGGTGGTGATTCTATGACTCTCATTTCTTTTACCTTTTTGTTATGTTATTAACAAGGTTGGTGGGAGGAATAAATGAGATCAGGTAAAAATACTTGCCCTGGGAACTTGATAATTGGTACTTCCCTCCTCCTCTCTACTGTGGGATTCAGGCTGTAGGAAGTGGGCAGTCCCTTCAAAAACTTCAAAATGCAACTTGTAAAGATTTCAGGGGTGGGTGGTGCCAGTCTCAGAGCACTGGCCAGGCCGGAATGTACCCATGTGGGAGGCATTACAAAGGCCAAGGCTACAGTTTGTTCTGGTCTTGGCGGGTCCCAGTAATACCATACAATAATCGGGGTCTAAGTTGACTCTGACCAAAGCTGGCCTCTTTCCCTGTCTCCTGCCACCTTCTCCCACAGCGGCTTGAGCTTGGCCACCTCGACAGCCCCTGCTCCCTGTTCCCCCTCAGCCCCTTAGCCATGGCCCAGATTTCCCAGTTCAGCAGAAAAATCACGATGCAACTGTCACAGATGGAGCTCTAGGCCATGGCATTTGAAGATCTGAAAAGAAACACAGACGCAAATATATACTCAGAAGTACACAAACACTTGCCCACATACCAGTTACACATCTACACACAAACTGCAGGCAACTACAAACATTCTTGCACATCCAAATACTCATGTATACAAAATACAAACAACACATGCACAAAATAAACATAAAAGATATATTTGAGCATTCACAGCTATTTTTAGATTTTATATGTGTACACATTGAAGTTGAAATTGTTAGTCACTCAATCTTGTCTGACTCTTCGTGACCCCATGGTCTGTAGCCCACCAGGCCCCTTTTCCACGGAATTCTTCAGGCAAGAATACTAGAGTGGGTTGCAACTTCTTTCTCCAGGGGATCTTACTGACCCAGGGATTGAACTTGCGTCTCCTGCACTGCAAGCAGATTCTTTACCACCTGAGCCACTTACAATATAAAAAAAATGTAATACATAAATGCAGACATCCAAATATGAATGTGCCATAGCAGTTAAACCAACTCTTTCAATTTTTCATTATCTCGGTCAAGTCCATTTCTCTGAATCATTGCAGAGCTTCTTGGGCAATCTGTGTATACAAGGATTCTTAGGGGGCTTATGAAATATTGCAAAGAGGAAGGGCCTGGAATCTGGGTTGGAATCCTCTGATTTATTTCAGTAATCACAGCAAATACTGCAGTCACTAAATGTCAGGTGGTGTTCTAAGTGCTTTATAGTATTCACTCATTTGATCTTCATTAACAACCTTAAGAAAAAAATACTATTACTACCCCACTGTATAGCTGAGGAAACAGGTACAGAGTTAATGAAAATTTCCAAGATGATGCAACCAGGAATCTAACTTCAGAATACAAGTTTGTCAACATTTTGCAATGTTGTCTCATTCAATGCTGAGTTCTGCAGCATTGAAATAAACCATCTTTTTCACTGACTGATATCATTGAGGATACAGAGTAAGGTGCTCAGCTCCTAACCCTGAGCCAAACCCAACCTCTGGCATCTCCATCACATAGCTGGATACTGCCCCCACATTCCCTCATCCTGAGCAGCTCCACTGCCCACTGAGCAAATCCTGCCAACACCTACAGCCAGTGACCTTAAGCACAGAGTCCATGGTGCTGCCCAAGTAGCTTTCAAAATCAAGCAACAGTCAACTCTGGAAAAAGAATGTACTTCTGAAGAATGACACAAAACATGTTCTCAGGCTGAAGCGACAACAGTTTTTCAGATTTTTTGACTTTATCTTTGGCCTGTGCCTTGCCGGGATTCCTAAGGATGTACAGTTTTCCTATTGGGCCTGTCCAGCCCTGGCTCTGCTCACAGGTTTTCCCTCTCAGACTCCGTCACACATGGTGGCTTCTCAAGACTATTCATTTCTATTCATTTTCTGCAAGTCCGATCTCTCCACCCCACCAAGGAATTTAGCTCCACTGTTACTGAGACTGTAGAAGCTGAACCCGCTCAAGGTTCCCATTCCTTTCTCTCTCACCTCAAAACAAAGAAATTGGGACTTCCCTGGCTATCTAGTGGTTAAGAATCCACCTGCCAATGCAGGGGACACAGGTTTGATCCCGGTCTGGGAAAATCCCACGTGCCATGGAGCAACAAAGCCCATGCTCTGCAGCAAGAGAAGACACTGCAGTGAGAAGCCCATGCACTGCAATGAAGAGTACCTCCTGCTCATGGCAAATAGAGAAAGCCTGTGTGCAGCGAGGCTGACCCAGTGCAGCCAAAAATAAATAAATAAATATTAAAAAGAAAACCAAAGAAATTGTAAGTAAAGTGTGTTATTACCAGTCATGCACTGCACTAAACACTGGATAGACATTTTTAACCACTTAAAGGACACAGCAAACCATCAGGTACATATGATTATCTTCCCCAAATTGGTTAAACAATTTGCCCATGCTCACTGCATCAGTTAGGGTTTTTAGCGAACGAAACTTTGACTATTTGGCAGCTCAGAGGATGCATGGAATCAAGCTGAGAAAATGGTGGGGTAGATGGAGCCAAGGGGAAGAATCAGCCTTCAGACCCAGTAGTGAGGATAGAGCTGCTGTTGAACACCATTGTTTGGGACCCTGAACTCCACTCCTTGTTACTATGCTTCCCTACTGACCAGGGCACTGGCTTTCATTGTGGGTGGGTTCTTTTGCTAAGATAAGCCCTCCACTGTTACCGCTTCCTGGAATCCCAAGCACTCGATTTAAAGAACAGAAAGGGAATCTAATTGGCTGAGCCTAGGCCACGTGCTCACACCTCAGCTGCAAGAGAGGCAGGAAAACAAGTATTTGAACAATGGGAGGTGACACTGTCCCTCCACAAGACCGCTATGGTGACAGGATTCCCTCCAAATGGGAAGATGAGACAAGATGAGACTGTTATGAACGGTAGACAAGACAAAAAACCCCAAACAGACAAATCTTTACAGTAGTCACATAGAGAGCAGCTCACAGAGGTGGATTTGAATTTAGGTTTGTTTGACAAAAAAAGGGCTTCCCTGATTGCTCAACTGGTAAAGAATCCACCTGCAATGCAGGAGACCCTGGTTCGATTCCTGGATTGGGAAGATCTGCTGGAGAAGGATAGGCTACCCACTTCAGTATTCTTGGGCTTCCCTTGTGGCTCAGCTGGTAAAGAATCCACCTGTAATGCGGGAGACTTGGGTTCGATCTCTGGGTTGGGAAGATCCCCAGGAGAAGAGAAAGGCTACTCACTCCTATATTCTGGCCGGGACAATGCCATGGACTTCAGTCCATGGGGTCACAAAGAGTTGGACACAAACTGAGTGACTTTCACTTTCACTTTTGACATAAAAGTTTCAGGTTTTAAGAGCAA
Organism: Bison bison bison; assembly: GCF_000754665.1. Lineage (NCBI taxonomy): Eukaryota > Metazoa > Chordata > Mammalia > Artiodactyla > Bovidae > Bison > Bison bison. Next base: position 1,510,114 of record NW_011494739.1, read on the forward strand.
TGCTATGAAGTCATTCTATAAACCCCCTTTCTTTCAAAAGAAAGAAAAGTCTGTTAAGGTCCAGTGTTTTTATCTAATTCATTGACTCCATTCCCTTTGGCTTGTCTAGAATTTTTCTCCACCAGAAACCCTGTTTTCTTTCGTATTTTCAATATCTCTTGTTATACAGTGTATTTCACCTCAGCTTAAAAAATGATACATTTCCCACTCTTTACAAATATCTTCCCCTTGATCTGGACCCTTTTGGAGAGAGTTCTGAGTTTGAATCCTGACTGCCTCAGTGGCCCTGGTTTATTCATGTTATCCCCCGAGCCATGGCTTCATCCATAGTCATACATACCTTTTCCTTGAAAGGATTAACCCCAGATGATATTTAATACATAGTTGATGGTATTCTTATAAACAGTGATTCCATCATGGCTGGGGGTGGGAAAGGGCAGTAACTACAAATGGGTGTGAGGGATATTTTGGGGGTGATGGAAATTTTCAAGATTCGACTATAGTGACAGAGGTACAGCTCTGCATAATTCATTGCTTTGTACACTTAATGAGTGGATTTTATGGCATGTAAATTATACTTCAATAAACCTGTTATAAAATAAGGAGAGTCACAAGAAAGTGACCCTCATTTCTCTGATCTTACCTGTGCCTACTTTCTGTAGAAGCTCTTCAAATTTTTCTAGGCAAGAATCACTAGAGGTTTCCTTTTGACTGGCTTCCTCACTTAGAAGGGACCCTTGCTATTCCAAGTCTGAAGAAACAATGGGAGACCAGGTTGTGGATAGAAGTACTATAACTGGGAGCCAGTCAGATCTGAGTTCAAATCCTGAAATCCCCATTTGGTCAGAGTTGGGCAAATTGCTTGTGCTTCTGTACTTTAGTGTCCAAGCTAGAACAACGAGGCAGGAACTCTATTGGTGTTGTGAGGATGAAGTGAGACTATACTTGTGAAATACTTGTCACCAACCTAGCAGAGTGAAAGTGAAAGTTGCTCAGTTGTACCCGACTCTTTGTGACCCCATGGACTATATAGTCCGTGGAATTCTCCAGGCCAAAATACTAGAGTGGGTAGCCATTCCCTTCTCCAGGGGATCTTCCCAACCCAGGGCTCGAACCCAGGTCTCCCACATTGCAGGAGGATTCTTTACTGTCTGAGCTACCAGGGAAGCCCAACCTAGCAGAGGGTCAGTGCTAATTAGCTGGTTATTGTGGCCACTCCCATAGCTTGGGAGAGAGTGTCTTCTCTGAGGGCTCCAACTTTCAGTGGTGTTTTCCTTCTCTCACACCTTTTGTGTGAATCTGTTATGCATATATATGTATCCACTCTTTTTAAGATTCTATCCACATATAGGTCATTGCCGAATATTTAGTAGAGTTGCCTGTGCTACGCAGTAGGTTCTTATTAGTTATCTAGTTTATAACAGTGTATAGTATCTTAAAGGGTCCAGCTCTTATTCAGCTTCTTCTGAAGCTTGACTGAAGGGGCACAGTCCACATGCTTTCTCTACACTCTAGAATGACTCGAGTTGCCTCCCCTTTAGATTATTTCTTATAACCTTATTCAATGTGTAAGATATTTACTCAGTCTACAACATTTTTGAAGCACCTGCAATGTGCTAAGTGTGTCCGAAATTGCTAGCTCTTCTCTAGTATCTGTCTTCCCCTTCTTCTTAGTAAGACAACCCCTGAACTTCAGCTAGCCATGGTTGCCCAGAATAAAGAAACTATTTCCAGCCTACCGTCCAGCTAGATATATCTGTTTGAATGAGCTCTGGCCAATGGACTGGAATGGAAGTGATGTGTGCAGATTCTGGATGGGATCTTTAAAGGAAAAATGCACTTCATTTCCTTCTTTCTCTTCTTCCTGAGAACCAGAGCATCAAATGAAGCTGCCTGATAGGAATGGCACAGCATCAAATCAGAAGGAATCTTGTGCCCTACTTTTAATGGCATGGTTTTTAGTCACTAAGTCGTGTCCAACTCTTTTGACCCCTTGGACTGTAGCCCACCAGGCTCCGTTGTCAGTGGGATTTCCCAGACAAGAATACTAGAGTGGGTTGCCATTTCCTTTTCCAGGGGATCTTCCCAACCCAGGGATTCAACCCAGGTCTCATGCATTGCAGCCTGGCTCTTTACCAATTGAGCTGCCAAGGAAGCCCTTGCTTTTAGTGATGAAGCTTTTTACATAAGAAAGAAATTTCTTTTATATAAGACAGAAATCAATGTCTGTCTCTTAGAATTACTGTTTGGGGAGATAATGTATTTAAACAGTTGAATTAATATCCTGATTAATACACCAGGTGATATTATTATGGGCACTGGAGTCACAAAGCAAATTTCTGACATTCTAATGGGAGAGGCAAAGATTAATCATGTAGAATAAATTGAAAAGGAACAAGTGACTATATGAAGGTCACAAAACAAGTTATTATGATACAGAGTGACTGTGTGTGTGGGAGTACCCTTAATCTAAGGTGACCAGGAAAAGCCTCTCTGAGAAGTGACATTTAAGATGAGACTGAATGGTGAACAGGAGCCAGTCTGAAGGAAGAACTTTATAGGAAGAGCAAGTTATAAATGCTAAGGGTCTGAGCTGAGAATGAGATTGGCAAGTTCAAGGTTCAGAAAGACATACACGTGTGAATTTTCTGTTAGAAAGTTGAGAATAAGAATTTTTTAAAAATTAAATATTTGACTTAGGGACACAGGGCAGGGGGTGGGGAGTAAGGAGAGTGTGGGATGCATGAAGAGAGTAACATGGAAACATACATTACCATGTGTACAATAGATAGCCAATAGGAATTTGCTGTATGACTCAGGGAACACAAATTGGGGCTCTGTAACAACCTAGAGGGGTGGGATGCAGGGGGAAGTGGGAGGGATGTTCAAGAGGGAGGGGACACATGTATACCTATGGCTGATTCATGTTGATATTTGGCTGAAACCAACATGATACTGTAAAACAATTATCCTTCAATTAAAAACAAATAAATTTAATTAAAAAAGGAAAAAAATTAAATGTGTCTTGATATGCATTAATTGATTAATCCCTTTGTGGATCTCAAAAGGCCAAACAGCTTTAATTTGCCTGTCTCCTTACTAGGAGAGAAAAGCCCTTTTGGCACGGATGCTGGCCGGTTTCCCACGCTCTCGTCTCGTTCTTTGCTGCAGAATCTGCTACACATTGTCCTTCGGCTTGTTTGATCTGATATAAATCCTCTTCTGCTGTAATTCACTGCCCACGGTCCTGCCAATGAAAACAAGACTCATCCCTGCAGAGGATAGCTCTATTCTCCATAGCCTGCAGCACAACCACGTCCTTCTCCTGTGACCTTCCAGTCATGAAGTTTCTTTTCCTGTTTCTTGCCATCCTTCTGGCCATGGAACCAGTGGTATCAGGTAATTCGGGTGTCTCTCAAATGTCTGGGATCTTGGTCATAAATGTCTCTCCTTCCTCTTCCCCCTCACTGTGGACAGCATCTGAAGCCCTTTCTCAATTCATGTGGTTTTGGGACGTTTTCTCATAATCATCTCATGTTCACATCTCTCCCTGATTTTTTTTTTTTTTTTCTGCCAAGGTAGGGGGATGGAGATATTTGGAGTACCTAACACTGAAGGGAAGGCTGGTATTCTGCTGGCATCATAGAGGAGGGCTTAGGGGTAAAGGGTCTGGTGCGGGTTGGGGACTTCTTAGGGGTTTGGGAGATTACACTGAAGGTTGAGGGTGAGTTGTGATGGGGTGGCAAGACTTTGGATCGGAGTGATAGTGGGAAAATGAGGAAGAGCCAGAGGCGAGGAGTTGGGCTTCCTTGATGGTTTGGAGTAGGCTGGAGGGGGTATGGAATTTTGAGTTGAGTGGATTTGGTGTTGGGAATTAGATTGGGGCTTGGACTGAGGTTGAGAGTTGGTACTGGATGGTGCCCGGGTGCCTGAGGTTCAGCTAGGTGATGGAATGCTGCTTAGGATTGAAGTTGGTGACTTGATTAGACTTGGGTTTGACCGGGAGTTAGGGCTCCAGGGGCATTGAGTTGGGTAAAGCTGGGAGTTCTAATTAAAATTGGCCTGGGTATTTGAGTTTGAATTGGTCAAGGAGGATTGGAGATTGAGTTGGGTTGGAGTTGGGATTTGTTGGGTTCAAGCTAGACAACTGATAAAGAGCTGAATCTGTGGAAATGTGAGGGACTCTCTTCCATTCCCTAATAAGACAGATGTTCACTGTTCTTTTCCCATCATTCCCAAGCTCTGTTAGGTGGGAACTTTATTGGCATCATTTGATCTCAAAGTTAGGAGCAGGAGGTGGGGGGATAGGAAGACAGAAATGTGAGATTATGAAAAAGGCTTTCTTAAAACCCTTGAGTTCCCAACCTTGGAAAAATTGCCTCAATTCTCTCCCCTTGTGAGGTCTCTTCTCTCCCTTCCTGGGACTGGGTCTAGCATTAACTCTCTCCCTCCACTCCTCCCCTGAACTCCTACACCCCCTCTGCTTCCCCTTGTCTATCCAGCTGAGGAATACTAACATCTACTTAATGGGTGTTCCTATGTCCAGAGGAAGAATGTTGGATGAAGGGAAAATGCCGGTTGGTGTGCAAAAATGATGAAGACAGTGTCACACGCTGCTCAAATCGTAAACGATGCTGTATCCTTAGTCGTTATTTGACAATCGTACCAATGACAATTGATCGAATCCTCCCTTGGACCACTCCTCAAGTGAAACAAGAAGGAGACAGTTAAGGCCAAACTTGTCAACACAGGGAAGATACATGGAAATCGTGGATAGAGATGACTTTGTTTCCTGTTCTTTAGTTCCTACATTCCATTAAAACTTGCAAATCTGTTTCTTGTGTCTGTCAATCATGAGGAATGATACTCCAAATGGATTGAGGGTGGGGAAATGGCAGGAAGGGTGTTAAGAGTTAGCAAAGAGATGTCTCTGGGGCTTGGCTGCGGCAGTTGGGTAATTATTGCAGTTCTGAACATAATTCTTCATCTGCCAGCTGCAGGGAAGGCTATTGGAGCTGGAATGGACTGAAGAGCATGTGTGGGAAGCCAAGAGACTTAATCCCTAGTGAGTGGGAGCCTCTTTAGGCTGAGACAGTTGGCCTGGTTTTGGAGTGAATGAGCTGGGGTGGACAGGGACTTAGCTGAGCCCAAATCCTTGGATTTCTAGGGAAGCTGGCTGACATGCCTTTTGATGCTCAAGAGACCACAGCCCAAAGAATCAGAAGGTTTCCAAGTACTAAAGAAGGATAAAGCACATAAATTTACTCATTGAAATGATAACTCAGCTTCATTTCCCATGGCTGCTGCTCACAGACTTTCTCTTTCAGCTTTTACCATCCTCCCCTGCCCCTCCTGCTGCCTTGGTCCATGGTTCCCCTTCACCTTGTCCCCATCACTAGGCTCATCTCTGTGATAAACTCCTTCTCATCCTTCAAAGCCCAACTAATGCCCCTACCATTAAAAGTGTGCACAGGAGCTCTGTCTCACTGTTTCTTAATGATTACAATAACAGTAGCTATAAAATAGTTGTCATTGACACTTCTTATGTGCCAGGCACAGTGATGGGTGCTTATAGACCTGAAATCATCCTATTCTTACACAACCCTCTTAGTATCCCTATCTTACTGATGCAGAAACTGAGGTCTAGAGAGGTGATATAATCAGCCAAGGTTGCGCAACATTAAGATAGAGAAGGTGTTCAAATTGAGTTCTGACTGGCTTCACAAAGTGTTCATCTTTTTTTACTTTTTACTTTTAGATATGTTGCTTTTATTTAAAAGAATAACTACTTGACAAACTCTTAAGTCAAAGTTTGAACCAAACTCACTCCTCTGAAATAACTCTGTGAGGTAGGTATCTGCAGAGCCGCGGGGACCAACACAGTCCTTTCTTCCCAGGTTGTTTTCAGATGCCCACAGCAAGCCATTCTTAGGGCACGCATTGTGTTCTTGTGTAATTATTCATCACTGTTCCCTTCTCACTAATCCCCAAGTACACACACACCAGATGGAAAGCCTTGGGGGTTGAGATCACTCTTATTTACATCAGTATGCGTGTTGTTAAGCCCAGCACTTGGGTCAGATTTGACATAGTGGGTCCTGGGTGAATGAATAGGTGAATTATGAATTCACATGTGAAAGTACAAGTGGATTTGGTGTGTGTGGGGAGTTTTATAAATAGCTGCTACATCAAGCATCATTCAGGGTGGGATCCTTTCTGGGTTAGAGGGATCAGAGTCCCACTGTCTCAGGTGAATTTGGCTCCAGCTGGCATATTAGGAAGGTTGCAGAGCAGCTCTGGAGCCTTGCTCAAGGGGATTCTTACAACTTATTCATTAGTTTGCTCTTAAAATACACAGGTTTCACAGTTAGAAAGGGAAGAGCCTAAGGATTCCCCAATACCTGGGGCCTGGTGTTAACTTCTTCACACACAGCCAGTCATCCTCTCACCAAATTAATTCACTATGAGGCATGGCTTTTTCACTCAGTCAATAACATTTATTAAGAACCTCCTCTGTACTTTAGGTAGAGACAACCATGGGGAGTGATACAATGGTGGGATGAAAAAAGGGCTTGGAACTCACTGTTGAGTCACCATAAGTCTTCAGAAGACACATAACTCCCTTGTCTGAATCTCTGAACTTGAGTCTCTGGGGTCTGGGCATGTGAAATTTTGAAAATTCTCTTAGATTATTCTTTTGGGAAATAAAACCCTAGACCCCATAACTCCCCGTCAAATGTCCTGTATTCCAGATAGCCCCCAAACTATGAGAATCTCTGGTCTAGGCAACTTTCCTCTGTCTTCCCATTTCACAGATTGGGAAACTGAGGCCCAAGGAGGAAAAGTGATCCATTTTCAGAAGTGGGTCCAAGACAATACTGGGATAAATAAGCAGATTTTCTCTGGCTGCTGGTGAGAGGGCTGCAGGGACATTGAAGGTGATGTTAGGTTGCCATGGTGATAAGAGAGCGGTGGGGCACAGTGATGGGGGCTAGTAGGAGTGCAGGTGCTAAGAGGTGCAAAGACCCCAACAAAAGCTTTGAGGGTAGTTTGAGCACTTTTGAAACTTCTTTCTGGAGTGCCATGGCCTTTCTCCAGGGGAGAAAGGTTGAAGCAGGCTGGCCTGCTTGCTTTACCATGTCAAAAGCACTCTTCTGTGTACACTTTTGGGTGTAAATCTCACATTGGCCCTTCTTCTCAAGGAAAATGGAAAGGGATCTTTTCTCCGGGGATATGGCAGAAAGAATTGTTTTTGCTTTTGGAAGGCCTACTTGAATCTTTCTTTTTATTCCTTGTAGGCTGAGAGATGAAGAGGAAGAGTAGAAACGTTGGCAGGGGAGAGCAGAGCCCCCTGGGGTGGGGGGGTTGACCTGGCAGCTGTAGAAGCATTGTGATCCCAAAGCAAGGAAGACTGGGTGTCCATCCTGGACTTTTTTTTCAGGTTGATACATAGGCCTGCTGGTATAACATCAGCTCAAGTCAGCCTCTGTTTGTACAGCAGTACAACTGATACTGGTGCAATGAATATGCCTACTTTCATGACATTTTATCACAAGTCATAATAATGGTCATAATAATGTGACCATTATTATGATCAAGATTACAGAACCCTTCTGTCACCAAAAAGATCTCCCTCCTGCTATTCCTTTCTAGTGGCACAGACTCTCCTCTTTGCCCTCACCTTCTGTCACTACCCCTAATCCCTGATAACTACTAATCTGTTTCCCATCTCTATAATTTTGTCATTTCAAGACCTGTATAAATGAATCATATTTGATCTTTTGAGACTGACTTTTTTTTCACTCAACATTATGTTCTTGAGATCTACCCAAATTACATGGATCAATAGTTCATTCCTTTTAATTCTGGGGAGTTCTAAGCAGTGCATTAAGGCAAGAAAAGGAAATAAAAGGTATATAGATTAGAAAAGAAGGAAAAAACTGTATTTGCAGGTGTCATAATGATTTATGCAGAAAATACAAGAGAATCTATGAAAAAATCTAGAACCAATGAGTAAGTTTAGTAAGGTCACAGGATACAAGATAAGCATACAAACGTTAGTTGTATTTCTAATGATGATACTACCTAAAGCAACCTATAGATTCAGTGGAATCCCTATCAAATTACCAGTGGTATCTTTCACAGAATTAGAACAAAAAATTTCTCAGTTTGTATGGAAACACAAAAGACTCCACATAGCCAAAGCAATCTTGAGAAAGAAAAATGGAGCTGGAAGAATCAACGTTTCTAATTTCAGACTATACTACAAAGTTACAGTCATCAAGACAGTATGTATTGGCACAAAAACAGAAATATAGACCAATGGAACAAGATAGAAAGCCCAGAGATAAAACCACACACTTCTGGGCACCTTATCTTTGACAAATGAGGCAAGACAATACAATGCAGAAAAGATAGTCTCTTCAACAAGTGGTGCTGGGAAAACAGGACAGCTACATGTGGAAGAATGAAATTAGAACACGTCCTAACACCATACATAACGATAAGCTCAAAATGGATTAAAGACCTATATGTAAGACCAGAAACTATAAAACTCTTAGATTAAAACATAGGCAGAAGACTTTTCAACATAAATCATAGCAAGGTCATCTATGATCCACCTCCCAGAGTAACAGAGATAAAAGCAAAAATAAACAAATAGAACCTGAAAGTGAAAGTGTTAATTGCTCAGTCATGTCCAACTCTTTGTGACCCCATAGGTTGCAAAGCCTATGGGGATCCCCCATAGGCTAGAGGAACCCCTCCAGGTTCCTCTGTTCATAGGATTCTCCAGGCAAGAATACTAGAGTAAGTAGCCATTCTCTTCTCCAGAGGGTCTTCCCAACCCAGGGATTGAACTGGGGTCTCCTGCATTATAGGTGGATTCTTTATCATATGAGCCACCAGGGAAGCCCATAAATGGAACCTAATTAAACTTAAAAGCTTTTGCACAGCAAAGGAAACTGTAAACAAGATGAAAAGACAACCCTCAGAATGAGAGACAATAATTGCAAATGAAACAGCTGACAAAGGATTAATCTTCAAAATATATAAGCAGCTCATGCAGCTCAACGTCAGAAAAACAAACAATCCAATCAAAAAATGGGCAGAAGACCTAAACAGACATTTTTTCCAAAGAAGACATCTAGATGGCTAATAAACACATGAAAAAAAATGCTCAACAAAGCTTATTATTAGAGAAATGCAAAGCAAAACTATAATGAAGCATCACCTCACACCAGTCAGAATGCCCATCATAAAAAAATCTACAAAAAATACATGCTGGAGAGGATTTGGAGAAAAGGGAACCCTCCTGCAATGTTGATGGGAATGTAAATTGATCCAGCCACTATGGAGAACAGTATGGAGATGCCTAAAAATCTAGGAATAAAACTACCATATGACCCAGCTGAGAAAGCCACAATTTAAAAATACATATGTATTCCAATGTTCATTGCAACACTATTTACAATAGCCAGGATATGGAATCAAACTAGATGTCCATCGACAGATAAATGGATAAAGAAGTTGTAGTACATATATACAGTGGACTATCAACCATAAAACAGAACAAATTTGAATCAGTTCCAGTGAGGTGGATGAACCTAGAGTCTGTTGTATGGAGTGAAGTAAGTCAGAAAGAGAAAACAAATATTGTATATTAACAGATATGTATGGAATCTAGAAAAATGGTAGTGATGAACTTATTTGCAGGGCAGGAATAGAGACCCAGACATGGAGACAGACTTATGGACACAGTGAGGGAAGGAGAAGGTGGGACAAACTAAAAGAGCGGCCATTCTTTACCATATGAATCACCAGGGAAGCCCATAAATGGAGTCTAATTAACCTTAAAAGCTTTTGCACAGCCAAGGAAACTGAACAAGATGAAAAGTCAACCCTCAGAATGAGAGAAAATAATTGCAAATGAAGCAAACGACAAAGGATTAATCTTCATTTTTATATACATTACCATTTGTAATATATACATTACCATTTGTAAAATATCATATACATTATCATTTGTAAAATGGGCTTTCCAGGTGGCGCTAGTGGAAAAGAATCTACCTGCCAATGCAGGAGATGTAAGAGATGCAAGTTTGATCCCTGGGTTGGGAAGAGCCCCTGGAGAAGGGCACGGCAACCCACTCCAGTATTCTTGCCTAGAGAATCCCATGGACAGAGGAGCCTGGCGGGCTACAGTCTGTAGGGTCGCAAAGAGTAAGACACGACTGAAGCAACTTAGCATACATGCATGCATTTGTAAAACAGATAGCTAATGAGAAGTTGCTGTATACCACAGGGAGCTCAGCATGGTGCTCTGAGACAACCTAGAGGAGTGGGATAGTGTGGGAGGTGGGAGGGAAGTTCTAGAGGGAGGGGACACGTGTATACCTATGGCTGATTCCTGTGGATGTGTGGCAGAAATGAACATAACATTGTAAAGAAATTATTCTCCAATTAAAAATAAATAAATTTTTAAAATTAGTTATATTGCTATGTCCTATCACAGATCATATGAACACTGAAATTAAAAACACATCAGTCACAATCACTCCAAAAAATAAGATGCTGAAGTGAATATCTAATAAAACATGTACAGAAATTGTACTGAAAATTACAGAATGTAGATAAAAAATCAAAAAAGATATAAATAAATGAAGACACACTGTGATTATAGATTGTAAGATTCAGCTAGGAAAGATGTAAATTCTCCTTAAATTTATAGATCCGTTTTATACAATTTCTATCAAAATTCCAATAAGGTTTATTGTGGATATAGATAAGATTGTCTGCTCTATATTTCATCTGTAGAGAAATTGGCAAAGGAATGAGAATGGCTAAAACAAAGAACAAATGTGGAGAAATTATTCTACCAGATTTCAAGACTTACATAGCTAAAGTAACCAAGACTGTGTGGTCATGGTGGAGAGACAGACACACAGTTCAATTGAACAGAAAGAGCCCTACACAAGGGCAACCAACTGATATTTCACAAACGTGCAAAAGTAATTCAGTAGAAGAAAATGTCTTTTTCAATAAATATTGCTGGAGCAATTGGAAGTCTGTAGGCAGAGAAAAAAGGCTCTCAACCTAAACCTAACAAGTTAAACAAAAATTAACCCAAAGTGTATCATAGATTTAAAAGTAAAATGTAAACTTCTGGAAGAAAACACAGGAAAAATGTTCGGACCTAGGGCTAGGTGAAGAGTTCTTAGAGATGAAGAGCATAATCCATAAAAGAAAAAAAAAATAGATTCAATCAAAATTTAAAACTTTCATTCTGTGAGATCCTATGAAAAGGACAGATGAAAAGACAAATTAAAAATTGGAAAAAAAATTGGGTGAAATATTTGCAAACCACATATGTGACAAAGAACTTGTATCTAGAATATAGAAACAACTCTCAAAACTCGACAGAAAAAAGTACACAATTCAATTGGAAGAAAAATGTGAAAAGATATTTCACTAAAGAGGTTATACGGATGGCAAAGGAGCACATGAAAAGATGCTCAACATCACTAGCAATTAGAAAAATGCAAATTAAATTAAGACCACAATGAGATTCCTTACATATCTATCAGAACAATTAAAATTAAAAATAGTGACAATACCAAATGCCAGCCATGATGCAGAGAAACTGATTCTTTTATACATCACTTTAGTGAATGTTAAATGGTACAACCACACTCTAGAAAATAGTTTGGCAGTTTAAAAAAAAAAACAAACTAAATATATAATAACTATACCACACAGCAAATGTACTCTTGGGCATATATTCCAGAGAAATGAAAATATAGTTCCAAAAACCTATAGACAAGTGTTTATAGCAGCTTTATTTATTTTAAGGTATTCACTAAAACGGGTTTTATTTTTTTAAGCCAGTTTTAGGTTCACAGCAAAATTGAGAAGAAGGGACAGAAATTTCCCATACGCTGTCTGCCCTTACTCATTCAAGGCTCCTCTATTATAACATCTGCCACCAGAGTTGTGCATTTATTACAATTGACATACCTACATTAACCCATCATAATCACCCAAGTCCATAATTTCACATGAAGATTCACTCTTGGGATTGTACATTCTGTGGATTTGGACAAATGTATATTGACATGAATCCACTATGATAGTATCACATAGACTATTTTCACCACCCCCGACATCATCGGTGCCCTACATACTCATCTCTTCCCCCATTCCAACCCCTGGCAACCAATGACCTTTTAATCATATACTTTTCCAGAAAGTCACATAACTGGAATTATACAGTAGGTAGGCTTCTTGGTTCAGCTTCTTTCACTTAGTGATGTGCATTTAAGCTTCCTCTGTGTCTATTCATAGCTTGATAGCTCTTTTTTTTTTTTTTTTTTTCCGAGCTGAACAATATCCCATTGTCTGGATGTGTCTTAGTTTATCTTCTCACCTACTGAAGGGCATCTTGGTTGCCTCCAAATGTTGTCATTTATGAATAAAGCTGTGTGCAGATTTTTGTCTGGACATAAAGTTTCAAGTCCTTTGGGTACAGAACAAGGAGTTCAATTGTAGGATCACATGGGTAAGAATATGCTTAGTTTTGTAAGAAACCACCAAGCTATACCATTTTTCTTTCTCACCATCAATGAGTGAGACTTCCTATTGCTCCACTTCCTTGCCACATTTACTGTTTTCAATAGTCTGAGTTTGGGTCACTTTAACGGGTGTGAAATGATACTTATTACTGTTTTAGCTCTTTATGCTTTCACTATGCTCCCTGACTTGTCAGATTTGTTACTGCTAAATAGAAATTAACTATCTGTATTTTTTTTTTTTGGCCAGGCAGACGTCACATGCTTCGATGCATGGGTGACTTGGGAATCTGTAGACCTGCTTGCAGACAGTCTGAAGAGCCCTACCTCTATTGCAGAAATTATCAACCCTGCTGCCTCCCTTTCTATGTAAGGATAGACATTTCTGGCAAAGAAGGGAAAAATGACTGGAGCCGAGAGAATCGCTGGCCAAAAGTATCTTGAGTGCTAGTGGTCCACTATCCTCAACCTGCTGCCAATACTCCTTTATTAAAATTCATGCACCTGCCACTCTTGTGTGTTTCTCATCCATTGGAAAATATAGTGAGAGATTAAGTTTTGCATGGTAAGATATCTTTCCTATTCTGGGTTGCCATTTCCTTCTCTGGGGGATCTTCCCAATCCAAGGGTTGAATCCATGTCTCCTGTGGCTCCTACATTGGCAGGTGGATTTTTTTCTTTTTTAAGCACTGAAACACCTGGGAAGTCTTTTAGGTCACTATCCAACTAATTTACTCAGATACAGGAAAATGCAAAGATTAGAGCCCCAAACTGTAAAAAGGGAGGGAAAGTGAATGTTGCTCAGTCATATCCAACTCTTTGTGACCCCATGGACTATACTGTCCATGGAATTCTCCAGGCCAGAATATTGGAGGGGGTAGCCATTCTCTTCTCCAGGAGATCTTCCCAACCCAGAAATCGAACCTAGGTTTCCTGCATTGAAGGTAGTTCTTTACCTGCTGAGCCACAAGGGAAGCCCCTCAGATTGTAAAACACACAAAGAAATAAGGCACCGTGAATTTCAGTTAGCAGAAACCAAAGACCAGAGATTCAGCCTTTCAAAGACTTAAAATATTAGAAGTAGAAGTATGTGGTACTTTCATGGACCTTTCTGAGAAGAGATAGGGTGTGAATATATGTTTGTGCCAACAGGGGGAGACAAAGCTTTCAGCAATAAGGTGGACAAAAGGACCCACCTTTTCACCCCTAGTTAAGGGATCATCCCAGTCCTTGGATGTCCGTATGTGAATAAGGCTTGGTTAAGGAAACGGGTCTATGAAGCCAGCTTTTCAATAACTTCTATTCCAACCTTCAAGCAACTGGGGTAAAAAGGAGTTCTCATAGCTCATACCTGAGCTAGCCAGTTTCCTACAGTGAGTGATAATGTTAAGGCATTTATAAAATGCATCCTTTCATCTGAGGTATCTGCTGTTATCAAGAAAGCCTTTGGTGTCCTAGAACTACTCTCCTAAACACAAGGACTTGGAATTTTTATTGTCACCATTTATGCTGCCATCAAGAGGCAGGACTAACACAAGGAATGCCTCTGGTATTCCAAAACACTTGTTGAGAAGGCAGAAGGACAAATGGAAAGATCAGAGTTGGAATACTTCAAGTAATTAAGGCTGTGCATAGGTAAACTACAAACTAGAAACACTAAAAATTGATTAAAACTTGTGGAAATAATTTGAAATTTCAAGAAAAGCACCAAAGAGTTTATCCACTGGAAATGCTGGAGATTTGGGGGACTTCTTTACCCAGCCTTTTACTCTAGAATTACACATTGATGGAAGGTGGGAGTGGGTGACTGTGATATTTTTCAGTGTGTTGATCTATACGACTTAAGCTATCACTTTGAAGATAGGGAGAGTGATGGTCAAGAGGAAATCGTGAGCTTTGAAGAACATATGGGAGAGAAATATGGTTTCCAGGGCTGGGTCAGACTTTTAATCTTCTTTATTCCTGTTATTTATTCCCAGTAGGTTGAAGTAGATGCTACTGATACAATTCTATCCATAGCCTCTTCTTCCCAACCATTCGTGGATGGGGAAGAAGTGATAGTTTCCTTGACGAAAACCACTAGTCTTTGCCGTGAAACACAGCAGGATTGACGATTCTTACATACTGCTGTTGCTACTTCATCAGCAGCGCATTTTTTCTTGCAGTGCCCTGAGTTGTTCCAGCATCTTCTTCTACCACCATAGGCTGAAAAATAAAAGGAAAGATCACTGATTTTAGGTTTGAGGCTTTCAACTTAACAAGCATGACTGTATATTTGGCAACCAGCAACTTGCAAGATTCCCAGCTCAGGCCTGGTAAATACCATGTTTCTAAAAATACCTGTTCCGAACCTCATATCTGCCCATTTAAAAATTTTTTCTGAATGTAGAGATGCATCTTGCATCTCATAAATAAAAAGCAGCGTGAAGCAATCTGCATAACACAAGTTCATCCTGTCGTAGGTGTGATTGGGTTATTTGCATTGCTCATACCCCGCGCGGCTAAATTTCTTTGAATGCATTCAAAATATACATTCAAATAAGTATATAAAATGTATCTCTGTACTTTAAAAATAATAAAATGAATGCCCATATACCTGCATTCTGATTAAGAAATAGAACATTACT
The DNA here is from genome assembly GCF_000754665.1 of Bison bison bison. Classification (NCBI taxonomy): domain Eukaryota; kingdom Metazoa; phylum Chordata; class Mammalia; order Artiodactyla; family Bovidae; genus Bison; species Bison bison. The sequence goes on from NW_011494739.1 coordinate 1,525,307, forward strand.
AGACCCTTAGAATGGGCTTTCCTGGTGGCTCGGTGGTAAAAAGTCTGCCTGCCAATGTAGGAGATGCAGGTTTGATTGGGAAGATCCCCTGGAGAAGCAAATGGCAACCCACTCCAGTATTTTGACCTGGGAAATCCCAGGAAGGAGACCAGAGGGATAGGACAGAGGAGACCAGAGGGCTACAATTCATGGGGTTGCAGAGTCAGGCACGACTGAGCAACTGAGAAATAGGACCTCAGAACAGTGTAGATATTCCTAAGTGAGATGCTTCATTTGCTCAAATTTGAGGCCAGTACTTCTTACACTTTGTAATTTTCATACAAATCATAGAAGTCTTGGTAAAATGCAATTTTTATTTCAGTTGATGGGAAAACACCTGAGTTTCTGCTTTTCTAACAATCTTCTAGAAGATGTCAGTACTACTAGTCCATGGACTACATCTTATGTAGCAAGGTTTCAGGCCATTAAAAAAACCTTATTAAGTTCTTTTTGCTTAATATCAGACAATCTGTTTCCCAATCAAATGCAATAAAATCAGAATTAAAACCCCATGTATTTGAAAATTAAACAATATGATAAAAATTAAACAAATTAGAAGGGCAGTAATAAAATCAGAAATGATAAAGTTAGAAGTTAAGGAAATCAGAAAACTGGAAAGAACAATCAAGAAAAAAAAGAGGAAAATAAAAATGACATCCCTAGTGAAATGGTGAAATAAAACCAGATACAACATATTAAAAACAACAGGAATGATCAACAACTGTACGCTAATAAAATTGAAAACCTAGATGAAATGCGTAAATTTCTAAAAATATTCCAGTGATGGCCCAGGAAGAAAATGTAAACCTCAATAAATCAAAAGGTGTTTGGAAATTGACATTGTAGTGAAAAAACTCTTCTTCCCCAAAGACTCAGCCCTAGATGATTTTTACAATTTTGGTAAAATACATATAACGTAAAATTGATCAATTTAACCATTTTAAAGTAGTACAGTTTGGTATAATTCAGGGCTTCCTCGGTGGCTCAGTGGTAAAGAATCCTCCTGCCAATTCAGGAGACGGGAGTTTGACTCTTGGGTCGGGAGGATCCCTTGGAAGAGGAAATTGCAGCCCACTCCAGTATTCTTGCCTGGAGAGTCCCATGGACAGAGGAGACTGGCGGATAGCAGTCCAGAGTCACAAAGAGTCGGACCTGACTAAGCGCCCGCGTGTGGGCGTGCGCGTGCACACACACACACACACCCACATTGGTATAATTCACTTCGTTGTGTTGTCATCACCAACATACACCCACTAAACTTTTCATCTTGCAGTGGAAATTTTGTACCCATTAAAACCCTCACCCCCCCCATTCCCCTGGCAACCATCATTTTGTTTTTTGCTTTATGAGTTTGACTACTCTAAATACCTCATATGAGTAGAAGCATACAGTATTTGTCATTTTGTGACTGACATCTCACTTAACACTGTGTCTTCAATGTTCATCCACATTGCAGGGGGCGTCAGAATCCTTTCCTTTTTAAAGCTGAATAATATTCCATCGCATATATGTACTACATTTTACTTATCTATTCACCAACTAATGAACATTTGGATTGCTTCCACCTTTTAGCTATTGTGAGTAAAGCTGTTATTCTGGATGACTTTAAAGGTGACTTCTACTAATTTCACAGAAGATCCAAGTATTAATCTTGTATAAAATGTTCCACAAAATAGAGGTGGAGGGAGAAAGGAAAGCTGTCTGGATCATTTTATGAGACAACTATAATCCAAAACTAGAAAATAATAGGTCTATTTTCTTTTTAAATATAGACTTAAAAAATCCTAAATAAAGTATTAGTTAACTGAATTCAGCAATGTATTAAAATATAGCATGATCAAGGAGAGTTTGACCCCAAAAGCCAAATTACCATCCAACATTATGAAATCCTCCAGTGAAATTCACTACCTATATAGAATTAAGGAGATAAATAATAAAATTATTTTATTTTATACAGAAAAATTACTTGGTAAAGTTCAGTGCTTACTTACGATGAAAACTAGGCAAAGCAAGTGTAATGGAGATTTCCTTAATTTGGTGAAGGTTATGTATCAAATTCTAGAGATAACATTATCTATTGGAGAAACTAATTCCCTCTGAGATAAGGAAAACAAAGATACTCTTCTATTACTACTATCTTTTGAAATAATAGTGGGGGGCCTGGCTAATGTTTTAAGGAAAAATCCCAAACCAAACAAGAGTATAAGGATTGAAACAAAAGGGAGAAAATTGTCATTCATTCTAGCAGTCATGATTATAATATAAAAAAGTAACCAACAAATTTTTACAATTAACAGGAGTTCAGTAATTATGTCAGATGCAATATCAACTTACAAGACTCAATGTCACTTTTCTACACCAACAGTAACTGACTAAAAAGTATAATAAAATATATGTCATAGTCGTGAAATATCTTGTTTTAAACTGAGAATATCCAAGACCTCTATGGGATATATTTTAAAACCATAGCAGAAAGTGTGATCTTGAAAGAGATGACAATTATTATATAGATTTACTTTCCTGTAAATTAATCCACAAATTTAATGAAATTCTCATCAAAATCCCAGTGGGATTTTTGGGAAACGTCATTGTTTTATTTTAAAATTTATAATTAAGAATAGAGGCCACCAATAGCTAATATTACTTTAAAAAAGAAACAAGACAAAATCTTGCCCTTCTAGGCACTGACAGCCTGTCAAGCCATTGTAATAAAAAGTACATAGCAGCTTGTCACCAGAACAAATAAACCAATAGAACAGAGGAGACAGTTTGCAATAGATCCATGGAGAGCTTAATACGCTCTAACAATGACATTGTGAGTCAATGAAGAGGCATACGTTATTTAGCATACAGTACTGGGAAAACTGGTCAACTCCATGAGAAAAATAAAAGTGGGTTTACACATTCCATCTTGTGGCTTAAAGATTTAAATGTGAAAGGCAAGGCTGAAAAGTTATTAGAAGATAACCTCAGAGATTTCCTCTGAGACCTAAGAAGAGGAAAAACTTCTTTAAGAAAATCACCAAGCACGACTCGCAAGGCAGAATATTGTTGAATTTGATTAGACCAGAATTAAGTTTTCTGTTCAGTTGAAGGACATGTAATGGGCAAAGTTCATAGATAGGTAGATGATAGGATAAGGAATAATACCCAGTGACTAAACCTGACTAGGGAATAATATAAAAAATAGATAAAGATCTGCCTATCAACAAGAAAGCATCACCTGCCAAATAGAAACAATGAGCAAAGGATATAAATAGGCAATTAACAGAAGTGGAATCTGATTATTCTTTCAACAAATGTAACTTGTTTATTTATTCAACAAACGTTGAAGGCACCGTTCAGGATACAAAATAAACTAAGCTTTCTGCTGTCATGGAGATTTGTCTTTTCGAAAAACAATCAATGAGACTGTAAGTAAGAGAAGAAAGTAAAATGTTCTTTATTTAAGATGCCATTAGATATAGATGAAAAGTATTCTGAAGAGCATTGTAACAGGGAAAGTGGAATAGGAGGCATGTGTTTGGAAGAGAAGTAGTAAAAGACCTCATTGAGAAGGAAGTGAGAAAGTGAGCTTTTGATACTAACTGAAGGAAGAGTGTACCAGACAGAGGAAGCTGCAAGAACAAAGGCCCAGAGGCAGGATTTATTTCAAAGTTTTTGAAGACAAGGTTGTCATGGTGACTGTAGAATAAATTAGGTGGAGAGTAATGGAGAAATGTAATGGAGGTTGAGATCTCACGAGGTCTTGCAGGTCTTTGAAAGCAGGCTGTTCATAAATATTTGGATATATACAGGATAGTTCATTTCAGTTCAGTTCAGTCACTCAGTCATGTCCGACTCTTTTCGACTCCATGAACCACAGCACGCCAGGCCTCCCTGTCTATCACCAACTCCCGGAGTCCAGCCAAACCCATGTCCATTGAGTCGATGATGCCATCCAACCATCTCATCCTCTGTCGTCCCCTTCTCCTCCTGCCCTCAATCTTTCCCAGCATCAGGGTCTTTTCAAATGAGTCAGCTCTTTGCATCAGGTGGCCAAAGTATTGGAGTTTCAGCTTCAAAATCAGTCCTACCAATGAACAACCAAGACTGATCTCCTTTAGGATGGACTGGTTGGATCTCCTTGCAGTCCAAGGGACTCTCAAGAATCTTCTCCAACACCACAGTTCAAAAGCATCAATTCTTCCATGCTCAGCTTTCTTTATAGTCTAACTCACACATCCATACATGACCACTGGAAAAACCATAGCCTTGACTAGATGGACTTTTGTCAGCAAAGTAATCTCTCTGCTTTTTAATATGCTATCTAGGTTGGTCATAACTTTCCTTCCAAGGAGTAAGCGTCTTTTAATTTCATGGCTACAATCATCATCTGCAATGATTTTGGAGCCCAGAAAAATAAAGTCAGCCACTGTTTCCACTGTTTCCCCATCTATTTCCCATGAAGTGATGGGACCAGATGCCACGATCTTAGTTTTCTAAATGTAGAGCTTTAAGCCAACTTTTTCACTCTCCTCTTTCACTTTCATCAAGAGGCTCTTTAGTTCTTCTTCACTTTCTGCCATAAGAGTGGTGTCATCTGCATATCTGAGGTTATTGATATTTCTCCCGGCAATCTTGATTTCAGGTTGTGCTTCTTCCAGCCCAGCGTTTCTCATGATGTACTCTGCATATAAGAAATAACCAGGGTGACAATATACAGCCTTGACGTACTCCTTTTCCTATTTGGAACCAGTCTGTTGTTCCATGTCCAGTTCTAACTGTTGCTTCCTGACCTGCATATAGATTTCTCAAGAGGCAGGTCAGGTAGTCTGGTATTCCCATCTCTTTCAGAATTTTCCAGTTTATTGTGATCCACACAGTCAAAGGCTTTGGCATAGTCAATAAAGCAGAAATAGATGTTTTTCTGGAACTCTCTTGCTTTTTCCATGATCCAGCGGATGTTGGCAATTTGATCTCTGGTTCCTCTGCCTTTTCTAAAGCCAGCTTGGACATCTGAAAGTTTACTGTTCACGTATTGCTGAAGCCTGGCTTGGAGAATTTTAAGCATCACTTTACTAGCATGTGAGATGAGTGCTATTGTGTGGTGGTTTGAGCATTATTTGGCATTGCCTTTCTTTGGGATTGGAATGGAAACTGACCTTATCCAGTCCTGTGGCCACTGCTGAGTTTTCCAAATTTGCTAGCATATTGAGTGCAGCACTTTCACAGCATCATCTTTTAGATTTGAAATAGCTCAACTGGAATTCCATCACCTCCACTAGCTTTGTTCGTAGTGATGCTTCCTAAGGCCCACTTGACTTTGCATTCCAGGATGTCTGGCTCTAGGTGAGTGATCACACCATCGTGATTATCTGGGTCATGATCATTTTTGTACAGTTCTTCTGTGTATTCTTGCCACCTCTTCTTAATATCTTCTGCTTCTGTTAGGTCCATACCATTTCTGTCCTTTATTGAGCCCATCTTTGCATGAAATGTTCCCTTGGTATCTCTAATTTTCTT
>NW_011494739.1:1530950-1533295 GCF_000754665.1 Bison bison bison
TGTTAGGTCCATACCATTTCTGTCCTTTATTGAGCCCATCTTTGCATGAAATGTTCCCTTGGTATCTCTAATTTTCTTGAAGAGATCTCTAGTCTTTCCCATGCTATTGTTTTCCTCTATTTCTTTGCATTGATTGCTGAGGAAGGCTTTCTTATCTCTCCTTGCTATTCTTTGGAACTCTGCATTCAAATGGGAATATCTTTCCTTTTCTCCTTTGCTTTTCACTTCCCTTCTTTTCACAGCTATTTGTAAGGCCTCCTCAGACAGCCATTTTGCCTTTTTGCATTTCTTTTTCTTAGGGATGATCTTGATTCCTGTCTCCTGTACAATGTCATGAACCTACATCCATAGTTCATCAGACACTCTGTCTATCAGATCTAGCCCCTTAAATCTATTTCTCACTTCCACTGTATAGTCATAAGGGATTTTATTTAGGTCATACCTGAATGGTCTAGTGGTTTTCCCCACTTTCTTCAATTAAAGTCTGAATTTGACAATAAGGAGTTCATGATCTGAGCCACAGTCAGCTCCTGGTCTTGTTTTTGCTGACTGTTTAGAGCTTCTCCATCTTTGGCTGCAAAGAATATAATCAGTCTGATTTCAGTGTTGACCATCTGGTGATGTGGATAAGAGAAGTGCAAAAAAACAACAACAACAAACAAACCCATAAAAACCCAACAGAGTGCTAATACTCAGATAAAAGTAGTGCTGGAGGGATTATGGTGATATGGTGACCCTTGTACAATGTTGGTGAGAGGTAGAAGGATTTCCCGTTCCTATAAATGTCACTGATTTTTATTCTTCTTTCTTAAACATAGAGGCTGTCCAAGATAAAACATGAAGACCTCATACTTCCTTTATCATCTCAACTATTCCCTCTAAAGGGATGGTGTTAAATGTATATCTCTTACCAGAACACTCAGACTTAAAACCTCAGAACATGTAATATTTCCTTCACTCCCCACGTGCTCTAAGTTTCCAAGATTTATGGATTGCTTTCACAAAATCTTTCACCTCTGTCTCTTTCCTGGTCTTAACACCCCCACACATATAAGGAAGGAATTAATGGAATAAGATCTTTTACACTTACCTTTTGACTTCTAGGTCATTTGACATCAGGGAATCTATTTTGTATAATCCTGACCCAAATATGTAAAGATATGTATACAAGTATGTTCATGATGTGTTCATTAGAAAGTTAGGAAATTCCCAAATAACCATTCAACAATTATGGCTTATCTCACAGTGGAATTTTACAACATTGCAAAGAATGAGGCAGATGTTTAGGTGGTGACAGGGAAAGATGGTCACAAAATATTATTAATGAAAGATGAACACCACATAACTATGCATATAGTGTGTTTGCTTTTTTAATAAAAATAAATATATAGATTAACTTTTATAAAGCTTTGTTTATACAAAGCTTTGTGTATACTTGTATACAAGATATACATGTATATCTTGAGAGATATACAACAAAGTAGAAAGTAGTGTACTTTGTATAAAAACTCTTCAGTCACAATTTCAAATTGGAAATAGAACTTCCATATGACCCAGCAATCCCACTGCTGGGCATACATTCTGAGGAAACCAGAATTGAAAGAGACATGTGTACCCCAATGTTCATTGCAGTACTGTTTACAATAGCCAGGACATGGAAGCAACCTAGATGTCCATCAGCAGATGGATGGATAAGAAAGCTGTGGTACATATACACAATGGAATATTATTCAGCTATTCAAAAGGATGCATTTCAATCAGTTCTAATGAGGTGGATGAAACTGGAGCCTATTATACAGAGTGAAGTAAGTCAGAAATAAAAATAACAATATAGTATATTAACACATATATATGGAATTTAGAAAGGTGGTAACAATGACCCTATATGCAAGACAGCAAAAGAGACACAGATGTAAAGAACAGACTTTTGGACTCTGTGGGAGAAGGCAAGGATGGGATGATTTGAGAGAATAGCATTGAAACATGTATATTACCATATGTGAAATAGATGGCCAGTTCAGTTTCCATGCATGAGACAGGGTGCTCAGGGTTGGTGCACTGGGATGACCCTGATGAATGGGATGGGGAGGGAGGTAGAGGGGGGTTCAGGATGGGGGACACATGTACACCCATGGCTGATTCATGTCAATGTATGGCAAAAAACATTACAATATTGTAAAGTAATTAGTCTCCAATTAAAATAAATTAATTAAGAAAAAACCCTTCAGTCACAATTTCAAAGTTTTAATCAGACTTTAGATATACTTAATAAAGCAGTAATTAATTTTTTATTTAAAAATTTTTATTTTTAATTGGAGGATAATTGCTTTACAATATTGTGTTGG
>NW_011494739.1:1533395-1542861 GCF_000754665.1 Bison bison bison
TCCCCCCCCTCAACCCCCCACCTCCCATCTCATTCCTCTAGATTGACACAGTGCACGGGGTTGAGCTCCCTGTGTTATATAGCAACTTCCCGCTAGCTATCTATTTTACATATGTAATATATATATTTCAGTGCTACTCTCTCAATTTGTCCCACCCTCTCTTTCCTCTGCTGTGTCCACAAGTCTGTTCTCTATATCTTAAAGCAGTAATTATGAAAAGCCTAGACTTTAATCATAGAAGAGAGAATGAAAGTCAGTATTATTTTTTGAATAACAGCTCTGCAGATACTTTCTGACCTGTTTGCCAAATTCCAGACTATTAAAAGAAAAAAAGAAACTCATTTAAAGCTATAACAGGACTTTTAGGGTCAGGAAAACAGGAAGTGGACTTGGGGAATTATTTTCAAGAGCTGGCACAAACTCGAAGGACAACTGAACTGAGTCAAGCTGCCACTTGGTTCCTTAGGTAGCAACTTGGGACACAGAACCAAGGACAGCGCTGGAGGCTGGGGATCGCCCCTGTCTACAGCAGACAACCTGTCTTCCCCTTAGGGTCGACCCTTGCCAGGGACATGGTTCCGACATGGGGACCACGGAGCTGCTCAGGTTGGGGGAGTACCATGCCACACTGGAAATTTACATGGACCGGAACCTAGTCTACCTCCATTTTTGCAGCTTCCCTGGGTTCTGATTACCTGGGGTCACTTGTGGTAGCAACACAAGGACAGTAAAAGTCAGGAGCAGGAGTCTCATGGTCCTTAGGAAGTTGGAGGCAGTGGATCCAGGAGTCAAGAACACTTTGTGCAGTATGAATTTGAAATAGAGTTTTATTGGCCTCTCTGGAGTGGGGGCAGATGGATGGGGCACTGAACTGGGCAGATATGTAAATGTTAATCCATGCAGAACATCAGTCTGTTGGCTGGTACATCAATCAAGCATCTGTTACAGGCGCGGGGAGGGCATGCAGAGGTTAATAAGTTATAGGCTTTTAAGAAGTGTTTGGAGAAATGGATACAGAGGAACTGGACACCAAGACATTGTCCCTGGCTTCCGTACACCTCTCATCAGGGTCCTGCCTTCTCTGGTCACAGTCCCTCTCACTCCAGGATAAGCCTGCTTTTACACTATTTAGTTGTGTCTGTCTCCCAGCTGGATTGTGAGATTCCAGAGAATAAGGACTGTGTCTCTCATTTTTGAACTCTCAAGATACAAACCATATTCTCAGTAAAGATTTGTGGAATAAAATGTAGTGAACATGTGTCAATTTCTAGTCCCTCACATATGTGCCTACCTGGGGAAGTTACTTGTATAAGATAGTAAAGCTGATTTGCTGCAGAGTTTGGGGAGATTGTTTAAAACAGGGCTAAAAGGGGGATGTTACCCAGTGTCACCAGAAATACTTTCTACCCAAGGCAGCTCCATGGTAGCTTGGGATGTTACTTTTGACAAGGCCACCCTAAAGGCCATTGACAGTTACCTGTGAAAGCTTTATTGAGTTATAATTAACAAACCGTAATTGTACATATTTAAAGTATACAATTTGATAATTTTGACATGTAGGTACTCATGGAAACAGTGACAGACTTTGTTTTATTGGACTCCAAAATCACTGCAGATGGTGACTGCAGCCATAAAATTAAAAGACGCTTGCTCCTTGGAAGGAAAGCTATGACAAACCTAGATAGCATATTATAAAGCAGACATCACTTTGCTAACAAAGGTCTATATAGTCAAAGCTATGGTTTTTCCAATAGTCATGTACAGATGTGAGAGTTGCACCATAAAGAAGGTTGAGTGCCAAAGAATTGATGCTTTTGAATTGTGGTGCTGGAGAAGACTCATGAGAGTCCCTTGGACTGCAAGGAGATCAAACCAATCAATCCTAAAGGAAATCAACTCTGAATATTCTTTGGAAGGACTGATGCTGAAGTTGAAGGTCCAATACTTTGGCCACCTGATTCGAAGAGCTGACTTATTAGTAAAGACCCTGATGCTGGGAAAAATTGAAGACAGAAGGGGATGACAGAGGATGAGATGGTTGGATGGCATCATCGACTCAATGGAAATGATTTTGCGCAAACTCCAGGAGATGGTGAAGGACAGGGAAGCCTGGCGTGCCACAGTCCATGGGGTCACAAAGAGTCAGACACAACTGAGCGACTGAACAACAACATAATAACCTTATCCAAGTCAATCATCTTGCAAATGAAACTCATTCTCTTAGGACCCACAAGTGTACTAGAACATATACATAGCTATTTTTATAATCTTTCAGTGGGGAAAACACTTTCCAAGTATGAATCTCGGACCAGATTTCAAGGAAAAGATAGGTAGAATGAATACTTAAGTTTATATTGGAAATTTTTACTGCAAAATATACCTAGCAATTAAGTGATAAACTGCAAACATGTTAACTTATTAAGGGTTTCAGGAGGAATCCTGTAGTTACATTTCTGATGAGCTATGTGTCCTGAAAAGTTCTAAATTTATATCTTTTGCTTCAAATTTGATTTGAGCTACTGTCTCACATATCAAATTGTGTGTGGGTCAACTCCACTTGGATTTGTCATAGTTCTGTCCCTAAACCCATTCTACTTGCTTCCATTTCTGTCTTCCCCATTTCAGTAAATGGCATCACTGTTCACATTAGTGCTTAAATGTTCAGAGTCATTATTGATCCTGACATTTCTCTGCCTCATTTCTTCTAACTACACCTAATCCACACAAGGCTTCCCTGGTGGCTCAGAGGGCAAAGCGACTGCCTGCAATGCGGGAGACCTCGGTTTGATCCCTGGGTTGGGAAGATTCCCTGGAGAAGGAAATGACAACCCGCTCTGGTACTCCTGCCTGAAAAATCCCATGGATGGAGAAGCCTAGTGGGCTACAGTCCATGGGGTCGTAAACAGTCAGACACGACTGAGCAACTTCACTTTCACTTTTCACACCTAGTCTATTAGCAAATCATTCCTTTTGTGCCCCCACCTCCAAAACATATTGCTTACATGTGAAATCTAAAAAAAAAGCTACAAATGAACTTATTTACGAAACAGAAATAGACTTAGAGAATGAATTTACGGTTACCGGAGGGAAAGAGTAGGGGGAAAGAATAGATTGGGAGTTCGGAATTGATATGTACACACTGCTATATAGCACGGGGAATGCTGTTCAATACTCTAATAACCTAAGTGGGAAATGAATTTGAAAAAGAATAGATATATGTACATGTATAACGGAATCAGTTTGCTGTAAACCTGAAACTAACACAATATTGTTAATAAACTATGTTCCAATATAAAATAAAAATTAAAAAATGAAATAAAATAGATATCACAATTACATACTTTTTTTTCCCCTGCAATGAACATCCTGATCAGGCCACCTCAAATGCCTCCTAAATCATCTTTCTTTTTCCATGTTTCCCAACTTTAATTTAGTCATCACAATAGCTACACAAAATCTCTTTCCTACTGGAGCAGAAATTGTTAGAGTTCACCAAATATTCAAGCGCTCCTCTGCACTCCTCAGCTTCTCATGGGACCATTTGACTGGACTGTGGCTGATAGGATTCATATAAGTGCTGTGTGTCACTTCCAGGCCTGGCATGTGGCACATTCCCTGTGTCTAGTCAGTCCTCATTCCCCCTGCTGTGGTGAACTTGGGGGCCCTGTGTTCCACATATTATAGCCACAAGTTGTGAACGGACCATTTGATCTACGTGGGACTCTGCATTCAGTTCAGTTCAGTTCAGTCGCTCAGTCGTGTCTGACTCTTTGCGACCCCATGAACCGCAGCACACCAGGCCTCCCTGTCCATCACCAAGTCCCGGAGTCCAGCCAAACCCATGTCCATTGAGTCGATGATGCCATCCAACCATCTCATCCTCTATCGTCCCCTTATCCTCCTGCCCTCAATCTTTCCCAGCATGAGGGTCTTTTCAAATGAGTCAGCTCTTTGCATCAGGTGGCCAAAGTATTGGAGTTTCAGCTTCAAAATCACTCCTACCAATGAACACCCAGGACTGATCTCCTTTAGGATAGACTGGTTGGATCTCCTTGCAGTCCAAGGGACTCTCAAGAATCTTCTCCAACACCACAGTTCAAAAGCATCAATTCTTCCATGCTCAGCTTTCTTTATAGTCTAACTCACACATCCATATATGACCACTGGAAAAACCATAGCCTTGACTAGATGGACTTTTGTCAGCAAAATAATGTCTCTGCTTTTTAATATGCTATGTAGGTTGGTCATAACTTTCCTTCCAAGGAGTAAGCGTCTTTTAATTTCATGGCTGCAATTATCATCTGCAATGATTTTGGAGCCCAGAAAAATAAATTCAGCCACTGTTTCCATTGTTTTCCCACCTATTTGCCATGAAGTGATGGGACCGGATGCCATGATCTTCGTTTTCTGAATGTTGAGCCTTAAGCCAACTTTTTCACTCTCCTCTTTCACTTTCATCAAGAGGCTTTGTAGTTCCTCTTCACTTTCTGCCATAAGGGTGGTGTCATCTGCATATCTGAGGTTATTGATATTTCTCCCGGCAATCTTGATTCCAGCTTGTGCTTCCTCCAGCCCAGTGTTTCTCATGATGTATTCTGCATATAAGAAATAACCAGGGTGACAATATACAGCCTTGACGTACTCCTTTTCCTATCTGGAACCAGTCTGTTGTTCCACGTCCAGTTCTAACTGTTGCTTCCTGACCTGCATACACGTTTCTCAAGAGGCAGGTCAGGTGGTCTGGTATTCCCATCTCTTTCAGAATTTTCCAGTTTATTGTGATCCACACAGTCAAAGGCTTTGGCATAGTCAATAAAGCAGAAATAGATGTTTTTCTGGAACTCCCTTGCTTTTTCCATGATCCAGTGGATGTTGGCAATTTGATCTCTGGTTCCTCTGCCTTTTCTAAAACCAGCTTGAACATCTGGAAGTTCAAGGTTCACGTATTGCTGAAGCCTGGCTTGGAGAATTTTAAGCATCACTTTACTACTGTGTGAGATGAGTGCAATTGTGTGGTGGTTTGAGCATTATTTGGCATTACCTTTTTTGTGATTGGAATGAAAACTGACCTTTTCCAGTCCTGTGGCCACTGCTGAATTTTCCAAATTTGCTAGCATATTGAGTGCAGCACTTTCACAGCATCATCTTCCAGGATTTGAAATAACTCAACTGGAATTCCATCACCTCCACTAGCTTTGTTCGTAGTGATGCTTCCTAAGGCCCACTGGACTCTGCATTAATGAGAATAAAACTTTATTTGAGATTTTGAAGGTTTATTTGTTACCATGGTAGAGGTTTTCCTGTCCTAACTAATTTAGGAATTGTTATAAGAAATAAGTTGATACCCTAACAGGAACTCAAAATATTTGCTTTGGCTCAATAGTCCAGCAGTAGGCAGGGAGAAAACTGACATTGGAGGCTGGAAAGGTGGTTATCCATACTGTGACATGGCAGAATATTTGGTAAACCTGTTACCTGTAACAACGGCTGGAGATCACATGTCTGCTACTCTCCCACCTCTAGGGGAAAAATGGCACCCCACTCCAGTACTCTTGCCTGGAAAATCCCATGGACGGAGGAGCCTGGTAGGCTGCAGTCCATGGGGTCACTCAGAGTCGGACACGACTGAGCGACTTCACTTTCACTTTTCCCTTTCATGCATTGGAGAAGGAAATGGCAACCCAGTCCAGTGTTCTTGTCTGGAGAATCCCAGGGATGGGGGAGCCTGGTGGGCTGCAGTCCACTGGGTCGTGAAGAGTCAGACACAACTGAGCGACTTCACTTTCCCTTTTCCCTTTCATGCATTGGAAAAGGAAATGGCAACCTACTCCAGTGTTCTTGCCTGGAGAATCCCAGGGATGGGGGAGCCTGGTGGGCTGCCATCTGTGGGGTCGCACAGAGTTGGACACGACTGACGCGACTTAGCAGCAGCAGGGGAAAAATATGGAGAACAAACACATCTTCTGGTGTATGCTGGTACATAGTGATAGTGTGTGTGTTTGGTATGGTATTCCCAGAGGACAACTTCAAGAAAGAACTGGCCAGTTTGCAAATAGAAATAATCTGGAATAAAGGGAGTCCAGAAATTGAGGGCCTTGAAGGCTTAGAAAAGTAGGCTTATCCTGGGTTCCCAAATATTTAGGGATAGAATTTAAAAAGACTCTGAACAACTAAATCTAGCAAAATGTTTCATTTCTGGATGAAGTGAGAGAAACAATTAAGGTTAGGGATGTGGACTTGCAATTGAAGCCTAAGAGTCTCAAGGTAGCTGCCATTCAACTGAAGGAGAGAGAGAGAGAGGGAGAGAGAGACAATAGCACAAAGAAGCATAAGTTTAAATGGACATTGGACTCGGTTAGCTGCAGATGGAACTGACTGGAAGCAAATGGATTAGGAAGCTACTAAATCTCTAATACTACCATATTGCCAAAGAAACCATTAACCCCAGATCAACAAAGCCTCTGTCTGAGCTGGCAAACAATCTTTGATTCTCTGATCTTCCACCGAAGATCCTGATCTTCAGTAATTCCATTGATCTCCTTGAAGGAGGCAGGCTTCAAAGGCAAGTTTTTGAACACAATTTTGGACATGACCAAGAATTATGCACAAGGAGGAAGAATGTACAATAATTATGTACAATTGTGAAGGAAGATCCAAAGAAATGGATTTGGGAAACACAGAGAATAACGGGCAAGGGAATTCATCTCAAAGTACAGAATTATGGTGTCGGGAAGGACTTTCCCTTAGGCACAGGGTGAGAGTCTTATGATTTAGGCCTAAAGGCATTTCAGCATTGGTATGGACCAAAGGCTGCTTGTCTTTTCTAAGAGAGAATATTTATTATAGTTACTTTATTTCTTTAAAAACTTTTTTAAATTTATTTTTGGCTGTGCTGGATCTTTATTGTTGCACGTGGGCTCTCTCTAGTCGCTGAGAGTGAGGGCTTCTCTCTACCTGTGGTGCATGGGCTTCTCATGGAGGTGGCTTCTCTTGCATGGAGCACAGGCTCTGAGTTCATGGGTTTCCGTAGTTGTAGCACGCCAGCTCAGTAGTCGTAGTTTGCTGGTTCTAGGGTGTGCGGGCTTCAGTAGTTGTGGCGAGGGGGCTCAGTAGTAGCAGCTTTTGGGCTCTAGAGTGCGGGATCTGTAGTTGTGGCACACGGGCTTAGTTGCTCCGCGGCATATGGAATCTTCCCAGACCAGGGATTGAACCTGTGTCCCCTGCGTTGGCAGGAGGATTATTATCCACTGTGCCACCAGGGAAGTCTAGTTACTTTATTTCTGATCTAGCATTTATATGTGTGAATTGGCATACAGATTGTCTTTTTAGTTCATAGGCTGTCAGATTGAGAAAACTCACTTTCCGATCTGATGGTGAGAGCCATACATCACTCAAGAATACTGGGCTTTGAGCTGGATTGAACTTTGAATTGTGCCTCTTGGAAAGGAACTGAATGTGTTCCATATGCAGGAAGAAGAGATTAAGAGGATCTGACCATTTGAGACCATGGTAGACTCATTGAATATCTATGGGCTTCTTCATTTTAGAGACATTCTTGCAGCTAAGTGGGTGTCATGTGACTGGGCTCTGACCAATGGAATAACAAGAAAAATGATGTAAGCCTTCCTGTCTTACTTAAGGACACTTTATATGGTTATCCAGCCCCCTTTTTCTTCGCTGTGTTCATCTTAGATGCCACATTTTTCAGATGCCATTAGTAACTATGAGAGGAGAAGGTCTGAGTGAACCACATTAAACTTTGCATAATAAATTGCTATTGTTAAGCCACTGAGATTTCAGGGTTTATTTGCTATTGCAATATAATCTATCCTATCCTGACTATATACCATCTATTATATATATATATATATATATATTTATATTTATATTCTCTTCTTAGAACATTGTTCCTACAATATTTTTTTGTGTGTGGGTGTTTGCTTCAGGTTTTATCTTGACTGTCACATTCTCAGAAGGGATTTCTCTGAATACTCCACCTAAAGTCAGCACTCTTATTCAAGTTGTTATTCAGTATGAGTCTCATTCTTATCTCATTAATAGCAGCAATCACAAAATATTTATTTTTCACTCGTTTACTTTCCACTTTTTTTTACTAGAAAGCAAGT
The DNA here is from genome assembly GCF_000754665.1 of Bison bison bison. Taxonomy (NCBI): domain Eukaryota; kingdom Metazoa; phylum Chordata; class Mammalia; order Artiodactyla; family Bovidae; genus Bison; species Bison bison. Next base: position 1,541,522 of record NW_011494739.1, read on the forward strand.
TTTACAAGATCAGATACCAAGCCTGGCATGTTCAACACTGTAGCTCCAGTGTCAACCACACTGTCTTTCAAAATGATAGATGTTTGGAAAACATTTGTAAATAAGTTAACCAAATGGAACTTTTTGGGCCTCAGTTTTCTCATCTATAAAGTGTGATAGTATCAATTTTCCATGTCACAGTTTAAAAACAAAATTTTTTTAGTGCTGCTATGTTTGAGTAGTGATTTGTTCTTAGAACTCAAATTTAATTGTTGTTAAATTCAAAAGGGAAATAGAGCTCCTTTAACATCTGAAGTTTAGAGAGAATCACATCAGCTGTGAGTTTATAATGATTTAACAAGGACTGGTTCAAGGAGGGCTACTGGGCTAGGAAATGTCTGCGAGACTGTGGCCAGCACACCCGGGCTTAACCTCACGTGGAGCAGCCATAAATAAGCTCGTTTTATTCAGGATAAGATTTTCCTACAATTTCCCATAATGTGAGATCATCACATATTCAGACCATGAAGGGGAACTCAAGGCTTCTCACTTTGCTGAGTCTCTAAGAAAACAGACATGTGCAGAGATCAAAACCAATCCAGAATCCTTGAGGCATGGACCTGGGGAATGAACTTCTTAACAGAGGTAACAAAAAGTACACAATAAAACTGATATTGAGCCTTCTCCTCCCTTTGGTGCTTACGCTGGGACATAAATTAGAGCTTCTTTTGGTTCTTTTCTGAGTCCTCTTCCCCTAATGCCTATGTCTTCATGAAAGCAAGTGTCATACAGGGTTAGCTACTTCCCGTGTAGGTTCTTGGATCGACAAATATGGCTAGAGCTTGGCTCAAGAAATAAGGCCCTGGAGCCTGTAAACCAACAAGGCTGTTTTTGTTCTCTGGTCCTTAAGCAAAGGAGACAGAAGGATCGCATACCCCTGGCTCACCTCTTTCTAGGGCAGGACATCATACAGAAGTTATTTATTTAGGGAGGTTTTAACTTTATCTTTTAACTGAAATGTATTTGACATGTAAAACTGTGCACATTTAAGGTGTACATCAAATTGATTTGATCCATTTATATACTGTAATATGATTGCCATTATAGTGATAGTTAGCACCTCGGTCATGTTACATAATTATCATTTTTTTTTTTTTTTTTGGTAATGGGGACATTTAAGATCTAGTCTTTCACCAAGTTTGATAATTATAATACACTCAGTTCAGTTCAGTTCAGTCGCTCAGTCGTGTCTGACTCTTTGCAACCCCATGAATCGAAGCACGCCAGGCCTCCCTGTCCATCACCAACTCCTGGAGTTCACTCAAACTCATGTCCATCGAGTCGGTGATGCCATCCAGCCA
>NW_011494739.1:1543076-1558343 GCF_000754665.1 Bison bison bison
CTTTGGCACTCAGCTTTCTTCACAGTCCAACTCTCACATCCATACAAGACCACTGGAAAAACCATAGCCTTGACTAGACAGATCTTTGTTGGCAAAGTAATGTCTCTGCTTTTGAATATGCTATCTAGGTGGGTCATAACTTTCCTTCCAAGGAGTAAGCGTCACACTACTGTTATCTATATTAATTATACTATACATTAGGACTTATCTGTCTGCTACTGCTAAGTGCTAAGTTGCTTCAGTTGTGTCCAACTCTGTGCGACTCCAGAGATGGCAGCCTACCAGGCTCCCCCGTCCCTGGGATTCTCCAGGCAAGAACACTGGAGTGGGTTGCCATTTCTTTCTCCAACTTATTTGTCTACTAGTTGCAAATTTGCATCCTTAAACAACATCTCTCCTATTCTCCCAACCCCCAGCCCCTGGTAACCTCCAATTTATTCTCTGTTTTTATGAGTCTGACTTTTTTTAGTTTCCACACATAGGTGATATCCTCCTATCTCTATATGTCTTATTTGAGGGTTCTCCTGGTGGCTGAGATGGTAAAGAAGCTACCCGCAATGAGGGAGACCTGGGTTTGATCCCTGGGTCAGGAAGATTCCCTGGAGAAGGGAATGGCAACCCACTCCAGTATTCTTGTCTGGAGAATCCCATAGGCAGAGGAACCTGGTGGGGTACAGTCTATGGGATCACAAAGAGTTGGATATGACTGAGTGACTAACACATTCTTTCTATATAACTTATCTACTTAGCATGATGTCCTCAAGGTCCATCCATGAGGTCATAAGTGACAGGACTTTTTTTCTTTTTCATTATATATGTATACCACATCTTCTTTATCCATTTATCCTTGAGGGACACTTAGGTTGTTTCTGTATCTTGGCTATTGTGACTAACGCTGGAATAAACTTGGGAGAGCAAATAGCTCTTAGATACCTTGTTTTCATTTCCTTTAGGTATATATCCATAGTGGTTGAACCAGTTTGCACTCCCACTCTGCTAAGTCACTTCAGTCGTGTCCGACTCTGTGTGACCCCATAGACAGTAGCCCACCAGGCTCCCCCATCCCTGGGATTCTCCAGGCAAGAACACTGGACTGGGTTGCCATTTCCTTCTCCAGTGCATGAAAGGGAAAAGTGAAAGTGAAGTCGCTCAGTCGTGTCCGACTCTGAGCGACCGCATGGACTGCAGCCTACCAGGCTCCTCCGTCCATGGGATTTTCCAGGCAAGAGTACTGGAGTGGGGTGCCATTGCCTTCTCCAAAAGTTTCAGCTCTTACATTTAAATCTTCAATCAATTTTGAGTTAATTTTTGTGAGTGGTGTAAGAGAGGGGTCCAATTTCATTCTTTTGCATGTGGTTATCCAGTTTTCCCAATACCATTCTTTTATTGAAGAGACTTATCCTTTCCGTATATACTATTCTTGGCCCCATTGTGGAATTATTAGTTAATCATATGTGAGGGGTTTTAATTCTTGGCTCTGTATTCTTCTCTGTTAGCCTGTGTCAGAGAGAAGTTTACAACCAAAGTTGAGTGATAAACAGGATGCATTTATCTGAGGTGTCTTTTAACTTATGAAAAAAACTCTTAGTGTCCTGGTAGCTATTGGCAAAATAAAGTAAAACAAAGGAGGTATTAATGTTGAACCAGAAGGCAAGCATAAAACCAGGAATTTCCCTGAGGCTTCCCAAACTTGTTTTGGGAAGGCAAGGCCCAAATGGAGAGAACAGCGCCACTGACATGGGGCACTTTCGAAGCAGGTGCAAAAGAAATGGAACGTGTTTTTATTGGCTGAAGTAATTTGATGCTTGATCTTTTCAAAAGAATTCTTTGAAGAAATTTTCATGGGAAATATTGGAAGTTTTCTGAATTTCCTTCTAATTAATTTGTTTATCATTGTTTGGTTTAGAATTACTTATTAGTGGGAGTGGGACATCAGGGTATTTTCAGTGTTTTGGACACCTTCACATCTTTTTTTCTTTTGAATGATCAAAAACCTTTTATTAAATCCCAGGCATAGAATATAATTCATTTCAGACTTGAGCATAAACTGTTTGACATAAAACTGTATTGCTGCAGATGGATGGAAGTGACTGCTGAATGCTTCACCATCCTCATGCCGTTCTAGGAAAAGGTGATGACAATAACTATAAAGAAAAAGGTAAAAACCTCTCTACTCAATTTTACATATCATTTGCTGTACTTGCATTGATTCTTCCATTAAATTCAGCCATGTGAGGACAGAGATGAATGATAGCAGGGAGTTTTTCATGTGCTTTAATGGACTCATGTAAAAGAGACTGAAGTTAACAATCCCTGGTCTGAGAAGTCCCCAGTTTATTCTACTTTCTGCTTTCTATTGGAAGATTACTGGTATTTGCTCCAAAAGAGCATTACTTTTCATCTTATCAGTAAAAGTTTGATACTTTCTGGCAGTTGCTTGAGTTGGTCTGTGTGGTTGAGAATCTGTTTTGCTTGGAACACAGCAATAGTCACCATTTCTACATGGCTTTTTAACCTGTTCACCAGATTTGCAGTCTTTCCTGCAGTGTCCTTTAATGATCCAACAAGATTTTCGGCCCCTGCAGACTAAAAAGAGTGAAAAAAGGGCAATTATCTCCAGATACTGAGGAAGATAGTCATAACAGTTAGAGCAACCATGTCTGTAAGCTTCATAATAACCCTGTCTATTAAAGGAGATTCTGTAAGCAAAGCAAGGTACTGTACATGCTATATTTCTGGTTTTTTTCTTTTTAAAGACTTTTTATATTATATTGGAGTATAGTTGATTTACTATCTATTTTACACATGATAGTGTATATGTGTTGATGCTATTTTCTCAATTTGTCCACCCTCTCCTTCCCCCTCTTTGTCTACAAGACCGTTCTCTACATCTGCGTCTCCATTTTGTCCCTGCAAATAGGTTTGTCAGTACTATTTTTCTGAATTCCACATGTACGTGTTAATATATGATATTTGCTTTAATCTTTCTGATTTACTTCACTCTGTATAAGAGGCTCTAGGTTCATCCACCTCACTACAACTGACTCAAATTTGTTACTTTTTATGGTTGAGTAATATTCCATTGTATAATATGTACCACATATTCTTTATCCATCCATCTGTTGATGGACATCGACATGTCCTAGCTACTGTAAATAGTGCTGCAATGAATATTGGGGAGTACATGTGTCTTTTTCAATTATGGTTTTCTCAGAGTATATGCCCAGTAGTGGGTTTACTGGATCATATGTTAGAGATTTATTCCTAGTTTTTTAAGGAATCTCCATACTGTTCTCAAAAAGACTGTATTTGTTTACATTCCCACCAACAGTGCAGGAGGGTTCCTTGTTCTCCACACCCTTTCCAGTATTTATTCTTTGTAGAGTTTTTGATGATGGTCGTTTTGACTGATGTGAGGTGATATCTCATTGTAGTTTTGATTTACATTTATCTAATAATAAGCAATGTTGAGCATCTTTTCATGTGTTTATTGGCTCGAGCATCTTTTCTGACCACAACTGTGCAGGCATGCTCAGTCTCTCGGTCATGTCCAACTCTTTGCAACCCTATGGACTGTAGTATCCCAGGCTCCTCTGTCCATGAGATTTTCCAGGCAAGAATACTGGAGTCAGTTGCCATGCTCTCCTCCAGGGGATCTTCCCAACCCAGGGACTGAACCCACATCTCCTGTGCCTCCTGCAATGCAGGCAGATTCTTTACCACTGAGCCACCAGGGAAGTCTGACCACAATTGTATGAAACTAGAAATCAATCAGAGAAAGAAAAGCAGAAAAGAATGATCACATGGAGACTAACCAACATGCTATTAAAAAAACAATGGGTCAAAAATGAAATCAAAGAAGAAACCAGAAAATACGTGGAGACAAATGAAAATGAAAATAGAACCTTCCCTAAAAGGTTCCCTAAGAGGAAATTCCCTAAGAGGAAGTTCCTTCCTAATAGGGAAGTTCATAGTGGTGCAGGCTTAATAAGAATTAGGAAAAATCTCAAATAAACAACCTAAACTATTACCTAAAAAATTAGAAAAAGAAGAACAGACAAAAACATACCCCATCAAAGGAAGAACATAAAGATCAATGAGGAAGTAAAATGGAGATTAAAATCAACAGACAAGATCAATTAAATTAAGAGCTTGTTTTTATTCTACCTAGCAAGTTAACCTCTAGGAACTTATTTAGAAACTTTTGTCTAAGTAAGTAAAAATATATGTGCAAGAAGTCAGTTGCAGTTTTGTTAGTCTTATCAAAGATTTGGGGGAAAAAAAAATCACATTTTACCCTTTGGAGGGGTTGGATGTACAAATTATGATTTCTTCATGAGATGGACTAAGAGACTTCTAGGAGCAATCAGGTCAATTTTTATGTGCTGACAAGAAAGACATTCACCTTATACTGTTGAAAAAAAATTTTTAGAGCAATATATAGCTACTTTTTTTGGCTAAGAAAGAACTATAGGCACATACATATTTATATAAATTTATAAATGTACAGAAAAAAGGTTACAAATATCAGACAGATGAAGTAAATGGTACCTTGCTTAAAAATTATTCAGACCTTCATAAACAAGAGTTTAAAGTTCTGGCCATGTGTTTGTGTAATCTCATTATAAATCATTAACAAAATTATAGACTTTAGTAGTTGGAAAGGAGCAGAAAGGACCTGTGCTCACTTCCACATGACTGCTCCATTATTATCATCCCAGGCTTTCACATGAAGGGATAATAGAACTTAATGTCTAAGATACGCTCCAGGACCCATGATCTGGCAGAGAATGTAAAGACAGCTGAAACCAGACAGCTGCTCAGTCGGGCCCTTGGGACATTGATTGGTGCAAAGTATCAAAGTCAATTTTGCCTGCGAAGGTTACACCTGAGTACCGAAGGACTATGTGGTACCACCCAACCCTTTTCCATGGCTCTGGGGATTCTGGCCAAACACATATTCTTAATATGGAACCTCAGGCTTGTCCTGGGAAAGGTAAATTCTGATAAGGTCAAGCAGATTTCAGAAGCCTCTGAAAACCCTGTCTGAATGGACAGAAAGATATTATCCTTTTCATGGGCAGTTCCCCACCCTAGTGCTCTTTTCCTTCTTTCCTGTTCTGGTTACCTGGCAACATCTGGAACAGGATCAGAAAGACAGTAAGGAGCAAGAATTTCATGGTCTTTGAGAAAGAAGTGTCAGATCCAAGAGTCCAGAACTTCTTGGATGGAGCTCTGGATTCAGATTTTTATTTGCCTCCATGGGGCGGGGCTCAGGAGGCTGGGGCACTGGCAGTGAAACAAGAGGCATAAAGGAACATGGATACTTTAGTCAGTAGCACTAACTGATTACTTACAACTCAGAACCTTATCCTAGGCACTCTGAGGGAAGGCAGAAGAACAGAAGAAAAAGCTAAAATATCATGGCAGTATGTAACAAGAGGATTCACACACTAGGAAGTCTTCCTTGCCCCCGTCTCACCCCGCTCATTGGAGTGTTATAGTCTCTGTTCCTAGACCCTCCTCCACTATCCAGGTCCTCATCACACTGCATTAAACCAACTGAAAAATGCATTGTGGGCAGAAACTGACTCTACTGCATTCCCAGGGCCAGGGTCTTAGATTAAGAGGGACACAGAAAACAATGGTTTAATGAAGTAAGTAAACACATTTTTAGTACAAATTATAACATCCTAAAGACTCTTACAATTAGGATCTTTGGAATCAAGTAGTCAGAATTATTTATTTTATCCATGGAACACTGAGGTCAAGACAGGAGTTGCAGAGAGGACTCTTCCAACTGTATATCAGGCCCCCTTCCAGAGGGCCCGATATGATCAGAAATTCACTCTTCTCAGGGTGGACGAGGGCTTCTCTGGTGGCTTAGATGGTAAAGAGTTTGCCTGCAATGCAGGAGACCCAGTTTGATCCCTGGGTCAGGAAGAAGGAAATGCCAACCCACTCCAGTATTCTTACCTGGAAAATCCCATGGACTGAGGAGCTTGGCAGGCTTACCTCATGGGGTTGCAAAGAGACAGACACGACTGAGGGACTAACACATACGGACACACAGAGTGGATGAAGTGTAATGACGACACTGCTTGTGACACGGGCATCCTGGGAAAGCACAGAAACTTCCCTGAATACTTTGACCTAAAGTTCTGGCTTTGGACCCAGCTGACATACTGGATCCAGCTCAATCGTGTCTTTCTTAGGCTTTATTTTTGCCCTGTGCCAGCCCTTGGAGAAACAGTCATATAACTTTATGACCACATGCCTGCTTGGCCATGGAAGTTCTAATAAATCTTCATAGGAAGTGTCTAATATTCTTGTTCTGAATGTTCCAGGTGGTTTATTTCTTTTGGTTATTATTATTATTATTTTTGTAGTTTATTGCTGGTCTCAATGGATCATGGTCAGAAACCAGGGCCTGCTATTCTTTAATTTGGGGACTGTTGTAAAGGTTTCCTTTTGCTAATGAACTGGGGGTTTAGGGGGTATAATCTAGGACCATGTTCCCTACTAAATTAAGTTTTTGCTCTCTTAATCAATTTCCAATATTCTTACTTATTTCTACTTACATGAACTGTGAAAGACTCAGATAATTGCAGTAAAATCCCCCAAGTATGATTAAGCATTTAATCAAATTCTTTTTATATTAAATTTAACACTAAAATTCATTTTGTTGCTTTATTTTATGGCGTCAGTCATTACAGCTTCTCTGTAGATTGTGACATTTCCCTTTCAGACTATTTTACTTCATCTTGCCCTTGAGTTACACTTTAATTTTTGTGTTAACATAGAAATTGCACTCTGTGAATCTGATTCAAAGTTGAAGTTCCTTCAAAAGTTCATAAAAATTGTTGTACCCGCATGCTGCAGCTACTGAGCCTGTGGGCTGCAAATACTGAATCCTGCCTCCCTAGAGCCTAGGCTTCACAGCAAGAGAAGCTATAGCAATGAGAAGCCTGTGCACCATAATGCAGAGTAGCCCCGGCTCCCGCAACTAGAGAAAGCCATGTCAGAGCAATGAAGACTCAGCGCAGCAAAAGAAAAAAGTTATTGTATTGCATTCCCAGTTTCCAGAATTGCAGATATTAGTTTGATATTAAGATCAAATGTTAGTTTGAGAGTCTAATGTTAGCTTGATACTCTTTCGTTTGTTGGAACTTGTATCTTTTGCCTAGATCTCCTAATAATGCCTTTCTGTCCTGGGAATTTTTTGTTGTTCTACCATTTTGTATCTAGATAAATGTTTTCTCTCATGGATATGCCTGGGATTTGGTGAATCCATTCAATGTAAAAATTCATATTTCTCTTCAGTTTTGAGAAATTTCTAATTATAACAATTATAACTTGTACGTGTCCTCCTTCTAATTCTTGAGCTCATTATTTGGAGAGGTACTTTTCCCTTTTGGAGTGTGTAGCAGAAGTCTTTTCATGAAAGCGTGAGGAAAGTGCAGGAAGCATCCCCCAGCTAACAATGTTCATTTCAGCGTGTTTTGTTTTGCACTGTGAAATATTTCTTCTATTTCATCATACAGATCACCAATTCAGTTCTTGTGACCATTCTTGACTTACTTTAATACAATTTTAAATCAATCATATTGCTTTGAGTTCTAGAGGGTTCTTTTTGTGTTCCATTTTTATTTCCTTGAAAGTCTTCATTATGTCAAAAAATCAAAATTTCACCTGATTCTTCTATTAGTTTCGCTTCAAAGAGAATGTTGTAGAAGTAAACTGTTTTTTGTCTGTACAGCATGTCCCTCTGACGAACTGCCTCCCTTGGACTCGCTAACCACAAAACCATAACCCAATAACTGGTGAATTGATCTTCTGAGTGGAACTAGGATCTTAAGCAAAGAGAACACTGGCGCTAGAGATCACATGCCCTTACCCTAGCGGGACTACGAAACAAAACTGTGATCTTCCCAGCTGCAGAGAGAGAGAGGTATTTTCTCACCTTGTCTCATATGGTAGGAAATTACTCAAATATAAGTCAATGCAGATTTCAGGCATCTAAAACAGATGAATGACCATACTGCCCCTCATGTAATAAATGTCAGAGTCAGATTCAGACCCAGGTCTGTTTGGTTTCGGTCTTAATCCCTACAGTATTCTTGCTGTGAAACACTCGTTCTTTTAAAAAGAGAATATCCTCTGTGCTGTGCAGAAACCTTTTAGTTTAATGTAGTCCCATTTCCTTATTTTTGCTTTTGTTGCCTATATCTTTGGGGTCAATTCCAAAAAATCTTTCTCAACACCAATGTCAAGGAGTTTCCCCCCCATGTTCTTTTTTTAGGAGTTTTATGTTTTCAGATTATACATTTGAGTCTTTAATCCATTTTGAGTTAATTTTTTGAGTGGTGTAAGATAGGGTGTAGTTGCATTCTTTTGCAAGTGAATATCCAAATTTCCCAGCACTATTTATTGAAGAGTCTGTATTTTCACCATTGGCTCTTGCCTCCCTGTTCAATATTAGTTGACTGTATATGCAATGGTTTATTTCTGGACTTTTGATTCTGTTCCGTTGGTTTATGCATCTGTTTTTATGCCAATGCAAGTAGTTGTAAGAGACACAGATTCAATCTCTGGGTCAGGAAGGAGGGCATGGCAACGCACTCCACTCCAGTATTCTTCCCTGGAGAATCCCATGGACAGAGGAGCCTGGCAGGCTACAGTCCACAGGGTCGCACAGAGTCAGACACGACTGAAATGATAGCACGCACACATGCATGCACGTCACATTGATTGATTTGTGTATATTGAAGAATCCTTGTATCCCTGGAACAAACCCAAGTTGATCATGGTGTGTGATCTTTTTAATGTGTTGTTGAATTCAGCTTGCTAGAATTTTGTTGAGGATTTTTGTATCTATATTCATCCAAGATTGGAGAAGGGAATGGCTACCCACTTCAGTATTCCTTCCTGGAGAATTCCATGGACAGAGGAGCCTGGTTGGCCTCAGTCCTCGGGGTTGCAAAGAGTCAGACATGACTGAGTGACTAAGCTTCACTTTCATAAGCTGTCTAAAGAGAGGTAAGATTTATTTCCACTTGGGTCTTACAAACACTGTAAAGAACCATTTCCCAAGAATCTATAAAGTCACTGGAAAGTTTTTTAAAATGTTGTAATTGTTGCTGATTGTGGGTTTATGACTTTTGCCCCACGTTTGTTTGTGGCATATAGGTAGAGTTTTACGTGAGAAGCCATCAACAATGGCCTTAGAGAAGGATTCCCTGTTTCTGTTCTCCTGCAGTGAATGTTTGTAAGTTTGAGCACGGATTAGTGTTGCATTTTATTTTCCTCCAAGCAAATAAGTTTTCTTACTTTGTGAGAATACACCTCTGCTGTTGGGAAACAAAGGTTGGAGTATGGACCATCCCAGCAATGAAGCCCTCAACCTGAAATGTCGCCTGTCCTCAGTATTAGGGAACTGCTGCCCTCTAGAGGCCAAGTTTTAATTCACAGGAAGCTCAAAGCAGAAAGTGAAGAACTAAAGAGCCTCTTGATGAAAGTGAAGGAGGAGAGTGAAAAAGTTGGCTTAAAACTCAGCATTCAGAAAACTAAGATCATGCATCTGGTCCCATCACTTTATGGCAAATAGATGGGGAAACAATGGAAACAGTGACATAATTAATTTTGGGGGGCTCCAAAATCACTGCAGATAGTGACTGCTGCTGCTTCTAAGTCACTTCAGTCGTGTCCGACTCTGTGCGACCCCATAGACGGCAGCCCACCGGGATTCTCCAGGCAAGAACACTGGAGTGGGTTGCCATTTCCTTCTCCAATGCATGAAAGGGAAAAGTGAAAGTGAAGTCGCTCAGTTGTGTCCGACTCTTAGTGACCCCATGGACTGCAGCCTACCAGGCTCCTCCATCCACAGGATTCTCCAGGCAAGAGTACTGGAGTGGGGTGCCATTGACTACAGCCATGAAATTAAAAGATGCTTGCTCCTTGGAAGAAAAGTTATGACCAACCTAAACAGCATATTAAACAGCAGAGACATTACTTTATCAACAAAGGTCTGTCTACTCAAGGCTATAATTTTTCTAGTAGTCATGTATGGATGTGAGAGTTGGACTGTAAAGAAAGCTGAGCGCCGAAGAATTGATGCTTTTGAACTGTGGTGTTGGAGAAGACTCTTGAGAGTCCCTTGGACTGCAAGGAGATCCAACCAGTCCATCCTAAAGGAGATCAGTCCTGAATGTTCATTGGAAGGACTGATGTTGAAGCTGAAACTCCAATACTCTGGCCACCTGATGCGAAGAACTGACTCATTTGAAAAGACCCTGATGCTGGGAAAGATTGAGGGTGGGAGGAGAAGGGGATGACAGAAGATGAGATGGTTGGATGACATCACCAACTCAATGGACATGAGTTTGAGTAAACTCCGGGAGTTGGTGATGGACAGGGAGGCCTGATGTGCTGCAGTCCATGGGGTCGCAAAGAGCTGGACATGACTGAGCGACTGAACTGAACTGAAGCTCAAAGCAGCTTTGTGCGTTTTTTCTTCTGAATAGATGTTCATTTTTTCCCCTTTTCCTTGAAAAATAGGAGTTGCTCTACAACATCCAGCTTGCCAATAATTTATATCTTCTTCTGTTGTTCGTGAGATTTTTTTCCCCCATATGTGAGATGATGTGAATTGAGAGACCAGGAGTGGAGAATCCAATAAGATTCTTTAATTTTAGAGTCTTTCTGATACTTTCTGACGCTACCTCAGTATGCACAGTTGTAGAAGCCACATATATTTAAATGCTGACGTAGATATGATATGACTGAGAAAAGAAGGAAGTTTCCTTTAAGATGTTAGACATTAGACAGGTGAGGTTGCCCAAGGAAGTTATTGGAAAGGGTATAAAGGTTTTTGTTAACACTGGGGAGGAAAAATCTATTGTGTTAAATCTGCTAGCACTTCAAGATAAAGCTCTCCAGCCTAGGAGAAAGTGGCAAGTGCTTGAGGAACTGAGACATCAGTTAAACCTGTAACATGTGGGTATACATTAAGTACATTAAATACTTACGAAATCTATCTTTGAGGACTGAATCTCATAATGGATTTCTTCTTGAAAATGTTCTTTGCAAGTGAAGAAATTAAATCATTGAGTTGTTTAAAATATTTTGGCCAAGAAGGATAATATACTGTTTCAGGAATAAATTAAAAAAAAAAACAAATAAAAATGTATGAAGAAATGTGCAAAATCACAAAGTTCTTAAAAATGATTTAAATGGTTTTCTTGTGTTCTAATATAAATACTTTCACTTAACTATGTTTTTGGATGAGAAAAGGGGAAATCTAATTTTAGTTAAATGATCTAAGTGTTCCTGCTGAGTACAATATTAGGAACAAAAGATATGCAAATTGACTTTAGCCTAATAATGAGTAACCATAAAAAGGCATTATGAAACCTTCTGTAAAGTTTTTTTTTTTTTTAGTTTAGCTAAAGAGTCTTTTTTCCAAGAGATTCTAATCTCCTTCAAAGCAAAAAATTACATCAATTCAAAATAACATTGGGAATACTTTGAATTATCCACAAAGTACAGTAGTATAATATCTTGCAATAAATCCAACACAGCCAAGGATATTTTGTAACGTGGAAGAGTTTGCTGTTTTCAGCTGAAATCAGTTGAAGTAGCTTGCCTATGTTTAGGAACTATGCTGTGAGAAAAATATCTATTATATTTGTATAAAGAAATCATAAACAATTTGCTTCCCTCCTCCCTCAGCATTACAAGATTCACCATCTGTAAAGTTTTTAACACTGCTTAGTTAAGAGAGAGATTTTTATAGTTACATCCAGTTCCCATCAATACTCCCAAGCCAGGAAAATATTTTTATTTTTTGATAAGTTTTGGTTTAAAAGAACTCAATACTTATTCTCTCTGAATTGTTTCAGTGGGAAATGAAAATACAAAAATGAAATTTTTAGTTTATCTAAGACTTTTTATTATTTTACTAAATACCTAAATTCCTTATACTTTGTACATCAGTTTTTATTAATTATAATAACATTTAAAGATATGAAATGTAAACCTAGGTCTTCAATTAAATAAGTCATAGACAGTAAAGAATCTGCCCCAAATGTGGGAGACCTGGGTTTGATCCCTGGATGAAGAAGATCCCCTGGAGAAAGAAATGGCTACCCACTCCAGTATTCTCGCCTTGAGAAGTCCCTGGACAGAGGAACCTGTGGGCTACAGTCCATGGGATCGCAAAGAGTCGGACATGACTGAGTGACTAATACTTACTTACTCATTTAAGCATATAGTGTTTATAAATTTGTCTTTTGTAAACTTAAGATAACATTCCATTTATGTGGATTGATAGTTTCACCACTTATAGCATCTGGGTATAGTTTATGATGTCCTTATTCCTTTGTCAAATTATGAACTATGATTTAAAGTTAACTTAAATATGTTTCCTGAAATCTGTTATTGAATTAGGATCTTTAGAATTATGGCAATTGGGTAGGTACCCTTGTTTATCTTGATACTTAAAAAAAAGTTAACATTTGGAGAGAGAGGAAATAGAGTCTATAGTTACCACACAGTTCTAATCTTTTAAAACTTATGTATTTTTACTGATATAAATAAATTTGTTCTTCAAACCATTCAAGTTGGGGTGGATATCATAATCAAAGTATTATATACATTGTTGTAAAATATACTTGATAAGATAGTTTGTTTTAACATTAGAGTACACATTGTCATGCAATGCATTGTTTGGTTAGGTATATACTGTATATCTACACATAAGTATATATTAAGGTATATTAAAACTAATGAAAAAAGACATTTGAATTCAATAAAGGAGGAAGACTGGTAGACTTCAGAAGAGAAAGTTGAACTCCACATCCATAGTCTATCCTGAATATGAGTTAGCAAATTTTGCTACCTGGGTGTTTTGTATAGGTGACAGCCTTTCTCCCTTCATCAAATGTGTTTTCTCTGATTTCAAAAGAGCAATGACTCATTATGATTCAGAGCATCTTATGACTTAGACAATTGTAAAAATAATAAAGTGTCCCTCACTTCTGGTGAAGTTGAAATTTCCAAAGATCCTTCTCTTAAAAACCTATGCTTTTACGTTCAACTAACAAACCTCCTGTGGTGGTGCTCACAGATATTACCCTTGCCCAAATCAGGACTCAATTCAGACCTTCAGAAACTGACAGGCATCTTTTGTATGCACATCAGCTTTGGTATTCATAAGTAACTAACTGCTTGTTTGCACCAAAGATTTACTCTCTCACTTTGCTTATGTAATCTATAACATGATACACACAGAGAAAGAATATCTTAGCATTTGTCTTGATTAGTATGTTTCATATTTCTTTCAGAATTGCTCAACCGTATTGTATATTTATTTTATTTAAAACGTGGTTAATTTTATAGTTTTCAGGTAAAGAAAGCAGTTCATACTTACATTTGAAGTGAAAGTCTCTCAGTCATGTCTGACTCAGTGACCCCATGGACTGTAGCCTACCAGGCTCCTCTGTCCATGGAATTCTCCAGGCCAGAATACTGGAGTGGGTAGCCATTCCCTTCTCCAGGGGATCTTCCGAACCCAGGGATCAAACCTATGTCTTCTGCATTGCAGGTGGATTCTTTACCGTCTGCAGCACCAGGGGAGCCCCTACATTTGAAGGCCTATTGTTAATATTTAGACAGATTTTTAAAAATATATACATGAAGTGTGGCCCAGATAAACATTTTTTTTAATTGTACAAAAGCCTCTTTATTAGAATAGCTTTCTATTTTCCCTTTAATCAATCAATCAATCAATTTTATTGAGGTATAATTGACATATAACCTTACCTTGTGTATGGCAGCTTCTTTCCATAGCGGATAAGGCCAGAGAGAGACTCAGCTGTTGGCAGCCAACACTCTTGGAAGCTAGGGGAATTATGGCTTCAGTCTTGATGGGGATTCTAGATGGTGCAACAGAGTATACACCAAGAGATGTATGCTTTGAGATCTTTCTGGACACCTCTGCATGTTGACCAGTTAAATCAAAAAAGCTGTGGGTAACCAGAGTTGCTAGACTTGTGCTGTCCAGGAGCCTGAAGGAAGACTAAGAGGAGAAATTGATTCTCAAAGATTAAACTCTATTTTCTTTTCAAAGGCAAACAGTAATTTATTAGGTAATAATTTATTGGCTGGACTGAGGTATCAGTCTTGCAGGTAAGAGTTAGCTTTGAAGCCTTAATTTATAAATTCTTACTCAAAATGGGTTTCTTGAAGGGGAATTGAGGCTTGCCATTCATTGATTTCTTGTACAAATTCATGTATAAATGATAGATAGCAATGACTCTTATCATTTGGTTAAGAGACAATTAAGACATTTTCAGAAACGTTTGAGTGTATAAAAGGGAAAGTGGAGGAGGAAAAGAAGTGTAAGGGAGCCTGAGTGAGGATATCTGGAAGTCTGGTAAAAGGAAAGTATATACAGAGGGTAATCCCTTAAAAAAACAAACAAAAAAAGGACCCAATACTTGAAGGATGGTAATGGTGCTGAAAGAAACACTTTATATTAAGCAACGACATTTATGGGATGTTGCATTATTTGCAACCTTAACTAATAGGTAACAAATGTTTTCACATGGATTCCAATACATTCTAGAAAAAGAAGGCCTGTAAAAAGATGCTAAGGCATTTACTGCAAATTCAAGGCTAGGGTAAATTTTGTGGCAACAGAGAATGGAATTGTGAATGTAAAACATTATATGCTCCATATTTTACTTATTAAAAAACTTCTTTTGTCTCTGTCTGTAAGTTTTAAACTTGCTTTTCCCTCCCTTCCTCAGTAATCACTGAGGTTCCAGCACTTGTCCTGGCAACCGTAAATCCTACTCACTGTTGGTGAAATAAATTTCAACAAAATAAGAAGAAAATGTTCCTTCCTCCCTCACAGTCTACTAGGAAAGCAGATAATATCCAGTTTGATAAAGCTATTCTTATGAGGATTAATGCTAACAAAGAAGTTTCGTAAACCACCCAGACTTCTAAGTTTGTTGCTATGTCCTGTGAAATTAACCATAACCTCCATGAGGTCTGTAGTTCCAATTGGTTACATTTATGATAGAATTCCAGTTGAGCTATTTCAAATCCTAAAAGATGATGCTGTGAAAGTGCTGCACTCAATATGCCAGAAAATTTGGAAAACTCAGCAGTGGCCACAGGACTGGAAAAGATCAGTTTTCATTCCAATCCCAAAGAAAGGCAATGCCAAAGAATGCTCAAATTACTGCACAATTGCACTCA
>NW_011494739.1:1558443-1558676 GCF_000754665.1 Bison bison bison
CTATATGTAGGTCAGGAAGCAACAGTTAGAACTGGACATGGAACAACAGACTGGTTCCAAATAGGAAAAGGAGTATGTCAAGGCTGTATATTGTCACCCTGCTTATTTAACTTATATGTAGATTACATCATGAGAAAGGCTGGACTGGAAGAAGCACAAGCTGGAATCAAGATTTCCGAGAGAAATATCAATAACCTCAGATATGCAGATGACACCACCCTTATGGCAGAAAG
>NW_011494739.1:1559417-1569744 GCF_000754665.1 Bison bison bison
GGAGGGATTGGTAACAGGAGGAGAAGGAGATGACAGAGGATGAGATGGCTGGATGGCATCACCAACTCGATGGACATGAGTTTGAGTGAACTCTGGGAGTTGGTGATGATCAGGGAGGCCTGGCATGCTGCGATTCATGGGGTCTCAAAGAGTCGGACACAACTGAGCAACTGAACTGAACTGATGATACTTGTCATAGCTTCCCTGGTGGCTCAGTTGGTAAAGAATCCACCTGCAATGCAGGAGACCCCGGTTTGATATCTGGGTTGGGAAGATCCTCTGGAGAAGGGATAGGCTGCTCCAGTATTCTTGGGCTTCCCTGTGGCTCAGCTGGTAAAGAATCCACCTGCAATTTGGGAGACCTGGGTAGCTCAGTGGTATAGAATCCACCTGCAATGTAGGAAATGCAGGTTTGATCCCTGGGTTGGGGAATATCCCCTGGAAAAGGAAATGGCAACCCACTCTTGCCTGGGAAATCTCATGGACAGAGGAACCTGGTGGGCTACAGTCCATGGGGTCACAAAAGAGTTCTATTTTATATTTTCTTAAAGATAAAAAGTCAGAAGGGGATCACTGGATCTTCCAACTCCTCTCATACAATGAAACAAAAAAAATAAAATGACCCCACTGGTTTCTTACTAAACCCAAAGTTGGATATATTTGAATTAATGATGGCTATTAATAAAAATTGGCTTAGACGGTAAAGAATCTGCCTGCAAGGTGGAATATCTGGGTTTGATCCTTGGGTCAGGAAGGTACCCTGGAGAGGGAAATGGGTACCTACTCCAGTATTCTTGCCTGGAGAATCCCATGGACAGAGGAGCCTGGTGGGCTATATAGTCTATGGGATCACAAAGGGTCAGACATGACTGAGCTACTAACATACACATTAATAAAACAATTGATTCAGCAGTATCATTTTATAAATATCTCTTTCACCCTATCTCTATGAAGAAAATATACTTTGTTTAAGACTTCAGAAATATCTGCATTCTCATCTTTGTTCTCAGGAGCTGATGACCTTGGGAAAGTTAACACCCGTCTCTGAACATCCCCTCCCTTATCTGTATCTACTGCACATGTTGTTTAGAACAAAACCTGACAAAAAATAACTGCTTGATAAATATTAATTGACCTTCTCACTTTCCCCCTTTCCTTTCTTTCCTTTTTCCCACAGTTTTAATTCCCGCCTCTCTGTCTTCTTGGCTCCTACGTGCCTAGCACGAGCCTGAGTACATATGAAGTCCTTTATAACTCTCTCCTTTCAGGTGGACAAAGACAATTTATTATTAATACTTAAAATTCTTTTCTTTAAAAAATACTTCCATTATTATTTGTGTCTCACATAAAGGACAGATGGTTTCCATTTCTCAGTTTGCTTTAATAAGAGGGAGAGCCTCTTTTTGTTAGGGATGTTGGCCAATGTCCAGCTCTTTCCAAATGGGATCTAGCAAGGACATATATTAAATGTTGTCTGTCTGCTAGTCAGCCTCAGATAAGTTTTCTCCCTCTCTGTACTTCACTGACACAAACCCAGCTTGCTTCAGCAGTTAATAATGCCAGAGTTCAGCTTTTCCACAGAAACAATTTTCCATCCTTCATGAATCAGCCAACTACTTCTGGGGTCCTGCAGTCATGGAATTTCATATCCTGATTTTTGTCATGGAAAAGTCAAGGAAAGTCATTTTTGTCATGGAAAATTGCACATGAAACTCAAATAATATGGGACTCTCTCAGTAGTGCTGTAGTCCTGATCTGTTTTAAGATACTAGTCTTATATTAGGATGGCAAGCAACTGAAGCCTGGTTTCAGGCATCTTGATGAATTTCCCCCCATATTCATTACATGTTAGCATCTCTTTCTGATTCTTTCCTGCCAAATTAGATTTATTGGTGCAGCTGCAGTGGTGGAATGGTTGAAGGTTTGAGCATGTGTCAGAGTCAAGGCTAGCACTGGTGTGTCTGCTCTGCATTGCAGAGGGTAGCATGCTGCAAAACATTTTTCTCCTTTGCTAGTCACTTCTTTAAGCTCTGCCAGGAGGGGTTGCTAGAGGGACACTACCAGGTGGGAGAAGGAAGAAGGACTTGCCCATCCTCTTTGCTTCCTCAGGGCTTCCTATCTATTTCCTGTTGCCACTGGCATTACCCTAGCCTTGCTTCTTCACCCCAACATTGGTAGGGCATTCCCTCAGCAGCAGCTGGACTCAGTTTGTAATTTCCAACATTTACAAAGCCAGCCTTATTATGCCTCACAGAGATATCAGCTCTAGCTGAGCAGAGCTCTTGCCTTAGAGGTTTGAGTTTCAGCTCTGCTCCAAGCTTCAATTTCTCCTCCAAGTTTCAAAGCTTTAAAGCTTCCAATCTCCTTTCTTGTTATCTCATCCCTGGGAGTGGTAACGGATTCCTGCAGTTGCTGTCTCTGCAAAATTTTATCTTTTTAATGTTTTTCAATTTTTAAATGCTTAGTTAGCAATTCTGTATATTACATTTAAAATTAAATTAGCTAATATTAATGTTCTATTTAAGTATTACATTTTCTCTGTCAAAATAACAGATAGGACTTGGACTGATTTAAAATTTAATTAGATTTATGGTTCAGTTCATTCACTCAGTCGTGTCTGACTCTTAGTGACCCTATGAATCGCAGCATGCCAGTCCTCCCTGTCCATCACCAACTCCTGGAGTTCACTCAGACTCACATCCATCGAGTCAGTGATGCCATCCAGCCATTTCATCCTCCATCGTCCCCTTCTCCTCCTGCCCCCAATCCCTCCCAGCATCAGTCTTTTCCAATGAGTCAATTCTTCACATGAGGTGGCCAAAGTACTGGAGTTTCAGCCTCAGCATCATTCCTTCCAAAGAAATCCCAGGGCTGATCTCCTTCAGAATGGACTGGTTGGATCTCCTTGCAGTCCAAGGGACTCTCAAGAGTCTTCTCCAACACCACAGTTCAAAGGCATCAATTCTTCGGCACTCAGATTTCTTCACAGTCCAACTCTCACATCCATATATGACCACTGGAAAAACCATAGCCTTGACTAGACGGACCTTTGTTGGCAAAATAATGTCTCTGCTTTTCAATATGCTATCTAGGTTGGTCATAACTTTCCTTCCAAGGAGTAAGCGTTGTTTAATTTCATGGCTGCAATCACCATCTGCAGTGATTTTGGAGCCCCAAAAAATAAAGTCTGACACTGTTTCCACTGTTTCCCCATCTACTTCCCATGAAGTGATGGGACCAGATGCCATGATCTTCATTTTCTGATTGTTGAGTTGAGATTTATGGTTAGGGGCAAGAAATTGAGTCCAGGTTTCAAAGGTGAGGGATCTCTGAGAGATGATATTGTATATTAAGGGATGAATTGGGGTGGACAGTGGGTGGAGGAGCTTACAGTTAAGGGAGATAGAGTCAGGATGATTCTTAGGTGGGGAGCTGTATTAGGGAAGATAGGATTGGGTGGGGTGGTCTGGAGAAAGGATGGAATTTTAGGACAAATGAATCTGGGTGTAGGTGTAACAGGAGGGAAAGGGGCGGGGCACAACTTTGGAAAGAATGACATAGCCCAAGGAAGCAGCATAAACCAATTAGAATCAAATGGGACCAAGATGGCAGACAAGACTAGACCTTAATCCTGAATCAGCAAGTGAAATGACACACCCAGAGGTGCCAGGACAAAGACCAAGGAGTGGGTGGTGGCCCAAATCCTGGAAATCTCCACCCCTTCTCCAAAATAGTTGGAATAATCCTCCCACTCATTAGCATATGAAATTACACAGCCTATTAAAACTAACCATGCCAAACTTCAGGGCCGCACTCACTCTCTGTGATGGCCCACACTCTGTCTGTGGAGTGTGCTTCTCTCTGTGTCTGAATAAATCCACCCCTTACCTATCACTGTGTCTCTCACTGAATTCTTTCTGCGATGAGACATCAAGAACCTGAGCTTCATTAGGTCCTGAAACCAGGCACTGTGTGTTCAAGTCCCAATCTGTGGTAAACGGTTTCATAAGGATTAGGCAGGGTAGTGGGTTGAACTGGGGCTAGATTGAAGGCAGGAGAAGGGGGTGACAGAGGATGAGATGGTTGGATGGCATCACTGACTCACTGAACATGAGTTTGAGCAAACTCCGGAAGTTGGTGATGGACAGGGAAGCCTGGGGTCAGACACAATTTAGCATCTGAACAACAAGGGGATCTTCCCAACTCAGGAATTGAATCCATCTCCTATATTGGCAGGCGGATTCTTTATCCATGAGCCACCAGGGAAGCCTGCATTATGTTGAACACCTTAAACTAATGCAATGTTGTATGTCAATTGAATCTAAACAAAAATGGCGGGGTGGGGGGGGGCGGGGAGAGAGAATGTGCAGCACTAGATTGCCAAACTAAGTTTATTTTTTCACTCTGAGACCAAAGTTTTTCCCACTAGTACATTGTCATAAGTTGAGAGTTATGTACATGAATGGAGAAATGATGTCTTTATTATCACTAATCTCTAATTACAATATGAGCATTTCCTTGATTTATAAATATGGTCAACAATTTTTTTTAGTTATTATTTATTCTCTTGACTCTATCACTGAAAGAAAAATAATTTTATATCATATTAAAAATATTGCATATACCTTGAGATATCATTTATGTTCACCACTATTTTGAAATTGCACTACTTATTAGACTTACTGTTTGGACTTATTTAAGACACTAATAAATATTTATAATTTTATTTCAATAAAAAAGTAAAGGGATCATTTAAGAGGACATAGGAGCCAGCTGGAAGAAATTTTACTTGTTAAAATTATGACGATTTGAACTTCAAAAATAAAGCCAAATATAATGGGTTGAAATACATTTAATCAATGAAGAGACATGAATGCCTAGTGATGCCCAAAGATAGATAACCAGGAAAGCTCATATGTTATGATTTGAAGCAACCACGAAGCAAACTTCTTTGGAAACTGGTAACTAATTTGAATGAATTATGTGTTTATCCTGCCTCTCTAATAGGAGCTGTATTTCTAGTAAACAAATAGCTCTAGTTCGTAAGGGAAAGTTCTATTTTACTGAGTTTTATCTTGCAAATTCTAAAGAAACTATTGACTCCGTCAAGGACTAAAATTAGTGTTAAAACCACAAAGTGAATGATTGAGATGGAACCAGACATTTGTACATACAAAAGTAGCACCATATTGATTATTTTGAATATAAAGGGGGAAACCAGCACTGTTCAATAAAAAAATTTGTTATCAATTTAATTTCATTGTGAATCTGAATATTAGATGATGTCCAGATGTCAAATCCTGATGAAGAACATAGCTTCATCTCTGATGCATTTTTGCCAAACATATTAACTTGACTTAATAAAGCCCTTAGAACTAGCCTCCAGTTTACCTGATATATTGGTGAACAAGCTAAAGAAAAGTAAATAAAACAGAAGGTGAGTCACTGTTAGGACAACTGGCCCAATGTTTTCAACAAATTAGTGTGTGACAAAATGTGCTAGCTTGAAAGAGATCGGAGGAATATGAAACTTACATACAGTGCTTTGGGCATGCCAACTTTACAGAACATCTTGCTCTATGATAAGCGAACATGCATCAAGAGCAGTACTGAAAGAAACGCAAACCTGCATAGATCAACCAAGCATGAAGACATTGACGTGGTACGAAGAGGCCTCTTCTCCCACGAACTCCCATATCCATAAAGTATTAACATTGAGTTCCAGTTTGTTTTGCTTAGACTAGTCTTTGTTCACGCTCTTTTGCCCTGGCATAATTATTAATAATGGTCTCCTTTATTCTTGAATGTGTCCTGTTCACATTAATTATGGATGAATTTTACGGCCACCTCAGATCTTGCAAACCTTGAAGGAACAGTCAATTCCTCTCTTACACAAGTTGTTCCAGAAAATAGAGGAAACATAAGAGTTGCTTGGATGATTTTAGAAGCTTAGTGTTATCTTGATTTCAAAACCAGATAAGAATAACCAAGGACAGAAAATAGAGCATATCTCTCTGTATCTCTGTATGTGCCAAAATTCCAAATAGAATTGTAGGTAACCAAATTTAATAATGTGTTAAAATATAAAATGAACAATTCAGTTCAGTTCAGTCGCTCAGTCGTGTCTGACTCTTTGCAGCCCCATGGACTGCAGCACGCCAGGCTTCCCTGTCCATCACCAACTCCCGGAATTTACCCAAACTCATGTCCATTGAGTTGGTGATGCCATCCAACCATTTCATCCTCTGTCGTCCCCTTCTTCTCTCACCTTCAATCTTTCCCAGCATCTGGGTCTTTTCAAATGAGTCAGTTCTTCATATCAGGTGGTCAAAGTTTTGGAGTTTCAGCTTCAACATCAGTCCTTCCAATGAACACCCAGGACTGATCTCCTTTAGGATGGACTGGTTGGATCTCCTTGCAGTCCAAGGGACTCACAACATCTTCTCCAACATCACAGTTCAAAAGCATCAATTCTTCAGCACTCAGATTTCTTTTATAGTCCAAATCTCACATCCATAGCTGGAAAAACCATAGCTTTGACTAGTCGGACCTTTGTTGGCAAAGTAATGTCTCTGCTTTTGAATATGCTATCTAGGTTAGTTATAGCTTTTCTTCCAAGGAGCAAGTGTCTTTTAATTTCATGGTTGCAGTCACCATCTGCAGTGATTTTGGAGCCCCCCCAAAATAAAGTCAGCCTCTGTTTCCATTGTTTCCCCATCTATTTGCCATGAAGTGATGGGACCAGATGCCATGATCTTCGTTTTCTGAATGTTGAGCTTTAATTCAACTTTTTCCACTCTCCTCTTTCACTTTCATCAAGAAGCTCTTTAGTTCTTCTTCATTTTCTGCCATAAGGGTGGTGTCATCTGCATATCTGAGGTTATTGATATTTCTCCAGGCAGTCTTGATTCCAGCTTGTGCTTCATCCACCCCAGCGTTTCTCATGATGTACTCTGCATATAAGTTAAATAAGCAGGGTGACAATATACAGCCTTGACGTACTCCTTTTCCTATTTGGAACCAGTCTGTTGTTCCATGTCCAGTTCTAACTGTTGCTTCATGAACAATTAGGATATATCTAAAAATGTGAGGATGATATGTTAATCAGAAAGTCTAGCAATGTAATCCTTTATGTTAATAGATAAAAGCAGAAGGACTATATGATCACATTAAATGATCCAGAATAAAATGTTTTATAAATTTCTAAAACCAATTGTAGTAGAATATCTTAAGAAATTGGGAGGAGAAGGGAACTTACTAAATGCATTAAAGATTATATGCCAAATTCTTGGGACAAATTGTTGTTATTTACTCAGGGAACTTTTAGATACTTTCTCTTTAAAATTGGAAGGAAACAAGGATTCCTACTAACATTGAAAATATTGTAACAGTGGAAGGTCTGGCTCATGCTGTTGGGGAAAAAACCCATCACAATATTGTAAACTAATTATCCTCCTATTAATTTAAATTAATTAGTTAAAACATAAGAAACATGTGCAAGGACTGAAAAGGTGGAGATAAAAATTGTCATTACTTGAGGATGATACAATCATTTAACCTGGAAAAACCATAGAATCAAAAGACAAACTAATAGAACTCAAAAAAGAGATTAGTAGGCTTGCTAGACATAAAATCAACTTAACAAAAATCAACAGCATTTTTCCATGTTACCAATGATCAAGTGGAAAATACAATGTAAAATAGACATAATTTTCAATAGCAGCAAAAGTGTAAAGTGTCTCAACTTTATTTTGATTATACATATGTAAGACTTGCATGGGGAAAGCTTTAAAATACTAATACAGGAAATAGAAGATGAGACACCTGTGTTCCTGGATAAGATGACACAAAATATCCATCTCTCCCAAATATTCTATGAATTCAATACATTTCTAGTAAAAATTCGAGTTAGTTTTTCTGGGCAAGCTCAAGAAGTTTTCTCTAAGATTTGTTTTGGAATAGTGCAGATTCATGATTAGCTAAGTCAAGTTTGAGAAAGACGAGGGAAGATGGGAATTTTTCCTTACGAATATTGTCCCTTCAGCACACATGGTTTACACATGTAACATATTTATGAGCTATATGATACACATATATCTATATTCTCCTTCTTTGCATTGTATCATAGGTATTATCAATATCTGTACCAAGGTGTGATACTATAAATATTTAACAATAAGTACAGCAATATAAGGGGTTCCCAGGTGGTGCTAGTGTTAAAGAACCTGCCTGCCAATGCAGCAGATGTAAGAGACACAGGTTTGATCCCTGGCACAGGAAGATCCCCTGGAGGAGGGCATGGCAACCCACTCGAGTATTCTTGTCTGGAGTATTCCATGGACAGAGGACCTGGCTGGCTACACTCCATAGGGTCACAAAGAGTCAGACGCAACTGAAGCGACTTAGCTCACTCACTTTAAATATCAGATTAAAGAATTTGGATTTTAGGCATAAACAATACAAAGTCCCAACACTGAGGGGAAAAGTGGTTCAGTGGAAAGAGCATGGACTTTTTGTCCACGTCTCTTGTGTCTCCTGGATTGGCAGGCAGGTCTTTACCATTAGTACCACCTGGGTTTAAAGTCTTCCACAATTCATGCTTCCAACTGCTTACCAACCTATATTTAATAGCACTTAGGCTCTATCTCTGTCTGGCCTTACCTATCCTGC
Source organism: Bison bison bison (assembly GCF_000754665.1). NCBI lineage: Eukaryota > Metazoa > Chordata > Mammalia > Artiodactyla > Bovidae > Bison > Bison bison. The sequence goes on from NW_011494739.1 coordinate 1,568,088, forward strand.
TAGGCACACAGAGATGCTCAATGCCCAAACTAGTTAATGAATCAAATGCAAAGTGAGTATGTAGCATTCACATATTCCTCATAGTAGTTTCTGCAATTCTCCTAATTTAATAGAGAAAACGAGTTTGCTTAAGCCAAACAAAACAGGAAAGAGGAGGAATAATGTTTCTCTTTGATCTTACCCACAGATGGATAATGAGTGCTTTTGTACCAGAGATCCTCTACTTCCAAGTTTGGATGGACAAATCTCCAGAGTTACCCTGAAATGCAGCTTGCTCAGCTGCTGGCTTCCTGGTGACCCCCAGAAATAACTCATGATCAACAAATGTTGATCATGCCTCTCTGTTTTAGTGCCACAATCTCACTGTATCTTTCTCCAAATCTCACCCAGGGGGAGATTTGATAACTACAATCTGTTATCAGTGTCCTTCTTCCTCTTCACTCCTCTTACTAACATAGAGAAGAGAGAGAGATGTCTGGTGGTTTCTACAGAGTGAAGATTGCATCTACTCTTTTTTGAGTAAGACCATTTTTTTCTTTTTCTAGGAATTTCCTTTTGAAGTATGTGACCCACAACCTTATGTTATTTCCTGTGACACAACATAGTGATTTGGTATTTACATATGGTTCAAAATGACCACCAAGAGAAGTCTAGTTGCACTGTCATCATACCACAGAGTTATTGACTAGATTCCCCACACTGTTAAGTAAGACAATTTTAAAAACTATTTTTATTTCTGGCTCTTCCCTGGTGGCTTGGTTGGTAAAGTATCTGCCTGCAATGCAGGAGACCCAGGTTTGACCCCTGGGTTGGGAGAAGGGAATGGCTACCCACTCCAGTATTTGTGCCTGGAGAATTCCACAGACAGTAGAGCCTGGCAGGCTACTATCCATGAGGTCACAAAGAGTCAAGACACGACTGGGCAACTAACACTTTCACTTCACTTTCATTTTTATTTCTAAGATTAAGCATCCTTATTAACAACGCAGAAACAATTCTTGCAGACTCTTTGGACACATACGCAAAAAAATTAAAAATAATTCTCCAATTCTATATCACAAGGGAAGAAAAAATAATGATTTTATGACCAGAGCTGAATTTCCCTCTCTTCTTTTTCAAAAAGTCTTTCAACCAAGCCACTCATCAAATCATAAGGAAAGATAGTTTTTCAAAATGCCAACAAAACCCAGCAAAAGAGATCTAGATATAAAGCCAAAGTTATACCTCAAAACCCTCTGTTGCAAAAAACAATAGGAAACCAACCCCCATAGCTCATTAGAGAAGACCTTTAGAAAGAACTGAGAAAGTTAGAACTAGAACTACAATGGTGGGAATAGGTTCAAAAAACAAATAATTAAAGAATGTTCAGCTTATTCAGCTTGAGAATATATTAAGCTTTCTCTTATTCTAGTAGAGGAATTAAAAATATGAGCTGATAGAGTTAATATTAGAATTATTGTTACAGGAAATTCCTTGATGGTTCAGTGGCTAGGACTCCGTGCTTCCAATGCAAGGAGCTGGGGTTCAATCCCTGGTCTGGGTACTAGATCCTGCATGCCACAGCTGAAAGATCCGGCATACTGCAACTAAGATTGGCACAGACCAAAAAAAATATATATATATATATATTTATATATATATATGTAAAATTTATATA
>NW_011494739.1:1569844-1573726 GCF_000754665.1 Bison bison bison
AAAATTTATATATCATTATCAACCCTACCTTCTTGTTGGTAATGATATATAAATTTTACATATATATATTTCCTGCTCAGGAAAGTTGAGTAGGGTAAAATTCTTCCGAGTCAGTATCATTATATCCTAGACTCAAAACCAGTGGACTATACACCATTAATAAATATCAAGTAACCCACAATTTTTGTGGTAATAAAAAATTTTTAATTATCTATAAAATTCTATTCTGAAAAGCAGCAGGTCAAAATGACACCAAGTTATCCAATCAGTTATAGAGGGAACCCTCCAAAGAGAACTACCTTAGTGGAAATTTAGATTGGAAGAACTATAACGTGGAGTAGACGACATCAGGCTCTCAGTACCATTCTAGTAAGGCTTCTACCTACTTCAGCTTTGAGGAGTAGTACTAGTGGGGATCTCACAGAATATCTTAGAGGGATGTTCTCAGAGATAAAATAGTCTGTAAATTTAGCTCTGAATTCTCCCTTTAATCAAAGCTTTGGGGAAAATATATAATTTTTAACTACTCAGAGCTTCAGACATGTTTTAATATTTAAGTTTAACATCTAGTTTTCATTTTCTGAAATTTTTTTGTCTTATAAATTTCTCAATTATGTTACATTGAAAAATGTATGAATGTGTCAATTAGTAGTGATGCATGAAAATATAAACCTACTTCTTTCATATCATCTACATCTGAAGAGTGAATAAATGCCACCTTAATATCCTGCAAAGTTGCTTTGTGTGCCTGACAAAAAATTAAGGCAAATCATTTTACTTGCACATATTTTAAAAATTGTTATATAAGTTTCAGGTATACAGAATTATAATTCAACATCTGTATGTACTACTCCATTTCCACATCTTAAGCAGTTGGAGTTAACTAGTCTTCAATCTCACCTTCCCAAATATCTCCATTAACATCCAGCTTGTGATTCATCCAGCCTGGCATTTTACAAATTCCGATCTTTTTAAGATTATTTTTTCATATAAACCAGGCCTCAGTGGCTATGAAAGATGAGCAGTGGGAGTCCTGGCTTATATTGATGACACTTTATCAGGGGGAATATAATTTGAGTATAATTATAATCAATTCCTCCTAGTTGGTATATTTAGTAATACGATAGGAGGTGATGCTTAAAATTATATTATTTATTATTTGAGTCATATTGATTTCAGTCTGTGGGAAATTTGAAATTTTCCATTTCCTTTACATTTCAACTACCCAGTTAGCAGGTCTGAAGTGTTACAGACAAATGATTTGTTGAGCTTTTACTTCATATTTGGGACATTTGTAGTTAGTACAAAGTTTCATGATGTTGAGCTGCTTATTTTTAAAAGAAGGAGGAATAAAACTATAAGCTTCAAGTTTAACTGGTACAAAATAAAATATTAAAATTATAAAAGATAACTAAAAAGAAAGTAACACTAACCTGTTTCTTTTATCATAAGTCCTTTAGAGACTCTTTTCCTTCATCTTGTATATTATGATAAATTACTGCTGGAGAATATAACCTTGGTATGTAATGAGAGTTACAAGCCATTCAGTCTTGGGTGCTGGTCTCACATTCAACTGTGCTTCTTCTTCACTTTGACAGTGTGAGCTATCAGCAATACCTGGTGGGGTGTCATTATACTCCCCAGCATAAATGACAATCTAGCCTGCCACTAGAACACTTTATGCACGCGTTATCTCCTGGCTTATGTTGATGACACTTTCTCAGGGGGATCCTTCCATCATCTGGCCACATGATGGCAGAATGAGCCTAAGGAAGCAAGCAAACCCTTTACGTCTCTGATCAGGGGTGTTTACCGTTGTTATCAGATAAGGGCTTAAATACCATGCTTGCTAAAGGAAATTAATTTTCATTGAACCAAAATAAGTCTGATGGTCATCTTAAGCAAGTTGTGCAATTTAGCCAAAGAATTCTTTAGGGTAAAATTCATTCTACTTGTTCAGGAAACTGGGAATAATAAGGAGTATGATAAGCACTGGTATCTGTAAAGTGTTATAGAGTCCCCGATTTACCATTGAAACAAACCTTGTCTCAGATTCTAGATGTTCAGGAATTCCAAGGACTGGGATGGTATAATTCAGTAGGGCTTTGATCACCATTTGAGGATCTGCTTTAGCCAATGGGAACACTTCTCATCATCTAGATACCATGCATTCTATTATTGAATAGTATTTCTTACCCTCTGATGGCAAAAGCTCGACAATGTTCATTTGCTATCAGGTCTGAGGTGATGTGGGCCTCAGTATTCCCTGTAAAGAATTTTTTTTTTTTTTTAATTTCTAACAATCAGCACATCTTTGTATTATTTACTGAAACATTTGGTCCTTATATAGAAGTGGTATGATTCCAAGATTTTCATTATATTCATTTCACTTAAAAGATATTGCTGCTTAGGTTACATGAAAAGCCATGGATGCATATACTTGGGGCACAGGGAAATAATGCCAACGGGTAAATCCTACATTCCTATGCTCTTTTTAGTTCCCCTTGAATTCCAACTTTCCAATTTGGGAGGAGTTAATTATGTAATTCTTAAACTGTGAATATGAGTCCCTGGATAGAAGTAATGGAACTTCAGTTTCCTCAGTCCAAACCTTAGACATTTTGGTGCAAATTCATTTCCTTTAGATATTTTATCTAGTCCTATATGAGTTCTGCAATGAACTATGTAAATCTGAATGGGAAATATCAATGACTAATAAATCAGCAGTCAATTCCTATGTGATACTATAGTTCTTATTGACGTTAGATAGTCTCCATTTTTCTAAATTTGGTCTTTAGTATTCAGGACCCTCACTCATATTGGCAGTCAGGATAAATACTCACTTTAAGACTGGAGGCTAATTTAAAAGTTCACATAATAGCCATGAGTGCTGCTGCTTGGCTGATTTTATGTTTGTGAGAACATAAGCCTCTAAAACCTCATGAGGACTGACTATTGCATAAATGCTTTTATATTTCCCTGTGTGTCTCTCATACAAGATCCATTAATGAACTATATTAAGTCAGCCTTGGGAATACAAGTATCAGATTTAGCGGACTGAGGCTGAGTATCTTTTAGAACTGGAAGGCAGTCATGTTCACTGCTTGTTTAGGATCTGGCAATTGAACAGCTGGATTCAAAAAAGTTACCCCCAGTAATCAGAACAGCATAGTATTGGCACAAAAACAGACATATGGATCAATGAAACAGAACAGAGAGCCTAGAAATAAACCCACACACCTACAGTCAATTGATCTTTGATGAAGGAGTTAAGAATATACAAGGAAAAAAAAGAGAGTCTCTTCAGCAAGTGTAGTTGGGAAAGTTGGACAGCTGCATGTAAATCAATGAAGTTAGAACACTCTCTTACACCATACAAAAAATAAACTCAAAATGGCTTAAAGACTTAAACAAAAAGTTACTTGAACCAGCTTTTTGGCCAACCCAACATAAGTCATGACTCCATAAAACTTTCAGAAGGAAACATAGGCAAAATATCCTCTGACATAAATCATAGCAATGTTTTCCTAGGTCAGTCTCACAAGGCAAAAGAAATATAAGCAAAACTAAACAAATGGGACCTAATCAAACTTAGAAAAAGCCTTTGCACAGCAAAGGAAAACTATTTTTTATTTTTTATTATTTTTTTAAATTTTATTTTATTTTTAAACTTTACATAATTGTATTAGTTTTGCCAAATATCAAAATGAATCCACCACAGGTATACATGTGTTCCCCATCCTGAACCCTCCTCCCTCCTCCCTCCCCATACCATCCCTCTGGGTCATCCCAGTGCACTAGCCCCAAGCATCCAGTATCGTGCATCAAACCTGGACTGGCATCTTGTTTCATACATGATATTTTACATGTTTCAATGCCTGT
>NW_011494739.1:1573993-1590706 GCF_000754665.1 Bison bison bison
TGGACATCTAGGTTGCTTCCATGTCCTGGCTATTATAAACAGTGCTGCGATGAACATTGGGGTACACGTGTCTCTTTCCCTTCTGGTTTCCTCAGTGTGAATGCCCAGCAGTGGGATTAGGAAAACATTTTTTTAAAAAAATGAAAAGACAACCTGTGGAATGGGGAAAAATATTTGCAAAGAATGTGACTGACAAGGGCTTAATTTCCAAAATATGCAAACAGCTCATACAGCTCAATATAAAAAAAAACAAACAACTCAGTCAACAAACAGAAAGGACTTCCTTGGTGGTTGGTCCACTGGTAAAGTATCCACCTTCCAATGCAGGGAACGTGGGTTCCATCCCTTGTTGGAGAACTAAAATCCCACATGCTGCAGAGAAATTAAGCCCATTCACCAGAACTACTGAGCATACAGGCAACAACTAAAGTACCTGTGTGCCACATCAGGAGACCTGGCATGATGCAAGGGAGATCCCGTGTGTGGCAACCTAGACCCGATGCAGCTAAACTAAAAAAAGAAAAAAGAAACAGAAACCCTAGATAGATGTTTCTTCCAAAAAAGACATAGAGATGGCCCACAGGCCGGGGAAAAGATGCTCCAGCATTGCTAATTATTAAAGAAATGCACGTCAAAACCTCATGCTAGTCAGAATGGCTGTCTTGAAAAAGTCTAGAAACAATAAATGCTGGAGAGGGTGTGGACAAAAAGGAAGGGAAACCTCCTACACTGTTGGTGGGAGTGTAAGTTGGTGTAGCCACTATGAATAACAGCATGGAGTTTCCTTAAAAAATGAAAAATAGAGCTACTATATGATCCAGCAATCCCACTCGTAAGTACGGGCATACTCAAGTCGCTCAGTCATGTCCAACTCTTCGCAACTCTATAGACTGTAGCCCGCCAGGCTTGTCTGTCCATGAAATTCTCCAAGCAAGAATATTGGAGTGGGTTGCCATTTCCTCCCCCTGGGGATCTTCCTGACCCAGGGATTGTTGGCAGGCAGGTTCTTTACCACTAGCGCCACCTGGGAAGCCCTCCCAAAGTCTGCAGTTGCCCCTAAAGCCCAGTCTCAGGCTAGCTGCAGGGATTTAACCACTGCACCTGCAACTCAGGAGTGATTTCCCCTTCTCTCCTTTGGTCACACACCCCCTGGTGCTCTACGTTGGTTCTGGCTGTGCCTCTGCTTCTAGGCCGCCCTCCAGTGTCACTTGCTTAGTTGGGGTGAGGGGAGGGGTACAGCAGACACAGTTGGGGTGTGTGGGGAGAGTGCCTGCTGTGGCTGAGACCTGTGGGAGGGAGGTCGCCACAGTCTGAGGCGGGTGGCCAGCTTCCCCAGGGGAGTTGACCCTGGGTTGTGAGTCCCTTGGCAGAACCAGGCTGCTCAGGCTCCCAGGAAGATGTGAGCAGTGACACGTGCCTGCTCACAGCTTGGTGACAACTGTGGCCCCTGGGGTTGAGGCTGTAGCAGCCTCGTGTCCTCACCTCTGGCACTTCCATGGCTTTTCTACCTCTGGAGCTGCAGACCACAGCTGACTCATCCCCCTAAGGCCGTCAGCCAAGGCAGGGTCCCGGGTTCTGCAAGCACTCAGAGTTAGAGCATTCCTATGGCAAGGATCTATTGCTTCTAAGGGAGGCCCAGGCTTCCCTGTACTCCCTCAGCTATGTCCTACTAGCCGCCTCAGAGCATCTTCAGGGCAGTCAACCAGGTCCTTTCCCTGGGGTCCGATCCCTGAAGCCTGAGCCTTAGCATACTGTCCCCACTCTCTGCGGTGGCGTGGCCATGTAAGCTGCTTCTAGACTGAAGTGCTATTTGGTAGTGACTCTATGGTGAATTCTCTCCATTTTGCCTTCTGAGCAGCTTCCCTTTTGGCTCAGCTGGTATAGAATCCGCCTGTAAAGCGGGAGACCTCGGTTCGATCCTTGGATTGGGAAGATCCCCTGGAGAAGGGAAAGGCTACCCACTCCAGTATTCTGGCCTGAAGAATTCCATGGACTGTATAGTCCATAGGATCGCAAAGAGTCAGACATGACTAAGTGACTTTCACTTTCTGCCTTCTGAACACTTGTTGCTGCGCTCCCCTCTGAGGTTCCGATGCTCTCCCTTGTTCCCGCCCCTGAGGGGGTTTCTGAGTGTACCAAAACTTTTCCTCCCTCTCAAATCCCCCTCTGGGTGCAGGTTCAGTTTAGTTCAGTCGCTCAGTCATGTCCGACTCTTTGTGACCCCATGGACTGCAGCATGCCAGGCATCACCAACTCCCGGAGTTTACTCAAACTCATGTCCACTGAGTTGGTGATGCCATCCAACCATTTCATCGTCTGTCGTCCCCTTCTCCTCCCGCCTTCAATCTTTCCCAGCATCAGGGTCTTTTCCAGTGAGTGAATTCTTTGTATCAGGTGGCCAAAGTATTGGAGTTTCAGCTTCAGCATTAGTCTTTTCAATGAATATTTAGGACTGATTTCCTTTAAGATTGACTAGTTGGATCTCGTTGCAGTCCAAGGGACTCTCAAGAGTCTTCTCCAACACCACAGTTCAAAAGCATCAATTCTTCAGCACTCAGCCTTCTTTATGGCCCAACTCTCACATCCATACATGACTACTGGAAAAACCATAGCTTTGACTAGATGGGCCTTTGTTGGCAAAATTATGTCTCTGCTTTTCAATATGCTGTCTAGGTTGGTCAGAGCTTTTCTTCCAAGGAGCAAGCACCTTTTAATTTCATGGTTGCAGTCACCATCTGCAGTGATTTTGGAGCCCCCCAAAATAAAGTCTGTCACTGTTTCCATTGTTTCCCCATCTATTTGCCATGAAGTGATGGGACTGGATGCTATGATCTTTGTTTTATGAATGTTGAGTTTTAAGCCAGTTTTTCCACTCTCTTTTCACTTTCATCAAGAGGCTCTTTAGTTCTTTGCTTTCTGCCATAGGGTGTTGTCATCTGCATGTCTGAGGTTATTGATATTTCTCCCAGCAATCATGATTCCAGCTTGTGCTTCATTCAGCCCAGCATTTCACATGATGTACTCTGTATAGAAGTTAAATAAGCAGGGTGACAATATACAGCCTTGATGTACTCCTTTCCTGATGGGGACCAGTTTGTTGTTCCGTGTCCAGTTCTAACTGTTGCTTCTTGACCTGCATACAGATTTCTCAGGAGGCAGGTAAGGCAGTCTGGTATTCCTATCTCTTCAAGAATTTTCCACAGTTTGTTGTGATCTACACAGTCAAAGGCTTTGGTATAATCTATAAAGCAGAAGTAGATGTTTTTCTGGTATTCTCTTGCTTTTTTGATGATCCAGCGGATGCTGGCAAGTTGATCTCTGGTTCCTCTGCCTTTTCTAAATCCAGCTTGAACACCTGGAACTTCATGGGTCACGTATCCTCTGTCTCTTTTTTTATCATTATCTTTTGCCCTTCCTCATTCTGAAGAGATTGGCTTGTCTTTTTGGAAGTCTGGGGTCTTCTGTCAGCATTCAGAAGGTGTCCTGTAGAATTTGTTCCACATGCAAGATGAATTTTGATGTAGGGGAAGGTCCTCTCTGTCTCTTGTTCCTGTGCCATTGAAAGTCCACTATTTTTAATTTTTTAAAGGAATTTCCATATTGTTTTTCACAGTGTCTAAAGCAATTTATATTCCCACTAGCAGTGAACAGGGGTTCCCTTTACTTCACATCCTAGTCAGCACTTGTTTTATCTTTTTAATAATAGCCATTCTCACAGGTGTGAGGTGGTATCTTATTGGAGTTTTGATTTGCATTTCCTGATCATTAGTAACTCTGAGCACCTTTTCATGTACCTGTTGGCCATTTGAAAATTTCCTTTGGGAAAATGTCTATTCAGGTCCTTTGTCCATCTAAAAAATTAGATTATTTTATTGCTATTGAATTCCTTATATGTTTTGCATATTAAATTTTATTAGATACATGGTTGGAAAATATTTCCTCACATTTCGTAGGTTGCTTTTTCATTTCTGCTCTGTCTTTAATTCAATGAAGCACAGTTGTTCTTTCTATATTTTTTCCTGTGTAATAATTGCTTACAGTGGGTAGTGAGTAGTACAATTCCATTTGCTTTTGGGAGGGTTAGTCCAGTTTCATTTGCCTTTTCATGTCAAGCTGTGGAAATCCTATCCTAGGCTTTTCAAAGAACATTTTCCCTTATTTCTAAGCTTTTGTTCAAAACACTAGACTTTATCCATTCATCTTCCACATGACATATTGGAGTAAAAAGTCAACGTGACCTCCTCTAGAAAATCCTTTCATTCCCATTTCTCAAGGGAAGAGCGTTGAATTCCTCAAACTAAATTTGTATTGTCTAAAACAGCGATTAGTCTGTTTTTAGCAACTTGCATGTGCTTTTGCTTTATTTCTCATTTTCTGCCCTTCCACTCACAGATTCAGAATTTCAAAAGCAGATATTGTTTCTAGACTCTATGCTGTGTTAGATATGCGGTCTTGGGATCTTACAACATCTTTTCAAATTTTCTTGTCCTCATCTGTGAAGTGGAAAATGCTATCTAACTTCATAGTGTTGTAGTAAGTGTTCAGGTCTATACCATGGTATTTTGTATAGAAACTGGCACATGGTAGATTCATGGTAAATATGCCTCATTATTTTTGCCTGATTTCTCTTCCTTTCTTCATCCATGTATACTTCCCGTTCAATTTTTCCTCTCTATCTTTTCTTTCTTCATTTTCCTTCCTTCTTCCATGATGCCTAGTATAGGATTGGGTATACAGTAAGTATAACTGATAGAGGGGGACATACTACTATTAATAAAATAAAGACATATGTTTAAAAAAGGAATCTTTATTTCTTAGAGTGATGTGTCAATTTTCTCATTGATTGCTTGTTTAATTGACTCATTCATTCATTTTAATTTATCTCACACAAAATGCCAGCTGGTTCTCATTTGCCTTTATTTTTTCTGACTGGAAAGGAAATCCCACTTTGACATGGGTGCTGCTGGCAAATCTTCCACATTTACACAGAGTGCTCAGCCTAGACATGGGATATGTGTTATCCTTCTGCCTGGCTAACCCCAGGTATGTCTCATCTCTTTTAGTTCACTGAACACAAACCTGGCTCATTTCCAAAACTAATAAAGGGAGGGCCTTGTCCTACTGCAATGATATCTATTCAGTCCCCTGCAACACAACCCTCCATTCTCTCTGGATATATCAGTCATGAAGCCTTGTTTAATGACCATTTCCATCCTTCTGATCTTGGTTCATAAGACTCCAGGTAACTCAGACCTCTCTCAAAGGTTCTGGGGTCTTGCTTGTGCTGTTGGTTTCTTGGTAACTTCTGAGATGACTCCTACTCACATATAATAGGCACTACCTAAAGCCTTTTCTGGTCTCAGGTTTAGAATGTTACTCCCAAGATTCATCTCATGTCAAGATCGCCCTGGTTTTGTTCTGCCAAAACAAATTTAAGATTGTTGTTCTTGTTGTTCCTGGGATAGTGAAGTGTTGAACAAAGAATTTCAGATAATGCTATAATTGGGATGGAAGTTTGATTCATGGATTTAGTGTGAGAGATTAGATCCAAGTTGGGGAGCTATAGGAGGAATCAATGATAATTTGGAGTTTGGAGAGTGCATTGTAGTGGGGATAGTATGTGACCTTAGAGATAGAGGAATATTGAAAAAATAAGTGGGGATCAGCAGGGGGTGAGCAATTCTATAAATTCTATAAATGAATTGGGCTGGACTAATATTTTGCTGTAGTCTGGAGAAGGAATGGTGGTTTTTTGTGGTTTTATTATTATTATTATTATTTTGAGCTGGGATGAAGTTGGGTAGAACTGGGAGCTAGGGTAGAGTGAAGTTCATAGTTGAGCTATATTTTGGATTGACACTGTAAATTGGGGTTGAATGGCTTGGCCAGTGTTATGTTTGTGTTAAGTTTTATAACTGAACCTTAGATCGGTATTCAGAAGAGACAGGGCTGGGAGTTTTAGGTAAGTGTTTGGTTCATGTAGGTGTGTTATTCAAGCAGAGTGTATGCAGGCTTTATCTAGGAAGAGGTTGGCTTAGCCTGAATTTGGCAATGAATAAAGTTGAGTAAGACAGTCAAATTTATCACAGCAGAGCTGCATCTGTTTAAATGGGGAGGACAGATGCTGGATGGAAAATAGGCAGTAATATTTTCAAACTCTTTTTTAAAAAGTTTCTTGCTTATGATTTTTCAGGGGCACTGAAGAACAGTAGATATAACTGTAGGCAGTGAGGGGATAAATGAAATCAGGAGGCTGGAATGTCTTCAAGGCTCTCCCGTAAAACTTTGGACAGTACAGAGAGACAAAGCAGTAGTCTCAACCCAACCCTATAGAATATCAAGGCTGTCTCTCCTTTCTTGGGATTGAATTCAGAGTCAATGTGCTTAGTGTTTCTCCTCTTCCTCTTTTCCTCCCTCTCCTTTTTCTTTCCCCCCTCTCCTTCCCTTCCCCCTATTTTTCCTGCTTCTCACTTACCTACCCCTTGTTCCCATCCTGTTTCATCCTACCTACTTGAAATTCACTTCTTCTCATGTTTGTTAAAGCTCAGTTTCCATGTTGTAATAGCAGAAACCACAGGTGGGTTTGCCCCCAAAAAAGCAACAAAAAAGGAAGGAAGGAAGACAGCCTGGAAGACAGGACTCTATGCTTCAAAAGTTGTACATAGCGTTGTTTCTTTAACTGTTTAAAACTTTCACCTGGCAGAATTAATGGGCAGGAACAGTTCTGTACAAACTTTTCTGGAATAATCAAAGTCATGTTTTCCTTTCATCACCTTCAAACATATGCATCTGAAATTTAACTTTGTGAAAGCTAGGACTCTGTTTTAAAATTCTGTATTATTGGTATTTATCTGAGTGCTTTGTACAGAGCAGATCCCGATGAATGTTTACTTAGTGAATGGACATATAAATGACTTATGTCTAAAAAATATGTGTTAGTAGGAAGAACATTAGAAGGTGGATGGAAGAGAATCATATTTAGGGAGCACACACGGCAGAGAAATCACTTATCATATTGATTCTAACTCTGGATGGAGTTCTTCAGAAGAGTTAGGAACATAAGTGGTGTTTTTTAAATTTATAATATTTAACTTGCTCTTAAACAAGTCCAGTGTAGGAAAATGAGCTGGGCAACATCTATGGGTGAATATGAGGTCAGCAGGGTTGTGTCCCTCACTTAAGGAAGAGCCCTGAAGAGTGTTTTCTGGGAAACTCTAGGTTATTACAAAGTATGACACATCTAATTAACCTCCTTCTGCACAAACACAGTTGAAATTTCTTGATCAGGTGCAAACTCTTCTGTTCCCATTTCTTTCATGGGGAGACTCAGGCTAGAGATCCAGAGATCAGGGACAATGCTGGCATTTAAGACCAAGTCTCTTCTGACTTCAATTTGAAGATGGAAGGATCATCAACAGTGACATTAACTTGACGTGAGTGTTATTATGCTTCAGGGCAATACAGAGTCAGAACAGCTGAAGGAGTGAGAAGCTATAATGGACTTGAGTTTGTGCAAGCTCCAGGAGAAAGTGAAGAACAGAGAAGCCTGGTGTGCTGCAGTCCATGGGATCACAAAGAGTCAGACACAACTGAGTGACTGAACAACAAGTAGAATTCTCCTGGGGCTGCCTTGACCTGATTTTCATAGGAAACATCGGCTTGCCTGATCCTCTTGATATCTATGTCCCTATCCACTCTCTGGTGACTAGAAAGAGAAGATCTTGAGTGTCTTGCCTTCTATCCAATGGATTTGGGAGAAGCAGGAAGTCCTCCAGTTCAGATGTTGGAAAAAAGAGGGTAGATGTAACTGGAAAGAACCCCCGAAGCGCCTTTCCTCCTATAAGTAGGATGTGCCAAAAGAGAGATTTCATGATGAGTGTGAGGGCCACTGTAGGAAATACATTGGTACCATAATGCTGGAGCATGGATGAAGGGGGGGCCATTTTTTATCTCCTTCCTTTGGTTAACCAGCAAGCTGGCTGACGTAGCAGCAACTGAGTGCCTTCTCCGGGTCGAAGTGCCCATTTCTGGTGCAGTTTATACATATGCCAGCACCCCAATGCTATGGGAAATCTGCCACTGAGGCATTTTTCTTCATTCCTTCCCCTTCCATTCTCTTACCTCACCTATACCTGGAAAATTTTACTTTTTCTTGTCAAAAAATTAATAAGAAACTTTTTCTTTGCAGGAAATAACATCAAACTTGCTTTTCCTGATTTTTATTAATGTGGGTGGGCATTGGACCTCTGCATACATAGCACTGAATGAGTGCCTTGGTGCACAGTGAGTGCTGATAAGCTGATGTGGAAGAGGAGAGGTGAATGGTTGCAAAAGTCCTTGAATGCTAAGCTATGGATTTTGAACTATCTGTTGAAAGCTGTGGAAGGCCTTCTGCCTGCAGATGTCATGCAGGAAGATGCTACCCTCTCCTAGAAATCCTATTATAAAAGAGGCAATGTAATACAGAGAAGGAAGAGCATGGTCTATCATGTAGACCAGAAATTGGAGGCTTCCCTGATGGCTCAGTGGTGAAGAATCTGCCTGCAATTCAGGAGACCCAGGTTTGATCCCTGAGTTGGGACGATACCCTGGAGAAGGGAATGGCTACTCACTCTAGTATTCTTGCCTGGAGAATTCCATGGATAGAGGAGCCTGGCAAGCTATAGTCCATGGGGTTGTAAAGAGTTGGACATAACTGAGCGACTAACACCATGAATGTGATACAGAGAAGAAAGAGCATAGTCTATTGTGTAGACCCGAAATTGAAGTACAAGCTATGGAAATGTGGACAGAACAATGTTCTCTTTGAGCCTCAATGTCTTCATCTAAATGATGGCGATAACAGAAGATTTGATGAGGGTTCAGTGAAATGTGATTTGCAAAATGCTTGATATATTGTAGATGCTGAACATATATGGTCGTGATCGTTAGTATTATTTTCTTTCTAGCAGTTCCTTTGTCCTTGGGAGATCCAACAGGTAACTAATTCTGAAAGCCACTCAGCTGGGTCTGACTCTTTGTGACCCCATGCTATACAGTCCATGGGATTCTCCAGGCAAGAACACTGAAGTGGGTAGCCATTCCCTTCTCCAGGGGATCTTCCCAAGCCAGGGATGGAACCCAGGTCTCCCACATTTCGGGCGGATTCTTTACTGTGTGAGCCACCAGGGAAGCCCTAATACCACTTCATGACTTATATTTACAGAATGCTGACAAAGTGTCAAGAACTTTCTCAGCTGAAGAGCCTATATACACGTGCACATATCTCAATGACTAATACATAGCTATCACTATTCACAAATGGGCTTTAGCCATATGTGCAAAGTGTGTGATAGATGCTCACGTGTATCCACACGTGTACATATACATGTGTACATATATGCTCAATTTATGTGTGAATGTGGATGTGTGAGTAAAATGAATTGTGCAAGTGTGCCTCTGTGTGTGCTGCCCATGTACATACAGTATCTATTTCTGTGGGGCCAAAGTACAAAGAGAGACATGTATATATTTGCTCAAATGTTTCAGACTACAAAGGTGTGCAGCTGCTCAAATAAGTGTTCTTTGCCTCAAAGTAGGTGCTGGTTAACTCTGATGAGACCTGTATGTGAGGAATATACATCCAAATGAGCATTTGAAAACATGTCCAATACATGCTCCCAGTGGCAGTCTTGAAATCCTGGACCCTCAAGAAAAGACTTTCATATCAACCACACTACCTAATGTTTAATTCCTTCTTATTATGTGCCTGATACTTTTCTGAGCATATGATGTATGTTAATTTATTCATCATAAAATTATTAAGAAGTTGGCTCTGTTACTATGCCCCTTGTGAAGATGATGCAAGCGTGAGCCAAAAAATGGAGGTAACCTTGCTCGAGGATGAAAAGCCACGATGAAAGAGTCCAGATTTGAACTGAGATGGTTTTGACTCCATATCCTATGCTCTTAATATTTGCAGGTCTTGTCTTTAAATTACGCCTCTCTACTCCTATTATTACCACTGCTGCATAGAAATTAATATGGCTGTGTTTTTCCCAGGTGGCCTGTTCAGACCCTATTATGGCAAGAGCCAAGAAGAGTCTTGGAATCCATGCCAGCTTCACCAAGGCACATGCCGAAATGCCTGCAGAAAAAATGAACTTCAATACTTAACCTGTCTAAATCACGAAAAGTGCTGCCTAAAATTTTTTGTGAAAGTGCAAAGTGCAAACAATGTGAAGCAGGAGTCTAACTCCAACCCCAGTTTGTCAGTTACAACGCTTTCAAACTATTCTCAGATTTGAATGTCACCAACTTTACCCCCTCCTGGGGTAGTTCTTCTCCCGTCTGGAACATGCTTCCCATAAAAATGCATTCCTTCTCATGCGTGTGTCTTTCATCTGTGAGCAGTCATTATTGGACAGGGGAAGGTTAGGCTGGGGGCTGGGGAGACATGTAGTGTAGGAAAGCGCACTGACCCAAGAAGCAAATAGGATGCTAGGGTAGCTCGGTAGATATTGAAGAAGGGAGGGGACCACATTTCTGGTCTTCTTTGGTACCACAAGGAAGGTTATGATTTGTTCTAGAGATTGCAAGAGGGACGATAAAAACTGGATTGAGTCTGGATGATCCAGTGAGCATGTAGGGGAGATCACTGAGTCCCCTGAGTAAACACTTTAGGAATATCCTGTTATGTCTGGTATTACATGATGTCTTCAGGAAAACCAGAATCAGGCAAATGGATGGTTAGAATTGAGTGTAGGAATCCTTTGAACAAATTAGGACAAAATTCTATAAGTGGTATAGCAGTTGGAAAGTGGAATAAGCAAGCTTGTCCCTGGGCACTTTTCCAATTTTGAGGCTGGAGGAAAATTTCTGGTTGTGGGGCAGAGATGAAGGTAGTTGTAGCATTAGAGAGGGATTTGGGATGAACATTTTATTTGATGACCTTTAAGATCTTTCATTCTTGAGAACTGAGGAATATTGCTTTCCCACTCTAAACTTAGTCACAAATATTTGACATGCTATGGCATTTTCCTTGTGTTTGGTATACTAATCTTTGGGTGTCTCATCTCGTTTCTTTTTTCTTTTTTTTAATTGGAGCATAATTACTTCACAATATTGTGATGGTTTCTGCCAAATGTCAACATGAATGGCCATAGGTATACATGTGTCCTCCCATCCTGAACCCCCTCCCACATCCCTCCCCACCCTATCCCTTTAGGTTATCCCTGAGCACGCTTTGTTTCTTTTTTGAATCTAAACTTCTAGAACAAGTGTTCTCAACTAAATTCTCTAAGCTCCAGATTCCTAGCTTCACCTCAGCTGAGAGTAATTAGGCTTTTGTTCTTACCACATCACTGGAATGGCACTGATTTTTCTCACCAATGCTGTTCTTGTTGAAAAACTTTAATATTTTTAAGGTTTTACTGTTTACTTTGCCTCTAGACATGCTTTCACTGCATTGCCCTTAATCCTTCCTTGAAACCCTTGTTAGCCTTAGCTTCTGATTTCTGGGTGTTCTTTTGGCCATTGTTGGAGGTTTCTTCTTCCACTCTCTGCCCCATAATATGTTGCCGTCTTGCCTACTCTCTCTCTTTTTTACCATAAACACTTTACCTGTATTTCTCATTATTAGACAAATGACAATCCCAGCCCAAACCAATGGATCAAAGTCCATATACTCACTAAATGACCATTTTATACAGCTGAATTTTTAACTTTTATGGGACCTAGAAGTCGATAGAAAAATTTAAAAATGTTTCTATTTTTGAGATTCAATGACATTTAGACACGTTTGTAAGAAGGGATAGAGGCTCAGCAGAACCAGATTTCAAGAAGGGATGCAGAAAATTTTTGGTATAAGTAGAGTGATTAAAAACAAGTTTTATTATTTGGAAGAGAGTGTTGGTCTTGGGTTTAGCATGTACTTGAAATACAATATATTTAGACTTTCTACTTTCTACAATATCTGTAGAGGGAAAATTGTTGTGGAATTCTAGGTTTAAAGCCCAGATTCCCATTTCTCTGGTTTATACATATATTAATGAAAGAAACATGAATTTAAAGTCAGAAGGGTTTGTCCCTTGTTCCCCATCACTGCTCAGAAGCTGTGGGATCTTGGACAAGTTCTGCATTTATATATTCAACTCAGACAACTCTGAAGTCTAGACTTATGTATTAAATTACATGTTTATTTTGTTCTCTTAGATTTCTCAATCATTTCAGACTCAAAACGTCCTAAGCTGAATTCTGAATCTGTTTGCCTGGCTTTTCTTTTGTCTTTCTTCTTCAGTAATTGGCATCTACAATCCCTTCTGTTGTTCAGTTCAGAAACTTGAGAGTCACTTTTGATCCCCCACAATTCATCTCAAGTCACCATGTACAAACCATTAAAATGTGTGTGAAGTAATTTTCTGTCCCTGGCTAATGGGCATGTTTCTCCTTCCTTCCTGAAAAACATTTCTAATAAATGGCAAATACATATTTTGACTTTTTGAGTCTGGTCATTCTTGTGCAACCATTTGGCATAGTTTTAAGACCCTAAGGAAAGTGGAGGAGGAGTACAGAATGTGGACTGAATTCCCACATGGCCTTCCTTGCTTTTAGATCCTCCTCCGTATCTCCCTTCTGGATCCAGAGATTCCATGGTTCCACACCTGAGCTCAGAGAGCATTTGTATTTCAGGTAGGAATTGAGTTTGACCATTTTTTTTACCTGTCTGTTAACCCTTATTGCCTATACCTGAGAAAAATCATGTCTACTGTTTTCCAGGATTGACTCCACTCTGTGTGGTCCTCACTCAAATGATCAAGCAGAAAGTTCCATCACTGTTTTAGCTTATTTTAAACCACTGTGATATTACTTAGTATAATTCAGAATTGGTGATTAGATTACTACCTCTAATCACTGTAAGGCAAGTGCAGAGAAAAAGAGAGGGAGCTGGGCAGTCAAGCAAGAAAAGGAAATTTATTAGTGGGAAAAGAGAGGGTGACTGGCTCTTAAGAGAACCAGCGTTTTCCCTTTCTGACAGAGTCCTTCTTATACCCCACCAATGAAAAATTATCTGAAGGGACGGTCACGTAGCTGGAGGTCTGGAATCTGGTGGTCTTGCAGCTTTGAAAGATAGGTGCCAGTGAGATAACAGGATGCCATTTGGGCAATTTGGTCAGTTTCACAGATCACTGTGATTTATTCTTTGTTTGCAAGATCGACATAATGAGCCATATTATCAATGAGACCCCATGTGGGCCCTATCAATCATCAATTTTCCTGCTTTATTCTAGGGGAAAGATGTTCCAAAATACGTAAGACAAAAATGTGGAAACTTTCCATTTTGGCCAGAAAGTAATCATGATATTATGGGAAGAAGAGACTTACAAAAGGAAATAAAAATTTGAAACTCTCTCCTTTACAGATATGTCTATGAGAGATTGAAAAATATAATTTATGAATTCTAAAGGGAAAAAAAAAACCTTTTCAGATACACATTGCTCAAACTCCCCTCACCAAAAACCCCCCATTTGTATTGTTGACTTAAAAATAAGTCCATCACCAAAGTTTCTATATTCCTCCAGATTTTCTACAAAGATTTCAGAAACTATGAAGTTGCTTCAATATAAGATTAAGCCCTCAAAGCATTCTTACTATAATTTCTTAGTGTTTATAAGAATACACGCTAGAAATAATAGGAAATAGATGTTATTCCACTTAGATTAAATACATCAGAGACTTTTCACCAGATTCACTCTGTTTTAGGGAAACTGACTCTTTTGCTATTCAAAGCATAATAGATCAAAAGACAGAACTCTTTACAAAGTATGTCTAGGATTACCAATTACTAGGAATTGACTGTATTTTAAACAAGACTGAATCTAAAAGAAGGCATTGAGTGGATGCAACAAGCCTGTATGTTAACATGTAAAGTAATCTTAATTCATAGATAAAAGGATTTGTTCCTTTCAAAGATGAAAAAAAGCAAAAACATTTTGGAGCATTACACATGCATTTTAAGCTTTTTTTAAATTTATTTTTTAATTAGAGAAAATTTGCTTTACAATGTTGTGTTGGTTTCTGCCCTACAGCAATGTGAATCAGTCATAATTATACATATACCCTCTCCCTCTTGAGCCTCCCTCCCCTTACCCTATCCTACCCCTCTAGGTCATCACAGAGCCCCAGGCTGGGCTCCCTGTGTTACATAACAACTTCTCACCAGCTACTTTTACACAAGATAATGTCTGTATGTCGATGCTCCTTCCCCCACTGTCTACAAGTCCATTCTCTACATCTGTGTCTCCATTTAAAATTATATTATAATTTATAAATGAATAAAATTATATTCATAAAGGCACCATTATATCAAATAATTGTTAAGAAAAGTCCAAAGTTTGGAAATAAGTAGGGCTTCCCTGGTAGCTCAGCTGGTAAAGAATCCACCTGCTATGCAGGAGACCTTGGTTTGATTCCTGGGTCAGGAAAATCCCCTGGAGAAGGGAAAGGTTACCCATTCCAGTAATCTGGCCTGGAGAATTCCATGGACATTATGGATGTAAAGGACATTATGGCTGAATAAGACATTATGGGTGTCCTTTCAATCGTGAGCTGGACATGATTTTGTAGATTCTCCTGGGATTATAATTTTATAAGGGTGTGTATCTTTGAACCATTTCCCAATGACTAGGTTGTATCAAAACTTTGGGTAAAGGTTAAGTTGAAATAAAAACTAGTATCACTGCAAAAATTCTTCTTTCAGAGTCATGCAAACCATTCCCATGCATAACAATGCAAAGAGACAAGATGCAATTAGATGCCCTTGATTTTTGTTTGACAGGAGAGTTAATACTGAATGTTATACTTTATTACCCTTTAGGATATTAAACAGATGAAATCACTGCAGATGGTGACTGCAGCCATGAAAATAAAAGACGCTTACTCCTTGGAAGAAAAGTTATGACCAACCTAGATAGCATATTGAAAAGAAGAGACATTACTTTGCCAACAAAGGTCCGTCTAGTCAAGGCTATGGTTTTTCCTGTGGTCATGTATGGATGTGAGAGTTGGACTGTGAAGAAGGCTGAGTGCCAAAGAATTGATGCTTTTGAACTGTGATGTTGGAGAAGACCCTTGAGAGTCCCTTGGATTGCAAGCAGATCCAACCAGTCCATTCTGAACTGTCCATTCTGAAGGAGATCAGCCCTAGGATTTCTTTGGAAGGAATGATGTTAAAGCTGAAACTCCAGTACTTTGGCAACCTCATGCCAAGAGTTGACTCATTGGAAAAGACTCTGATGCTGGGAGGGATTGGGGGCAGGAGGAGAAGGGGATGATGGAGGATGAGATGGCTGGATGGCATCACTGACTCGATGGACGTGAGTCTGAGTGAACTCCGGGAGTTGGTGACGAACAGGGAGGCCTGGTGTGCTGCGATTCATGGGGTTGCAAAGAGTCGGACATGACTGAGCAATTGAACTGAACTGAACTGAGACCAATTTGCAAATTTATTTTTAAATTTCTTTCATCACTGATCCTCTAAACCAATCTTAATATCTTAGTGGTTTGTTCATTATTTATGAGTTGAATGAAATAATTTACATTTGTTCATTTTATTCTTACATGTATCAGGTTTTTAACTTTGCAAGTTTTCTATGTAGTTTATTCTTTATCACAATAAATATATATATGATGAAAGTATGAAATATATAAAATTTGTATTTGTGGTTTGGTGATATTTTGTAAGAGTAATACTGAATGTCTTAGTATGAAAAATTATGCAAATTAAGCTGATTTTAGATTAATAATATTTTTTTCTGTAGAGTTATGAAATTATAAAGAAAAGTTTAATTTTGCCCTGAATCTATCAAGCTACAGGTCAATAACTGACAAGGTATTAGATCTTAAATCAAGGTGCACCCAATAGTTAAATTTATCAACCTTTTTTTCCCATAATGAGGTCAAAAGACATTAACCAATATTTTCTGAATATTTAAATTTGTATTATTTGTAGCTCCAGCTTTCCCAAGTTCAGTTCAGTTCAGTTGCTCAGTCGTGTCTGACTCTTTGTGATCCCATGGACTGCAGCACGCCAGGCCTCCCTGTCCATCACCAACTCCTGGAGTTTACTCAAAATCATGTCCATTGAGTCGGTGATACTATCCAACCATCTCATCCTCTGTCTTCCCCTTCTCCTCCCACCTTCAACCTTTCCCAGCATCAGGGTCTTTTCCAGTGAATCGGTTCTTCGCATCAGGTGGACAAAGTATTGGAGTTTCAGCTTCAGCACCAGTCCTTCCAATGAATATTCAGGACTGATTTCCTTTAGGATGGACTGGTTGGATCTCCTTGCAGTCCAAGGGACTCTCAAGAGTCTTCTCCAACACCACAGTTCAAAAGCATCAATTCTTTGGCTCTCAGTTTCTTTATAGTCCAACTCTCGCATCCATAAATGACTACTAGAAAAACCATAGCTTTGACCAGATGGACCTTTGTTGGTAAAGTAATATCTCTGCTTTTTAATATGCTGTCTAGGTTGGTCATAGTTTTTCTTTCAAGAAGCAAGTGTCTTTGAATTTCATGGCTGCAGTCACCATCTGCAGTGATTTTGGAGCCCCCCAAAATAAAGTCTGTCACTCTTTCCATTGTTTCCCCACCTATTTGCCATGAAGTGATGGGACCAGATGCCATGATCTTCATTTTCTGAATGTTGAGTTTTAAGCCAAACTTTTATCTTCT
>NW_011494739.1:1590806-1591223 GCF_000754665.1 Bison bison bison
CAATGATAATTTGGAGTTTGGAGAGTGCATTGTAGTGGGGATAGTATGTGACCTTAGAGATAGAGGAATGTTGAAAAAATAAGTGGGGATCAGCAGGGGGTGAGCAATTCTATAAATTCTATAAATGAATTGGGCTGGACTAATATTTTGCTGTAGTCTGGAGAAGGAATGGTGGTTTTTTGTGGTTTTATTATTATTATTATTATTTTGAGCTGGGATGAAGTTGGGTAGAACTGGGAGCTAGGGTAGAGTGAAGTTCATAGTTGAGCTATATTTTGGATTGACACTGTGAATTGGGGTTGAATGGCTTGGCCAGTGTTATGTTTGTGTTAAGTTTGTGTGTGTGTGTGTGTGTGTGTGTGTGTGTTAAGTTTTATAACTGAACCTTAGATCAGTATTCAGAAGAGACAGGGCTGG
>NW_011494739.1:1591323-1595555 GCF_000754665.1 Bison bison bison
AATTTCATGGCTGCAGTCACCATCTGCAGTGATTTTGGAGCCCCCCAAAATAAAGTCTGACACTCTTTCCATTGTTTCCCCACCTATTTGCCATGAAGTGATGGGACCAGATGCCATGATCTTCATTTTCTGAATGTTGAGTTTTAAGCCAAACTTTTATCTTCTCTTTCACTTTCATCAAGAGGCGCTTTAGTTCTTCTTCACTTTCTGCCACAAGGGTGGTGTCATCTGCATATCTGAGGTTAATGATATTTCCCCCGGCAATCTTGATTCCAGCTTGTGCTTCATCCAGCCCAGCATTTCGCATGATGTACTCTGCATATAAGTTAAATAAGCAGGGTGACAATATACAGCCTTGAAGTACTCGTTTCCCAATTTGGAACCAGACTGTTGTTCCATGTCCAGTTCTAACTGTTGTTTCTTGACCTGCATACAGATTTATCAAGAGGCAGGTCAGGTGGTCTGGTATTCCTGTCTCTTTAAGAATTTTACACAGTTTGTTGTGATCCAAACAGTCAAAGGCTTTGGTGTAGTCAATAAAGCAGAAGTAGATGTTTCTCTGGAACTCTTGCATTTTTTATGATCCAATGGATGTTAGCAATTTGATCTCTGGTCCCTCTACCTTTTCTAAATCCAGCTTGAACATCTGGATGTTCACGGTTCATGAACTCTGAAGCCTGTCTTGGAGAATTTTAAACATTACTTTGCTAGCGTGTGAAATAAGTGCAATTGTGTGGTAGTTTGAACATTTTTTGGCATTGCCTTTCTTTGGGATTCGAATGAAAACTGACCTTTTCCAGTCCTGTGGCCTCTGCTGAGTTTTCCAGATTTGCTGGCATATTGACTGCAGCACTTTCACAGCATCATCTTTTAGGATTTGAAATAGCTCAACTGGAATTCCATCACCTTCACTAGCTTTGTTTGTAGTGGTGTTTCCTAAGGCCCATTTGACTTCGCATTCCAGGATGTCTGGCTCTAGGTGAGTGATCACACAATTGTGGTTATCTGGGTCATGAAGATCTTTTTTGTATAGTTCTTCTGTGTATTTTTGCCACCTCTTCTTTATATCTTCTATTTCTGTTAGGTCCATACCATTTCTGTCCTTATTGTGCTCATCTTTGCACGAAATATTCCCTTGGTATCTCTAATTTTCTTGTAGAGATCTCTAGTCTTTCCCATTCTGTTGTTTTCCTCTGTTTCTTTGCAATGATCTCTGAGGAAGACTTTCTTTTTTTAAAATTTTATTTTATTTAACTTTACAATATTGTATTGGTTTTGCCATATATCAAAATGAATCTGCCACAGGTATACATGTGTTCCCCATCCTGAAGACTTTCTTATCTGTCCTTGCTATTCTTTGGAACTCTGCATTCAAATGGGTATTTGTTTCCTTTTCTCTTTTGCCTTTAGCTTCTCTTCTTTTCTCAGCTATTTGTAAGGCCTCCTCAGACAACCAGCTTTCCTTTTTGCATTTCTTTTTTTGGGGGATGGTCCCAAAAGGTCTGGAAACAGTTGGTATTCAGTAAATATTTGAAAATAACTAGGAAATTTCAGCTTTACTTTCATCACTTACAAATTTAAATTTTTTATTTTTTGTACTAAATTTTTAAACTAGGGGCATATTTTTCTTTGTGTGTGTGTACGGCGGGTGGGGGGTGGTGGTAGGAATATAATTGCATCTTCCTAAGTATGACCAAATTTTACAGCTCCAATCATTGGCTAGTCTCTTTTTCCTCTACCAATTTTCCACCTATGTCAATCATATATAAAAATTCCTTGTATAAACAGTTTATTTCTGGGCTTCCTATTTTGTTCTATTGGTTATCTCTGTATCAACATTGGTTATATATCCATTGGTTATGTTTATCTCTGTATTAACATTTCTCTGTCTTGATGACTATAGTGATATAAATAGCTCTAACATCAATAACCTCAGATATGCAGATGACACCACCCTTATGGCAGAAAGTGAAGAAGAACTAAAGAGCCTCTTGATGAAAGTGAAAGAAGAGAGTGAAAAAGTAGGCTTAAAGCTAAACATTCAGAAAACTAAGATCATGGCATTTGGTCCCATCACTTCATGGCAAATAGATGGGGAAACAGTGGAAACAGTGACACGCTTTATTTGGGGGGGGCTCCAAAATCACTGCAGATGGTGATTGCAGCCATGAAATTCAAAGATGCTTACTCCCTGGAAGGAAAGTTATGACCAACCTAGACAGCATATTAAAAAGCAGAGAGATTACTTTGTCAACAAAAAATCCATCTAGTCAAGGCTATGGTTTTTCCAGTGATCATGTATGGATGTGAAAGTTGGATTATAAAGAAAGCTGAGCATGGAAGAATTGATGCTTTTGAACTGTGGTGTTGGAGAAGACTCTTGAGAGTCCCTTGGGCTGCAAGGAGATCCAATCAGTCCATCCTAAAGGAAATCAGTCCTGGGTGTTCATTGGAAGGAGTGGTGTTGAAGCTGAAACTCCAATACTTTGGCCACCTGATGCAAAGAGGTGGCTCATTTGAAAAGACCCTGATGCTAGGAAAGATTGAGGGCAGGAGGATAATGGGACAACAGAGGATGAGATGGCTGGATGGCATCACCGACTCAATGAACATGGGTTTGAGTAGACTGGCAGTTGGTGATGGACAGGGAGGCCTGGCGTGCTGCGGTTCATGGGGTTGCAAAGAGTCAGACACGACTGAGCAACTAAACTGAACCGAACTGAACGTATGGTAGGTTAAGTCACCATCCTGATTATTTTTCTTCAGAAATTTCTTGGCAATTTTTGACCTTTTAGCCTCTGTATAGTTTTTTATTCTTTTTTCTCTCGATTTTGTGAAAATTTGTTGAAATTTTGATTGACATTATGTAAAATGCATAGATGAATTTGGGAAACAATAATACCTTTCAAAGTTATGTCAACATTTATAACCATGGACTATTTCTCCTATTCGGAGAAGGCAGTGGCACCCCACTGCAGTACTCTTGCCTGGAAAATCCCATGGATGGAGGAGCCTGGTAGGCTGCAGTCCATGGGGTCTCTGAGAGTTGGACACGACTCAGTGACTTCACTTTCACTTTTCACTTTCATGCATTGGAGAAGAAAATGGCAACCCACTCCAGTGTTCTTGTCTGGAGAATCCCAGGGACGGGGGAGCCTGGAGGGCTGCCATCTACGGGGTTGCACAGAGTCGGACACGACTGAAGTGACTTAGCAGCAGTAGCAGCAGCATTTCTCCTATTATTTATGGTCTTTCAGTGACTCTCAGTGGAAACCCAACTTAAGACTTGGCTTCCAAGTTTGATCCTGCAATTCTGTTCCCAGATGTATATCTGAGAAAACCAAAAGATCCATGCACCCCCAATGTTCATAGCAGCATTATTTACAATAGCCAAGATATGGGAGGAACCTAAATATCCATCAATAGATGAATGGATAAAGAAGATGTAGTATATATCATGGAACATTAGCCATAAAAAGAATGAAATAATGCCATTTGCAGTAACATAGATGGGCCTAGAAATTATCAGATTAAGTGAAATAAGGTAGAGAAAGAAAAATATATGATACAACTCATATGTGAAATTTATTTTATGTGAACTTATCTGTTGTATGTCAACTTATTTACAAAATAGAAACACAGACAGACATAGAAAACAAACTTATGGTTACCAAAGGGGGTAGCAGGTGTGGGGTGGGGAGGAGGACTAAATTAAGAGTTTGGGATTAACATACACACACTACTATATATAAAATAAGTAAACAAGGACCTACGGTATAGCACAGGGAATTACACTTAATATCTTGCAATAATCTACAATAGAAAAAATTTGAAAAAGAATATATATGGCTGAATATGTGTATGCGTAATTGAATCACTTTGCTGTACACTTAAAACTAACACAAAATTGAATAGTCATTGGAAGGACTGATGCTGAAGCTGAAACTCTAATACTTGGGCCACCTGATGCGAAGAACTCACTCTTCGGAAAAGACCCTGATGCTGCAAAAGATTGAAGGCAGGAGGAGAAGGGGATGACAGAGGATGAGATGGTTGGATGGCATCACCAGCTCAATGGACATGAGTTAGAGCAAACTCCGGGAGTTGGTGATGGACAGGGAAGCCTGGCGTGCTGCAGCCCATGAGGTCGCAAAAAGTTGCACACAACTGAGGGACTGAACTGAACTGAACCGGAAAAAAAAAAAATAAGCTTACCAAGCTTAACACATTAT
>NW_011494739.1:1595655-1608851 GCF_000754665.1 Bison bison bison
ACATTATTGACTGGGGGGGTTTGCAGTAACTAACATCTGTGGCATCAATACGTCTCCAGTCAATAATGTGTTAATAAAGAGAAAAATGGTAGGACCTTTCATGGTCAAACCTGGAAGTGTTGATACCACTGATTATATTTGCATTGCCGAGAAACTATAAAGTTTTACTGAAAATTTTTTGACTTTCTGAGAATTAGAACAACCAATGGTCCCCCTCTTTGAGCAGGAGGCAGGGTTTTACAGGCTGTACCTTTAAAGTTAGACAGAGTCTAGCTCCCTAACTTCAGATTTGGCCAGGAAGAATACTGGACAAGGTAAAGACTCCTAAAGTGTGGATCCAGGGGCCATACAGAACAATGATGAAAAGCTCTCTCCTCTGAGAATTTGTGCTTCATAAGAAAAACATCCCCACATTCACAGTAGAGGCCTTGACCATGCCTGAGTTATTTGGATTCAGAATTTGCATTGCCATGGACCAGTGACTGCTGTGTGTCTTCTAAGCTTCCTTTTCTTGAATTGGAGTTTTGCTGCAGTTGTCTTGCCTCTGCTTTATCATTTTAAATTGAGTGTGTGGATCAGGGTAAGGAGCAGAGAACTTGTCTTTGGTTTATAGGTTACAGGACTAAGAGGAAGTAATTGCACAGAAGTGGACTAAGAAGTAATTGTGAAGGCTGATTACCTAGAAATCGTGTTTTTTTTCAGCTGGAGACAGTGAGTGGTGAAGACCCTGGCTTGTCCTCTCTGGGGAGGGAGAGGACATGTTTAATTCATGGCAGGAAAGACTTAAAGATGGCACCGCCACAAAATGGGAAGAATGAAGATACCCGAGTCATCACTTGGTATCACCATCCTAAGTTTTCCAGGGCTCTCAGATGACCAGCAAGGGAGTGTGATGTGAGAAAGAAACTAGCTTTTGTTTTCTTGAACCAACAAGATTTGTGGGGATTATTTATCACGGTAACTAGTATTAATCATCCTAATCCATGTAAATTAAATAGCCAGTGGAGGAGATTCTAAGCATCCCAATCAAAGGCAGAGACACTGTCCCTCATCATCTGGTCCATTCCAGATGGCTGGTGTTCCATTTCCATTTAGAGGTGTATTCTGGTGAATGTGGTGAAGGTGAAAGTGTTAGTCACTCAGTTGTGTCCGATTCTTTGTGATCCCATGAACTGTAGCCTGCCAGGCTCCCTTGTCCATGGGATTCTCTATGCAAGAATACTGGAGCGGGTTGCCAATTCCTTCTCCAGGGGATCTTCCTGACCCACGGATCGAACCTGGGTCTCCACATTGCAGGCAGATTCTTTACCAGCTAAGCCACCAGGGAAACCCCAATGAATGTGGTAGATCACTTTTAATTTACATTTTCTTGTAGGAGTTGCCTATTTGATGAGAGGATGCACAGGGGCAGGCTAGTGGATTTTACTGGGAAATAATGGGGTTATTGGGGAGCAACCCATGGTTTCTCTTGCTAGAAAAATTTCCCCTTTTCACGCCATTTTTCCTTTCTTCACCAAATTTTCAACATTTTCTACAGCCTTCATATTTGTTCAGCTAGTTTTCAGTCTCTAATGCCTTGAAATAGAGGGAAAACCATGTTGACTCAAACTTATCAATGAGAGTATAAAGAGTAACTGTGGGCAATAAATATAATATGTATGTAAGATATCTAACCCCAAGTCTGGTATATATATAACTATTTCTTTGTATCTCCTACACATATTTCCTTGCACATTTTAACACTTGTGAAATTTGGATGCTTTGTGCAATCAATGTTAAAGATGCATTGTACCATCAATTTAAGAGGACCCTGTTAATCACTACGCATTGAAATAAGTTGTAAGTTTCATGCTTAATCAAATTGATAGGTACCACCAGCACTGTGGTATTTTAATATGCATTGAAATTGTATTGTCAACCTCAGATTTGTTAAAGACGTCAAAGTCACTCATAAAAGTTCTAAACAGAAGGTTGGGGACATGATCTTATGCATGAATGCCAAGGGCTAGAACCTTCTTAGTATTTTAATGAACTATTATATACTTTCAAAATGACATGAGGAAATTTAGGAATGAGATTGTTCCGAAAGATTTAATTTTCTTTATAGACACACAGAAAATAAGATGCACTGGAACTAAGCCAATGGATAACTGAGTAAAAATATGCAGTGTATTAAATTTCATTGCATTATTTTTGGCATTTAACTGAACCAAGGGAAACGGACCCACTTTTATATGCCTCCTGTGGTTTTCCTGACCCCATCTACTTCTTAGGCCTTTGGTCGCTTGCTCATAGGACAGCCCTGCCATCACTTCAGCACCTACATCTGCCACCTGGAATGAGGCTTGGCTCCTGCATGATGCCGGTATCATGCCAATGTGATGGGAACACAGCAGCGTCAGCACATGAGCCTGACGTGAGCAAGTTTGTGGAGTCTCTGACTGCTTTCACTGTTTCTGGAGAAGTGTTACATCTTGGGCAATCAGAACTGGTTTCTAGGGGCTGCTAGGGGGGCAGGTGCTATCTGATGCAGCTTGGAAAAGCAGAGGAGTAACTGTCCATGAGGCCAACTTTTAGCAATAAAGGCCTTGCTACAGGAAGAGACCAGCAGATATGCTCCTCTCTTCTCGTTCCTTCTCCCACCCCAACTACCAATATACTGTCCTGATGACCAAACAATTGATTAGTTTTTTTCTTGAAGCTGTGGACAGCTTGGTAATGTACCTCCTTGAATCCATTTCTGTTCTGGGTTAACATCCCAAATGAAGTGTTAGAGTGCTTTCCAGGGCAGTGGTTCTCCAACCTGTTAAAACACAGTCTGCTGGGCCCACCTTGAGAGTTCCTGATTAGTAAATCTGGGATAGAGCCCAGGAATTTGTGTTTATAACAAGTTCCTAGGTAATGCTGATACTACTGGTTCATCAACCACACTTTGAGAACCAGTGTTCTTTGGAGTCCAAAGTAAGACAGCTGATATCAGGAGTAGTCCTAGAAAGCAGAGGTTTGGATGTTATTTAGAGTTGGATTTTCCACCTTTTAGAAAGGAATGGGGATCTTATTATTAATGATAAGCAGAGTGGTACTACCCTGGCACATAATGGTACCACTATTACTAAAACTTCCACCTGTTTACATGGAATGAAATACAAATGAACAATAAAACATTGCAAGATCAAGTGGCTGCCATACTAGATTAGCATGGGGACAGTAACTAGAAGGATTAGAAAGATAATTAGAAGGATTATGGTGCAGGGTTGCTGACTGAAATAATAGTTTTGAAAAAAAATGCCATAGGCTTAAGGCAACTAATGGTCAAACTAAGCCATGTTCTAAAAACCAGATTTAAAGGACACTCCCTTCTGTTGTCACAGACACTGCACTGACATTCAGGCTTAGGATCTGACTATAAAGGTAGCAGAGTTGCAAAGGAGACTAAATGTATGAACTCCGTGGGACTCATGTCAAAGCCAGGGCTCTGATAGGGAAAACATTGAATTCTCTGATCTGGCATGAAACACTTGGAGGGGTGAGCTGAGAATCCTAAAGCCCCAAGTTCTTCTAAAACTATTCCAGTCAGCAGAAGCAGATGATGGTGGGGTCTTGCTCCCAAATCTTAAAGGCCTGTATGAAATCATCTATTTTAAAGGCTCCAAACAGCCTCCCCACCTGCCACTGACACTTATGACACACTGAATCTCCTGGACCACAGAGGGCAAGTGACAGGCAGCTTGCCCAGGAGCTGGGACTTGCTGTGGAGCCTTCTCCTGTTTGGGACCCAACTCAAAGCTAGCAACTTTTTAGGTCACTTGGTAAGTAGGCCACAGAAACACACCAAAATAAGGAACATTTGCCTCCAACTTCTACAGAGATCCGCTAAAGCATGTACCTCTTTTGTGGTTATAGGAGGGGCCAGATGCAACAACTTATCCTTCACCTTAGAAGGGATATTTTGACATGCCCCCATATCCCTAGTCTCCTAGAAATTACTCTTTTTCATTTTTAGAGAATTTTGCTGAGGACAGTATTCCTGTAGCAGTATGAGCTCTGGGCAGTTCTGTTGGCTAGGTTTATCATTGGCAGAGACTGCAGGAGTCTTCAGTAGTAAAACATTTAGGTGTGGGTGGTTTTTGTTTTTATTTTTTTGGTGGTGAGGGCTGCTTTCTTCCTTGATGACAAAGGCTTCTGGGGTCCTTCTCTCCTTTTCCTCTGGAGACAGGTTGCTACTAAAAGACTTTTTTTCTGCTAAACTTTGCTAGGCTGGGGGATATGGTGGTGCAAGAAACTACCTGCACTTTTCTATGATGATATCCTTTGTTTTTAGTCTCCACTGAGTTGTAGCTGCTTCATTGTACTCTGGAGCTCTCCCAGAGCTGTTTTTGTTAGGGGATGAATACTATTACTATGATCGCTTAGTCTGCCATCTTACTGTATTACTCTCTGACTTTTATTTTTTTATCTTTCATATTTCCCTCCCTTTTCTTTTCTCTCTCCTTCAACTTCCCCCCATCTTTTTTCTTTTCTTTTATCTTGATGGTTTGTATAGTGTTGTATATGAAGTAAGTGCTGTTGATTAATGTGATAAACTCTTTACAGGAATATAAAGAAATACATATTTTTAAAGTCTTTTTTAAACCCTTATAATTATTTACTTTATTGTTTTGTTGTTTGATTTATTTTCTCATTCATTCCAGTTTGCCTTACACAAAACACAAATTGGCTCTAATTTTACTTTGTCTCTTACTGGGAAGGAAGTCCCGCCTTATCATGGGTGCTGGCAAAGTTTCTAGGCTCACACAGAGTGTCCAGATAAAATGTCATACACATTATCTTTCTGCCTCAGTGACTTCAGGCATGTCCCATCCTCCTCAGTTAACTGCCCACAGCCTTGGCCTACTTTTGAAACTAATAAAGCAGGACACTTCCCTGCTACAAAAATCTCTATTCTATCCACTGTGTGAACCTTTTATTCTCTGAGAGCTTGTCAGTTATGAAGACTTATTTAATGACCATTGTCATCCTTCTGATCCTGGTTCATAAGACTTCAGGTAACGCGAGCTACTCTCAAAGGTTCTGGGGTCCTGCATATGGTTTGTAATTTTGGTAACCTAGTGTCAGACAGCTTAGGGTGTTAAGTCCAAGTTCATGTAATACCAGAGACAATACCAGTCTTACTGGCTTTGTACTGCTATGTTTAACTCAAGGATTTTGTGCTCCTGGGTGGTGTAATGGTGGAGAAAATTGGGCATAGAGTATATTAAGATAGCAATGTCATTGAGATGAGAATTTGGGATGTGGGTTAGGTGTGAGGAATTGAGTCCAAGGTGAGAAATTATAAGATCAATCAAGAGGTTACTTTGGAGATTGGAAACTAGATTGTGTTGCACAGAGGATAGGACCTTTTGGTTGGAGTGATGGTAGAAAAATAAATAATGATTAATTGGAAGTGAGGGATTGTATCTGATGCAATGCACATGAACTTGGGCAAACTCCAGGAGATGGTGAGGGACAAGGAGGCCTGGTGTGCTGCAGTCCATGGGATCACAAAGAGTTGGACATGACTGGGTGACTGAACAACAACAATTAAGCTGGGCTGATGGTTTGAGATAGGTTGGGTTGGAAATTATATTTGTGATTTAATGGATCTTTCAGTGAAGTTGGGTGAAGCTGGGAGTAGATGGTGTTTCTATGTGGGCCGATTGTTGAGTTGAAGCTAGATATTGGTGTTGGTAGACGTATTAAGTGTTGTGTTTGTTGAGTTGGTCAGTGTTGTGTTTGTCTTCAGATTGGGGTTAAGGATAAATATAGAGCTGGGGTTTGGAGTTAGTTTTTTTTTTTTTTTTTTTACCAGTGTTTGTTTCAAGGAGGGTAAATGTAAGTTTGATATGGATAGAGTTTGCATTAGTTTGGGGTATGGGCTGGGTGGATTTGATGGAGACCCCATGAGTTGATCACAGCTGGGCTGTTACTAAAATATCAGTCATTGAGCTCTGGATTAAATGTATTCAATGTTACTTTGCTGCTGCTGCTGCTAAGTCACTTCAGTCGTGTCCGACTCTGTGCAACTCCATAGACGGCAGCCCACCAGTCTCCCCCGTCCCTGGGATTCTCCAGGCAAGAACACTGGAGTGGGTTGCCATTTCCTTCTCCAGTGCATGAAAGTGAAAAGTGAAAGTGAAGTTTCTCAATCGTGTCCAACTCTTAGCAACCCCATGGACTGCAGCCTACCAGGCTCCTCCGTCCATGGGATTTTCCAGGCAAGAGTACTGGAGTGGCGTGCCATTGCCTTCTCCACAATGTTACTTTACCATTCAAAATCTTCCCTGACTGTGAGTCTCATTAACCATAAATAGACGTCTAGGTAGGAGAAGGCAGTGCAAGTAAATAAAACCAGGAATCTCTGATGTTTCCAGATTCCTTCAAGCCTCAACATGTCAAGTAGCCCCTCCCTTCACACACACACACACACACACACACCAGTTTACAACAAAAACATAGGAGAAGCTTTAACTATTCTAAGACTGTTGGAATAGTTAGACAACCAAGATTGTTACCTGTTTCTTGGGCTTGAGCTCAGAATGACTATGTTTAGACTTTTCCTTCCCCTCTTGCTATGTCTCCTACTCCAACATTTCTTCTTTACCACCCCTTTCTTTTTCTCTCCATCCTCCAACTCCCTATTCCTTGATATATTTTACCTTTTTCCCTTGAGGTATACTTGTTCCCGTGCTTAGTACATTGAAATAGTAATGGCCATAGCAAGTGGGTTTACAAATAAAAGGAAGGCAGAGCTTTATTCATCAAGAATTATAAAGAATTATTTCCTTAATGATTAATATGAAATTGAAAGTCATCCAGTCATGTCAGACTCTTTGCAACCCCATGGACCCATGGAATTCTCTAGGCCAGAATACTGGAGTGGATAGCCTTTCCCTTCTCCAGGGGATCTTCCCAACCCAGGGATCGAACCCAGTCTCCTGCATTCCAGGCAGATTCTTTACCAGCTGAGCCACAATGGAAGCCCAAGAATACTGGAGTGGGTAGCCTATTTCTCCAGGGGATCTTCGCAACCCAGGAATTGAACCTGGGCCTCCTGCATTGCAGGCAGATTCTTTACCAACTGCGCTATCAGGGAAGCCCAATGATTAATATATCCATCTGGAATAATTCATCCCTAGGAACTATTTTAAACAATCTACTTCAATAAGAAAATTGAAACCTACTTGATCTACTCGGAACCCAAGTGAATGAATGAGTGAGTGAAAGTTGCTCAGTGATGCCCAACTCTTTGCGACCCCAGGGACCAGGCTCCTCTGTCCATGGAATTTTTCAGACAAGAATACTGGAGTAGGTTGTCATTTCTCCAGGGGATCTTCCCGATCTAGGGATCGAACCCGCACCACTTTTGTCTCCTGCATTGGCAGGCAGGTTCTTTACTATTAATGCTGATGCCCTGTAAATGTCAATTAGGTCCAACTGGTCCAATGTATTGTTTAATGCTTGTGTTTCCATATTAATTTCCTATCTTAATGATCTGTCCATTGTTGTGAGTGGGGTGAAAACAACACTCAAACACCCAGACTCACATACTTACTATGAGAAAAAAAAAAGAAAAAATTATAAAAACAGGAATCAAAAAAAAAAAAGAGCTCCATTCTAAACACAGCCAGTCCCCAACTCCTTAACTAGCCCTTCCTCATAAGTTCATTGTCTGTCTGTGAGTCTTGTTCTGTTTTGTAAGTTCATTTGTATTTATTTTTTTTAATTCCATGTATAAATAAACAAGGACCTTGACTAGTTTTATTCACATATGAAATAAATTAGGATGTGACTAAACAGTCAGATTGTTTATTACTCAGAACAAGTCTTAAAGGTGCTATTATTATCTAAATAGTGGATAATTGTGGTTTGATTTCAATAAGGAAACCCCCTTGTTTCTTGGTTACATTATTTGTATGTAATAAGTTGGGAGATGACTCGAGGTAATTATTGATATTATAAGGATTACAAAGCACATATACATGAATATATGTGTATCCATCCATTATTGACCTAGTTTTGTGATATATGTATATATATATCCATAATTAACAAATATAAATACAACTGAAAAAAAGACCTATTATATAACACATGGTTCTCCACTCAATGTTAAGTGGCAGCTTGGATGGTTGTGAGGTTTGAAGGAGAATGGATACACATATATATATGGCCAAGTCCCTTCACTGTTCACATGAAACTATTACAACATTGTTAATTGGCTATACCCTAGTATAAAATAAAAAGTTCAAAAAAGAAAGAATGGAGCAATCAAGCCAAAACAAACCCCTAAGTGTAAATGAATACTAAAAACTAGACTTGCAAAAATACAAAATCCAAAAACATGGGAAAAAATGCAATATGACTAAAGAGTACTGTAAAAAAATAATTTTATTTAAAAATAAAATGCTTTTTAAAGAAAGGAATAATAAAGGGAGAACTACATTAGAACAATATGAGAAAGAAAAATATATATATATTTATATAGAGAGAGAGTGGTAGTGAGAATATCTTCCTAAGTCCTCCCTTGAAGTCTCCACGCAGTGAGCACCAGCCAGTCTGCCTAGTCAGGAAGCCTTCCAATATTTCTAGAAAGGTCTCTGGGCCTGCTGTGAACACTGTGGAGTCAGCTCCTACTCAGATCTGGCCTTACTCCAGCTTGTTTTTACTTCCAGTGCCCACAATTGCCCTTAAAGTCCACGATCTTAAGCTAATGAAGTGTTAGTTGCTCAGTCGTGTCCAACCTTTTGCAATCCCATGGACTGTAGCCCGCCAAGCTCCTCTGTCCATGGGATTCTCCAGGCAAGAATACTAGAGTGGGTTGCCATGCCCTTCTCCAGGGTACCTTCCTGACCCAGGGATCGAACCCAGGTCTCCTGCATGGCAGGCAGATTCTTTACCATCTGACCCCACTGGGAAGCCCTTTTTTTTAAAGCTAATGGTGGATGGGGGATTTAATCCACTGCACCTGCTGCTGCAGGAGTGAATTCCCTTCCTCTTCTTCGGTCACACAGCCCCTGGTGCTCTTCTTTGGTTCTGGTCCTGTCTCTGCTTTTAGGCCGCCATCTGATGTCTGTTCCCTGCCCAGACAAGAGGGTTCACTCATTTGGGCTGGAGAGAGGGAGGGATATGACCGTCACATGGGGATGTACAGGGGAGTGCCCACAGAGGCAGAGTCCTGCAAAATGTTGCTACAGTCTGAGGCAGGCCACGCACTCTCCCAGAGGTATTGGCTTTGGGTCGTGGGTCCCTAGGAAGAACCAAGCTGCATAGGCTCCTGGAAAGGTGTGGGCAGTAACATGTGCCTTCTCATGGCTTGGTGGCAGCTGCTACCTCCGGGTCAGGGCCACAGTGGCAGCCTTTCGTTTGCTGCCTCAGGCACTCTACCTGGCTTCGGCAGTGGTCTGTCTGCTTGCATTCTCTGGGAATAGAAACTGTAGTTGCATCTATTTACACTTCTGGCACTCCTGCTACTTTGGCACTGGCTTTGAACAGGAGTGTCTACTTCTGGTGTTGGCAGTCCATAGCCATTGCTCATCCCACCTCTGGGATTCACAAAGGCAGCTTCCTGCAATTTGTGAGTGCAGGGAGCTAGAGGGTCCCCGTGGCAATCATCTCTTGCCTCTCTGGGAGGCCCATACTTTTGCTTGGACTCCTTCCACTGTGTCATACTAGCCCCCTCAGAGTATCTTCATGACAGTCAACCCTGGTCCTCTCCCTGGGATCTGACCCCCGAAGCACAAGCCTCAGCACCCAGCCCCCACTCACCATGGTGAACACATAAGCTGCTTCCTGGCTGGGAAGTGCTGTTTGGCAGCTATCTCTGTGGTGAATTCTCTCTGTTTTGCCTTCCAGGCACCTGTCGCGGCGTTCTCCTTTGAGGTTTTGAAGGGTTCTTCCCCATCCCCACTCATGAGGGAGTTTCTGAGTGTGTGGATACTTTTCCTCCTTCATGACTACCTCCTGGGGGCACAAGTCCCCATTCTGAAATCCTTTGTCTCTTTTTTCCATCTCTATCTTTTGCCCTACTTCATTCTGAGGAATTGGCTTGCCTTTTTGGAAGTCTGGGGAAATTATGAACAATGTGAAAAGGCAGAAAGATACAAAATAATAGCAAAAGAAAAACCAACAAAGATGAAGCGGGTCATACAGGTCAATAGCAGAAAAACAAGCAACTCAATCAAAAAGCAGACAGAAAAGGACACTACATAATGATCAAAGGATCACTCCAAGAAGAAGATATAACAATTATACACCCAACATAGGAGCACCACAATATGTAAGGCAAATGCTAACAAGTATGAAAGGGGAAATTAACAATAAAACAATAATAGTGGGAGATTTTAATACCCCACTTACACCTATGGATAGATCAACTAAACAGAAAATTGGCAAGGAAACACAAACTTTAAATGATAAAATGGACCAGTTAGACCTAATTGATATCTATAGGACATTTCACCCCAAAACAATGAATTTCACCTTTTTCTCAAGTGCACACAGAAGTGCACACATCTTCTCTAGGATAGATCACATCCTGGGCCATAAATCTAGCCTTGGTAAATTAAAAAAAAAATTGAAATCATTCCAAGCATCTTTTCTGATCTCAGTGCAGTAAGGTTAGATGTCAATTACAGGAAAAAAGCTATTAAAAATTCCAACATATGGAGGCTAAACAACACGCTTCTGAATAACCAACAAATCACAGAAGAAATCAAAAAAGAAATCAAAATACGCATAGAAATGAATGAAAATGAAAACACAACAACCCAAAACCTATGGGACATTGTAAAAGCAGTGCTAAGGGGTAGGTTCATAGCAATACAGGCTTACATCAAGAAACAAGAAAAAAGTCAAATAAATAACCTAATTCTACATCTAAAGCAAAATGACTTCCCTGGTGGCTCAGACGGTGAAACGTCTGTCTACAATGTGGGAGACCTGGGTTCGATCCCTGGGTCGGGAAGATCCACTGGAGAAGGAAATGGCAATCCACACCAGTACTATTGCCTGGAAAAGCCCATGGACAGAGGAGCCTGGTAACTTACAGTCCATGGGGTCGCAAAGAGTTGGACACAACTGAGCAACTTCACTTACTTACTTACACCTAAAGCAACTAGAAAAGGAAGAAATGTAGAACTCCATGGCTAGTAAAGGAAAGAAATTATAAAAATTAGGGCAGAAATAAATGAAAAAGAAACAAAAGAGACCATAGCAAAAATAAACAAAGCTAAAAGCTGGTTCTTTGAGAAGATAAATAAACTTGACAAACCATTAGCCTGACTCATCAAGAAAGAAAGGGAGAAGAATCAAATCAACAAAATTAGAAATGAAAATGGAGAAATCACAACAGACAACACAGAAATAAAAAGGCTCTTAAGAGACTACTATCAGCAACTATATGCCAATAAAATGGACAATTTGGAAGAAATGGACAAATTCTTAGAAAAGTATAACTTTCCAAAACTGAACCACGAAGAAATAGAAAATCTTAACAGACCCATCACAAGCAGGGAAATCTAAACTGTAATCAGAAGTCTTCCACCAAACAAAAGCCCAGAACCAGATGGCTTCATAGCTGAATTCTACCAAAAATTTAGAGAAGAGCTAACAGCTATCCTACTCAAACTCTTCCAGAAAATTGCAGAGGAAGGTAAACTTCCAAACTCATTCTGTGAGGCCACCATCACCTTAATACCAAAACCAGACAAAGATGCCACAAAAAAAGAAAACTACAGGCCAATATCACTGATGAACACAGATGCAAAAATCCTTAACAAAATCCTAGCAAACAGAATCTAACAACATATTAAAAAGATCATACATCATGACCAAGTGGGCTTTATCCCAGGGATGCAAGGATTCTTTAATATCCAGAAATCAGTCAATGTAATATGCCACATTAACAAATTGAAAGATAAAAACCATATGATTATCTCAATCGATGCAGAGAAAGCCTTTGACAAAATTCAACATCCATATATGATAAAAACCCTCCAGAAAGCAGGAATAGAAGGAACATACCTCAACATAATAAAAGCTATATATGACAAACCCACAGCAAACATTATCCTCAGTGGTGAAAAATTGAAAGACAGGGTGCCCACTCTCACCACTACTATTCAACATAGTTTTGGAAGTTTTCACCACAGCAATCAGAGAAGAAAAAGAAATAAAATGAATACAGATTGGAAAAGAAGAAGTAAAACTCTCACTGTTTGCAGATGACATGATCCTCTACATAGAAAACCTAAAGACTCCACCAGAAAATTAATCAATGAATTAATAGAGCTAATCAATGAATATAGTAAAGTTGCAGGATATGAAATTAACACTCAGAAATCACTTGCATTCCTATACACTGACAATGAGAAAACAGAAAGAGAAATTAAGGAAACAATCCCATTCACCATTGCCACGAAAAGAATAAAATACTTAGGAATAAATCTACCTAAAGAAACAAAAGACCTATATATAGAAAACTATAAAACACTGATGAAAGAAATCAAAGAGGACACAAATAGATGGAGGAATATACCATGTTCATGGATTGGAAGAATCAATATAGTGAAAATGAGTATACTACCTAAAGCAATCTATAGATTCGATGCAATCCCTATCAAGCTACCAATGGTATTTTTTACAGAACTAGAACAAATAATTTTACAATTTGTATGGAAATACAAAAAATCTCAAAGAGCCAAAGCAATTTTGAGAAAGAAGAATGGACCTGGCGGAATCAACCTGCCTGACTTCAGGCTATACTACAAAGCTACAGTCATCAAGACAGTATGGTCCTGGCACAAAGACAGAAATATAGATCAATGGAACAAAATAGAAAGCCCAGAGATAAATCCATGCACCTATGGACACCTTATCTTTGACAAAGGAGGCAAGAATATACAATGGGAAAAAGGCAATATCTTTAACAAGTGGTGCTGAGAAAACTGGTCAACCACTTGTAAAAAAATGAAACTAGAACACTTCTACCACCATACACAAAAGTAAATTCAAAATGGATTAAAGATCTAAATGTAAGACCAGAAACTATAAAACTCCTAGAGGAAAACATAGGCAAAACACTCTCTGACATAAATCACAGCAGGATCCTCTATGACCCACCTCCCAGAGTAATGGAAATAAAAGCAAAAATAAACAAA
>NW_011494739.1:1609097-1613126 GCF_000754665.1 Bison bison bison
GGAGAACAGTATGGAGATTCCTTAAAAAACTGGAAATAGAACTGCCATATGACCCAGCAATCCCACTGCTGGGCATACACACTGAGGAAGCCAGAATTGAAAGAGACATGTGTACCCCAATGTTCATTGCAGCACTGCTTACAATAGCTGGGACACGGAAGCAACCTAGATGTCCATTGGCAGATGAATGGATAAGAAAGCTGTGGTACATATACACAATAAAATATTGCTCAGCCATTAAAAAGAATACATTTGAATCCATTCTAATGAGGTGGATGAAATTGGAGCCTATTATGCAGAGTAAAGTAAGTCAGAACAAAAAACATCAATACAGTATACTAACACATATATATGGAATTTAGAAAGATGGTAACAATGACCGTATATGCAAGACAGCAAAAGAGACACAAATGTATAGAACAGTCTTTTGCACTCTGTGGGAGAAAGTGAGAATGGGATGATTTGAGAGAACAACATTGAAACATGTATATTATCATATGTGGAACAGATCACCAGTCAGGTTCAATGCATGAAACAGGGTGCTCAGGGCTGGTGCACTGGGATGACCCTGAGGGATGGGATGGGGAGGGAGGTGGGAGGAGGGTTCAGGATGGGAACACATGTATACCCATGGTTGATTCATGTCAGTGTATGGCAAAACCCACTACAATATTGTAAAGTAATTAGCCTCCAATTAAAATAAATAAATTTAAAAAAAGAAAGTAAGAAAAAGCAGAGAGAAGACCTAAACAGACATTTATCCAAAAAAGACATACAGATGACTAGCTAACAGACATGTGAAAAGATGCTCAATATCCCTACTTATTATAGAAATGGAAATCAAAACTACAATGAGATATCACCTCATGCCCATCAGAAAGGCCGTTATCAAAAACCTACAAACAATAAATGTTGGAGAGGGTGTGGATAAAAGGGAACTCTCTTGCCCTGTTGGTGGGAATGTAAATTGATACAGCCACTATGGAGAATTGTATGGAGATTCCTTTAAAAATTAAGAATAAAAATATCATATGACTGAACAACCCACTACTGGGCATATAACCTGAGGTAAACATAATCAAAAAAGACACATGGACTCCAATGTACATTGTACCACTATTTACAATAGCCAGGACATGGAAGCAACCTAGATGTCCACTGACAGATGAATAGATAAGGAAGCTATCGTGCATATATACAATGGAATATTACTCAGACATAAAAAGGGACGCCTTGAGTCAGTTCTAATGAGGTGGATGAAACTAGAGCCTATTATACAGAGTGAAGTAAGTGAGAAAGAGAAAAATTAATATCATATATGAATGCATATACACAGAATCTAGAAAAATGGTACTGGTAACATATTTGCAGGCCAGCAAAGGAGATGCAGACATAAAAACAGACTTGGGGGCACAGTGGGAGGAGAAGGTGGGATGAATTTAGAGAGTATCATTGAAGCATATACATTACCAGATGTGAAATAGATAGCCATTGGGAATTTGCTGTATGATACTCGGAACTCAAATCTGATGTTCTGTGACAACCTAGTGAGATGGAATGGGGTGGGAGGTGGGAGGGAGGTTCAAGAGGGAGGGGACTTATGTATACCTAAGGCTGATTCATGTTGATGTATAGCAGACACTGAAACAATATTGTAAAGCAATAATCCTCCAATTAAAAAAATAAAGTAATAAAATAAAATTGCAAGAAAAAATAACAATAGAAACAACAACAAAACCTAAAGTTTGTTTCCCTTTTAGTAAGTGCCAGACAGCATTCTAAGCATTTTAAAATATTAACTCATTCAATAATCACAAAACTTCAAGAAGTAGCTTACTATTATTGACATTATAGAGCTGAAAGCAATAGACAGACAGAGAGACAAAGTTACTTATTCAAAAACCAAGGTGTAGCAAATAACAGAGCCTGGATTTGAATCCAGATGATGTTTATTATAGCTCCTATGTCCTTAACATTTTATGTCTTGTTATCATGGTTGTATAGCGATTAACCATAGTCATATCTTTCTCAGGAAGCATGAAGAATTTACCAAGAAGACAGACGATGGAGAAAGAAAAGAAATGTGAGAATAACGAAGGATTCTGCAGAAAGAAATGCAAAGCCGAAGAAGTTGAACTGCGCTACTGTTTAAGTGGCAAAATGTGCTGTATAAGTACATATTCAACCCTAATTACTTATCTAGAAAAGGAAACTGTTCACATGAAACATTTCCATACCACCTCAAGTCAACATGTTTACTGAAGATTATCAACTTTGCCCCTTTTGAAAACCTTCCTGTCAAAATGTCAAATTTTTTTCATTATAAAATTTCATCCCAGCCTCCTCTGTCTGTCTTTTATCCTATGAAGATTCATGATTCGAGGAGGAAAGCTGGGTTGGAACCATAGAATTTACTAAAATGCTCCAGTCAAAAAAGCAAAGAAAATGATGTGATAGTTCAGTAGATGTAGAGTACAGAGGATGGGAATTTATATCTTGCTTGCTTACCACAGAGTGTGAAAAAGGCATGAGCAAGCACGTCATGAAATCGGGTATCTAGATGGCCACTAAAAAGGGTGTCAATACTCATTAACTATCAAGTCAATTAAACCGTCAGTGACATGTTACTTCAGTTCAGTTCAGTCGCTCGTCGTGTCCAACTCTTTG
Organism: Bison bison bison; assembly: GCF_000754665.1. NCBI lineage: Eukaryota > Metazoa > Chordata > Mammalia > Artiodactyla > Bovidae > Bison > Bison bison. Next base: position 1,611,765 of record NW_011494739.1, read on the forward strand.
CGACCCCATGAATCACAGCACGCCAGGCCCCTCTGTCCATCACCAACTCCCGGAGTTCACCCAAACTCATGTGCATTGAGTCGGTGATGCCATCCAGCCATCTCATCCTCTGTCATCCCCTTCTTCTCCTGCCCCCAATCCCTCCCAGCATCAGGGTCTTTTCCAATGAGTCAACTCTTTGCATGAGGTGGCCAAAGTATTGGAGTTTCAGCCTCAGCATCAGTCCTTCCAATGAACACCCAGGACTGGTCTCCTTTAGGATGGACTGTTTGGATCTCTTTACAGTCCAAGGGACTCATAAGAGTCTTCGCCAGCACCACAGTTCAAAAGCATCAATTCCTCAGTGCTCAGCTTTCTTCACAGTCCAACTCTCACATCCATACATGACCACTGGAAAAACAATAGCCTTGACTAGACAGACCTTTGTTGGCAAAGTAATATCTCTGCTTTTTAATATGCTGTCTAGGTTGGGCATAACTTTCCTTCCAAGGAGCAAGCGTCTTTTAATTTCATGGCTGCAATCACCATCTGCAGTGATTTTGGAACCCAGAAAAATAAAGTCTGACACTGTTTCCACTCTTTCCCCATCTATTTGCCATGAAGTGATGGCACCAGATGCCATGATCTTCATTTCTGAATGTTGAGCTTTAAGCCAACTTTTTCACTCTCCTCTTTCACTTTCATCAAGAGGCTTTTTTAGTTCCTCTTCACTTTCTGCCATAAGGGTGGTGTCATCTGCATATCTGAGGTTATTGATATTTCTCCCAGCAATCTTGATTCCAGCTTGTGCTTCTTCCAGCCCAGCGTTTCTCATGATGTACTTTGCATACAAGTTAAATAGGCAGGGTGACAATATACAGCCTTGATGTACTCCTTTTCCTATTTGGAACCAGTCTGTTGTTCCATGTCCTGTCTAACTGTTGCTTCCTGACCTGCATACAGGTTTCTCAAGAGGCAGGTCAGATGGTCTGGTATTCCCATCTCTTGAAGAATTTTCCACAGTTTATTGCAACCCACACAGTCAAAGGCTTGGCATAGTCAATAAAGCAGAAATAGATGTTTTTCTGGAACTCTCTTGCTTTTTCAATGATCCAGCGGATATTGGCAATTTGATCTCTGGTTCCTCTGCCTTTTCTAAATTCAGCTTGAACACCTGGAAGTTCATGGTTCACATACTGCTGAAGCCTGGCTTGGAGAATTTTGAGCAATTACTTTGCTAGCATGTGAGATGAGTGCAATTGTGCGGTAGTTTGAACATTCTTTGGCATTGCCTTTCTTTGGAATTGGAATGAAAACTGACCTTTTCCAGTCCTGTGGCCACTACTGAGTTTTCCAAATTTGCTGGCATATTGAGTGCAGCAC
>NW_011494739.1:1613226-1615844 GCF_000754665.1 Bison bison bison
TCTTCCCACCTCTTCTTAATATCTTCTGCTTCTGTTAGGTCCATACCATTTCTGTCCTTTATCGAGCCATCTTTGCATGAAATATTCCCTTGGTATCTCTGATTTTCTTGAAGAGATTTCTAGTCTTTCGCATTCTGTTGTTTTCCTCTATTTCATTGCACTGATCTCTGAGGAAGGCTTTCTTATCTCTCCTTGCTATTCTTTGGAACTCTGCATTCAAATGGGAATATATTTCATTTTCTCCTTTGCTTTTCACTTCTCTTCTTTTCACAGCTATTTGTAAGGCCTTCTCAGACTGCCATTTTGCTTTTTTGCATTTCTTTTCCATGGGGATGGTCTTGATCCCTGTCTCCTGTACAAGGTCATGAACCTCCATCCATAGTTCATCCTGTACTCTGTCTATCAGGTCTAGTCCCTTAAATCTATTTCTCACTTCGACTGTATAGTCAGAAGGGATTTGATTTAGGTCATACCTGAATGGTCTAGTAGTTTTCCCTACTTTTTTAAACTTAAGTCTGAATTTGGCAATAAGGAGTTCATGATCTGAGCCACAGTCAGCTCCCAGTCTTGTTTTTGCTGACTATATAGAGCTTCTCCATCTTTGGCTGCAAAGAATATAATCAATCTGATTTTGGTGTTGACCATCTGGTTATGTCCATGTGTAGAGTCTTCTCCTGTGTTTTTGGAAGAGGGTGTTTGCTATGATCAGTGCATTCTCTTGGCAAAACTCTATTAGCCTTTGCCCTGCTTCATTCCGTATTCCAAGGCCAAATTTGCCTGTTAGAAGTTGAACAGTTCTATGAAGACCTACAAGACCTTTTAGAACTAACACCCAAAAAAGATGTCCTTTTCATTATAGGGGACTGGAATGCAAAAGTAGGAAGTCAAGAAACACCTGGAGTAACAGACATGTTACTTAGCATACACCAAATGGTTGAACATGATAGTTTCACATGTTGCTAAGGATGTGGAAGAACTGGAACATTTATATGCTGCTGGTAGGTAAGTTGCTCAATCATGTCTGACCCTTTGCAACCCCATGGACTGTAGCCTGCCAGGCTTCTCTGTCCATGGTGATTTTCCAGGAAAGGTTACCAGAGTGGGTTTCCATGCCCTCCTTCAGGGGATCTTCCCAATCCAAGGATCAAACCTGGGTCTCCCTCTTTGCAGGAGGATTCTTTACTGTCTGAGTCACCAGGGAAGCTGGTAGGTATATAAATGAAAAATTCAACATATGCATTTCATATGCTTCACCATATACAGATACATAACAGAAAGAAGTACAAATGTGACCCAAAGGCCTGTATAAGAATGTTCACAGAAGCATCATCTTAGCTGTATAGTACATTAAGAAGAGAACAAGTACACTACATTACAGTCACAACTAATAAACTGTTTCCCCACACGATAACGTGGATCAATCTTGATAATACACTGACAAGTAAAGGAAACTATAATTCCCTTTTATAGAGAGTTTAAAAAAAGAAAAATAGTTTTATGGTATTAGAAATCAGGATAGTACTAACTCTGCAAAGGAAAATGAAGTATTTATATGTTAGTAGTTTTATTTCTTAACCTGTGTTTTTGTTACATGGACTTGTTACTTTTGTGGTAATTCATTAGACTATATGCTATACTTAGGACTTTTGCACTCTTTTATAGGTATGTTGCACTTCAATTAAAATGATTTTTAAAAGATTCAAGAAGGACTTCCCAGGTGGTCCAATGGTTAAGACTCTATGCTCCTAATGCAGGGGAATGCGGGCTCAATCCCTGGTTGGAGAACCAGGATCCCAGGTGTCATGTGATGCAGCCAAAAAATAAAAATAAAAAATAGCCAAGAGACTTAGGGTTAAGGCCAGAATTCTCTGCATGACTATTCATATCATGCTGACTTCCTATTCTTATGGCTCTATTCTTTAAGGATATAGTTTTCCTTCTGAAGTTCAGTCCAGTTCAGTTGCTCAGTCATGTCCAACTCTTTGCGACCCCATGAATCGCAGCACGCCAGGCTTCCCTATCTATCACCAACTCCCGGAGTTCACACAGACTCACGTCCATTGAGTCAGTGATGTCATCCAGCCATCTCATCTTCTGTCGTCCCCTTCTGCTCCTGTCCCCAATCCCTCCCAGCATCAGAGTCTTTTCCAATGAGTCAACTCTTCACATGAGGTGGCCAAAGTACTGGAGTTTCAGCTTTAGCATCATTCCCTCCAAAAGAAATCCCAGGGCTGATCTCCTTCAGAATGAACTGGTTGGATCTCCTTGCAGTCCAAGGGACTCTCAAGAGTCTTCTCCAACACCACAGTTCAAAAGCATCAATTCTTCAGCGCTCAGCTTTCTTCACAGTCAACTCTCACATCCATACATGACCACTGGAAAAACCATAGCCTTGACTAGACGGACCTTTATTGGCAAAATAATGTCTCTGCTTTTCATAATTCTATCTAGGTTGGTCATAACTTTCCTTCCAAGGAGTACGCGTCTTTTAATTTCATGGCTGCAGTCACCATCTGCAGTGATTTTGGAGCCCCCAAAAATAAAGTCTGACACTGTTTCCACTGTTTCCCCATCTATTTCCCATGAAGTGATGGCACCAGATGCCATGATCTTCGTTT